>NW_021940585.1:326754-348778 GCF_001715985.3 Manacus vitellinus | reverse complement strand
ACAGACTCAAAAAGATCAAGTTCTTGGGATTCTATTGTGGTAACTTTGTGTACCAGGATAGCTTGGGCAAGGTTTGTTGCATTCTGTTTACACTCAAACACAACCCAGTGTCCTGTACCGATGTGAGTAACCCATTCTCGAGCCAGTCCCATGTCAGCAGTCTGCTGTAATGTCACAGATTTGTCTGCACCTCTGGGAATGCCTACTAAACAAGTCTGAAATGGGTCCATAGGAGTTGCTGTAAACAGGCAGATGGTCTCTTGACCCGTGGCAAACAGGTAGATGGTCTCTTGACCCGTGGCATTTGCTAAGGTAACCCAAACGTTGTGTTCTGGCTGGACCATGAACACCTCTACTGTTCTCACCATCAGGATGCTGCAGATGACAAGGCAGGTTTGACACAGCCTGCTGGAAGCCATCCCTGTCAGGAATCTGTGGAAACACAGGCATACCCTCGTCCCCAGGTTATTAGTGGAAAAGGACCTTTCCAATCTCCTGATTCTAAATCCTTTCTTTTCAGTTGGGCTTTGGTGGGTTCCCCACTGGGGGTCCCTGTCGCTACTGAAGCAAAGTGACGAGTCATGGGAGGTCCATCAGAACTACCACGCTGTAAAAAATTGAAACCATACAGTGCTTTAGCTAACTCTTCTGCAGGTTGTACTAAATCCCCCTTTTTCTGTTTAAGAAGCATGTCTTTCAGTATTTAATGGCACGTTCAACAATGGCTTGTCCATTGGGATTATGGGGAATCTTAGTACTGTGATGGACACCCCAGTCTTGCAAGAAAGACTGGATGCTGGAGGAAACATGGGCAGGGCCATTATCAGTCTTAATTCTTTGTGGTACACACTGAAGCCAGTGGTGATGTACATCATCAGCTTTTTCACCTTTGTGAGCTGAGGCAAATATTGCACCTGAAAAAGTATCGATGGAGACATGCACATCTTTAAAAACACCAAAGGAAGGGACATGTGTAACATCAGATTGCCACAATTCCAGGGCTACAAGACCTTGGGGATTGACTCCAAGAGCAGGTGCTCCAGATGCAATACTCTGACAGTCAGGACAGGCAGTCATGGTGTCTCTTGCTTGAGATTCTTTAATTTTGAGCTGGTGTACAAATGCTTTAGCACTCTGATGAAAAAAGGCACGGGACAATCGGGTTTGTTCATAAAGCAAAGGTACAACAACTGCAGCAGAGGATGCAAAAGAATCAGCAAGTGCATTTCCTTCTGCAATAAAAGCGGGTAGCTCTGTGTGAGATCTAATATGCATTACGAAAAATCGACAAGGACACTGTTCTAATGATGTTTGAAGCTGCTGAAACAATTTTGGAAGTGGAGGTTGGTCAACATGTTTCAAGTAGGCACCATCCAAGCGAGGTAACAGACCTGCAATGTAAGCAGAATCAGTTATAAGGTTTACTGGACAAGCAGACCATGTTTCAAAAACCCAAACTGCAGCAAAAAGTTCAGCAATTCGAGGTGATCCCTTTGCACGGAGCACTTCAGAACACCATTTGTTATTTTCTTTCCACACGATGGCAGCTTTTCCTGTTTTCCCAGAGCCGTCTGTGAGAACTGTTTGAGCTTGGAGTGGTGCAGGGCTGTTGGATCTGAAAATCTAAATGCAACAATTTATGCTTCGGTACATGATGATGTCCTGAAAAACCTGCAACAGCACACTGAAAATCATCAGAATAACAACACAACTGCTTTAACATATTTGTAGTGGTAGGTAATGCAACAGCTGCAGGGTCCATTCCTGTTTGAACTGCAACGAGCACGTCCTTGATCTATTAACATTGCACACATCTCTGGGTTTGTAACAACAGTGTTCACAAATTGATGTGATCCTGGGGGGTCTCTCCAGGAACAGTGGTGAGATCACCTCACAGAGCCTGAGGGAGCACCTGGATGCACCTGGATGGAGCTTTGCTGGAGGAAGGTGCTGAGGAATGAGCTCTGTGTGGAGGGGCAGCACAGGGGAGGGGACCAGCACCCCATGAAAGGCACCAGCTGCTTAGCACTGGGGGGGGATGGAAACTGCTGCCAACGGGATATTTGAGGATATTCGAAATATTTTACCAATAAGAGCTTCAGAAACTTAAATTGTAAAAAATAATGGAGTCTTTTTTCCCTGTTCTGGGTCTGACTCTGTCTTGTGGCAAAGAGGGAGCATCAATTTGAGGATGACTGTCCTGCTGCTCCTTGGAGCTGTTGGGTGCTTTCTGCATGTGAGGCAGAGCAGGCATGCAGGGAAGGTCTTTTTCCTTTCCCCTTTTGATTTAATTTTCCCAGTCCTTCCCAAGAGCCTCCCAGTGACCCCTGAAAAAAAAAAAAAAGAGGGAAGGGGGCAAGGGGATAAGGGGTTTAAATTGGTGGAAAATCTCCTTTTTTTGTTATTTTCTGCATTTAAATTTTGGGGGATCCCCCTTCACTTGAGATTTTAAGTGTTTCAAATGAAGGAAAACTTACCTTTTCCATGATTTTCGGAGTTTAAATGGACAGGGAATTCCAATGTGCCACTTATTTCTGGTTTGAATGGAAGGGGAGAATATTTATGGGTTGGAATTGAGGGCAAATCCCCCATTTTCCTACCTTAAGGTTTAAATTGAGGGTGAATCCCTGTTGTCCCTTATATAGAAGGGTTTAAAGAGAAGGGAAATCCCCCTTTTCCATCATTTGAGGGAATTAAAATGAGGGAAAACCCTCTTTCTCCAATATTTTAGGGGCTTAAATTGGAGGGTGAACCCATTTATTTGCCATTTTATTGCTTGAATTTGAGGAAACCTCACCATTTTGCCTAATTTTAAGGTTTAAATCAAAGAAAACTCCCATTTTTTTTCTCATTTTAAGGGTTTGAAGCAAGAGTTTCCCCTACATTTCAGGGCACCTCTACCTATGCACAAGCATCACCTCTCTTGTGAGGCAGCAATCCTTGGACACACCCACTTTTGGAAGTGGAATGGAAATTTCATCACTCCTGAAAGTGAACGAAAGCCCCTCAAAACCCTTCAACATTTTTGTAGCTCTCTAATAGCTTCAGCTCCTTTGTATATTGTAGCTGCTGCCTCTGTGTTGCAGTTGCTTTCTTTCAAGGCAAATAAAAAAAAAAGATTAATGGGCCCAAAATGGCTTCTTAGAATTTTTCCTATTTAGAATTAGAAAAAACCTGCCTGATTGCCAGGATGGACAGGGCTTGGAGAAACGTGGTTTAGTGAAAGCTGTCCCTGCCCGTGACAGGGAAGTGGAAGGAGATGATCTTCTAAGTCCCTTCCAACCCAAATTTATGAAAACTCAAAGGGAGCTCAGAAGGAGGTTGAGTAGCCCAGCTCTCCAGTTCAAAGCAGCATCAGCTGGGAGTTAAACCAGGGCACTCAGTTTAGATGTGTAGAAGTGCAAGGTTTCAAGGAAAAATAAAGGCCTCCTTTATTGCAGGAGGAATTAATAAACTTGAGTGTATGTGCCCATGTGTCTCAGGGCTCGCAGAACTCTTGGCAATAATTACAGTCTCATGAAATGCAGCTGCTTGTGATGAAAGGCACCAGCTGCTTAGCACTGGGGAGGGATGGAAACTGCTGTCAACGGAATATTTGAGAATAATCAAAATATTTTACCAATAAGAACTTCAGAAACTTAAATTGTAAAAAATAATGGAGTCTTTTTTCCCTGTTCTGGGTCTGATTCTGTCTTGTGGCAAAGAGGGAGCATCAATTTGAGGATGACTGTCCTGCTGCTCCTTGGAGGTGTTGGATGCTTTCTTATCCTGTTCAGCTTTGGCACCCAAAGCAATTCCAGGCTCACAGAGACTGGGCAGGAGCGAGATTTGTATAATGGGGAAATCTGAGATCTGCTTCCCAGTCTTCTTGTCCTAAAATATGGCACTGAGCTCTTGGCAAACAGATGGTTTGACCTTCCTCCCGTCTCGCTGCTGTCAGAGTGGATGGGGCTGCCAGTCACTGAGTGTCTGGCTGGGAGTGGAGCAGAGTGGCTGTGCCATCTGGCACGTGGCTCTGGACACGCTGGATCACACTGGCTGTCAGCTTTTGGGATGGATCTGGTGACCCTACAAGCAGCTCCTGGCAACTCCTGCGGCATTCGTAGCCCGGGCGCTGAAAAGCAGCTCTTGGAAGGGAAAAGGCTTGTTGTGTTGGGATTGTGCTGTTGGGTGTAATCACACAATGCAGAGTAAAAGCTGCATTTAAGGAGTAGTCCTGCACTGACTGGAGGAGAACAAATGGAGTTTTTTTGTCCTTATGTCCCTGGAATTTAAAAGCCAGCAGGCTGTATCATGTCGTCCTGCCTGGGTCAAGTAATTGATGGGGCCAGTAACAATCTATATGAAAGCATTCCATGGCTGGGCAAGACAAAAGGGACCCCAGGGAGCCTTTGGCATCTCTCACTGACATTTTGCTGAGTGGGCTTAGACCTGGGGAGGTCTAAGTTAGTCTCTAACAGGGCTGGGGGATTTTGAGACCCAGCCCCTTTTGTGCCTCTGTTTTGCTGTTGTGGAGGGGCAGCACTGCAGGTTTTAAGCACAGGGTATTTGCAGCTATGGATTTATGGAGGTACCTGGTTGTTCTGGCTGGGTTGGTGCCAGATTTGCTGCTTTCCCTGGACAAGAGGATGACTTTTTGATCAGATGGTGGGCTTGAGTGGAGGGGCTGTTCTTGGAGGGAAACACACACAGCAAGACAGCACTTCCCTTTCTGTCCCTGCTCTGTCTGTGTCTGCATCAGCCACATCCCACCTGTCCTTATGTGGAGTCAAGGGGAGAGATATGATGGCATGGACATGGAAATTTGGGCTATGCTGGTATGGTCCGTGCTGGCACCAAATGTGGATCAATGCCAAAAGTTCTGCTCCTTCTGGACAAATAACTGTTGCTGTCAGTGGGCAAGAACATGCTGAGCCACAGACTGCTTATTGCATCCCTGTCCTTTCCCTGCCCTGTCTCTGGGTTAAACCACCAGATCCCAGTTTCCCACAGAGGTAATTCCCAAAATATCAGGAAAAGGGGAGGGAGGGATGAAGCTGCAATGCACTGGCCAGTGCAACTGAGGAGCTGTTGGTAGGAAGAACCTGCAGATATGCTTGGGCTTTTATAATCCACAGGTTGTTCAGCCTTTATTCCCACAGGATCCTGGGGAAGTGCTGGGCTGGATGGAGAGAGCAAGAGCTTTGTCTCTGCCAAGGCCAGCAGCATAAGAGGGAATCTCCTGGCCCAGGGCTTTAGAAAGGGGTTTATTGCAGCCAAAACAGGGTTGAGCCCAGTGTGGGCTGTTGCAGATCTTGGAGCAATGCACGTTTTTGGGAGAGGTGGTGGCCACTAAAGCCCATTTTTCGCTCTCAGGAAATGCTTAGTGGTGTGAGCTGGGGACAGTCACCATCTCCTCATGTCTCTGCTGGGGAAACAAGGGAGTGTGGCTCAGCAGAGATGTGGTTGTGTAATTCTGCAGAGCTGCAGCCGGTGACTTCTGCAGAGCTTCACAAGAGGGCAGAACACGGCTGCAGAAAAGCGAGTGGCTCTGGGAGCCTGACAGCGACTTTCTGATGGAAACTTCTTAGGGAAGCTCTGGTCTGCTTGAAGGCAGATGTGATTTGTGGATTTGCCAGGAGATTTGGAGTAAACATGGAGCAGAAAGCAAAACCAAGAGAACATCCCTGCCTCTGTGGGCAGTTGTGCATTCCTCCGTCTCCTGAGGGAAGCAACGGGGATTTATTCCATCTACAAGAGTGGGGAAAGTGGGAAGGAGAAAGGCAGCAACGGGATGGAATTTACTCAGGGTTGTTGGAGGCTGGGGAAGGGATGGCTGGATGTGGTTGTGTGTTAATTATTCCCTTGCTCAGGTAAAGGTCAGCCCTCCTTTGTCCCTGAGACACTGCTCCTCCTGTTTCCCAAAAGGGAACTGAGGTTTGCACCAGTGCACTGGAAATTGGTGTGACAGATGGAAAAGGGATTTCTCCCTGGTGGATGCAAACCACCAGCCACCAGCAGACATGCTCACTGGTGACCAGGGAGCCCCATTGCCTCGAGTCTTCAATGCAGCTCTTGGGGCTGCCACTCTTTGCTTTGCTTGGGCCTGGCCTAGGGAAAACCCTGCTGTGGCCACCTCAGAGTGACCAGCCATGGCCCTGGGGGGCTCTGTGTTTGCCAGCTCCAAGGAATCTGTACGAGGGATTTGTATGTGTGAAACTAAAGTTGTCATCCCCGTGAACAGGCACTGAACCCCCCCTTCTGCAGCTCCAGTCGGTGTTCAGGGGGTTTGGAGACATTCCAAAGGGCAGCCAGCAGTCTGGCTTGGCCTTTTCCACAGCTGAGACCCCGGTAGCCCTTCTCCCAGTGCCTGGAGTCAAGTGAGTCTTTGAGTCTTGCCATGGAAGCTGAAAGTGCTGATCTTTCAGTCCTGCTCTTTCCCTAACAAGCTGACTGAACCCTGGGCTCTGACTACTCAGTACCAAGCTCCTCTAGGGCTGGGATGCGTATTCCATGTTGTTTTCCTTCTTCCCCGTTCCTAAAGGAGGGAGGACAGCCTCAGGCTCTGGGTATTTATGCTCCCCTCCATTGATATGCCTCCAGGAGTCCTGATTCGAATCCTGTAACCCCCAGCCAAGAGCCAGCCACTGCCTGTGGGAGCAGATGGAGAACTGTGGAACAGGTGAATTCCTGAAAAAAGCTGCTGGTGTAACCCTGCAGGACAGCCCTGGGTGCCCTGGGTTCCAAACCAGCACAAGAGGGAGCAGAGCAAGGAGGGATCCAGCAGGCCAAGAAGTAATCTTACCTAATCTTACCCAGCTCCCAAGTGCTGAGAAGAGCCTGTAGAAACACAGCAGGGCTGCTTGGTCTAAGGCTTGAACTAAAGATTCTGTGAAGAACAGTCTTATTGCTTAAACTCTCACCTGTGAGGTGAGATCTGCCCAGGGAAGCGCAGAGCTGGTGGCACCTGGGCCAAAAATTTCTCTCATATGGACTCTGGCCTGGAAGTGGAACTTGCTCATGTGGATCTGCTTTAGGAAATCAGTGCCAAAGTCTTTAAAATAATTTACAGACCAGTTTTGTTTTTGTTTTGTTTTGTTTTGTTTTTTTTAAAGGAGCTAAAAATACATCTTCAGTTGTAAAGCAAAATAAAAACACTGCCATCTTTCATTGCAGTTATTATACAGTAGCTGGCATTCTTTAGACAAAGCTTAAAATAACCATGAACATACCAGTGAAAATAAATGGGTGACTCATATTTGTTAAAGCAGGATTAGAAGTATTGCTCTTGGCTCTCCTCCTGTGGAGCATCGCCTGCTCTCTCAAGCAGATACGAGGTTTCAGCCAGGCTGGTAAAAGAAAATTTGTGATCCATCAGTTCTAGGGCATCCCAAGTGGAACCCGTGTGAGGCAGTTTTAAACCAGGGATTATTTTTTGGGTTTTTTGTACAGTCTTTGGCTCTGGGGTGTTGTAAACACTGTGTAGTGTGAAGTGTCAGTAAGAATTAGGCTTATGCCTCAGTCTTTGGCTGTGAAAGCCTGATTTAGAGGGGTTGAATCATAGAATGATTAGGGTTGGAAGGGACCTTTAAGCTCATCTCCTTCCACCCTCTGCCATGGGCAGGGACACCTTCCACTAGCCCGGGTTGCTCCAAGCCCTGTCCAACCTGGCCTTGGACACTTCCAGGGATGGGGCAGCCACAGCTTCTCTGGGCAACCTGTGCCAGGGCCTCACCACCCCCACAGGGAGGAATTCCTTCCCAGTATCGCACCTAACCCTGCCTGCTTTGACTTTAAACCTCCGTGTTCAAAGTGTCCTGTTGCTATCGGCCCATACAAAAGGTCCCTCTCTCTCTCCTTTTCATAAACCCCCTTAAAGTACTGGAAGGCCACAATGAGACCTCCCCAGAGCCTTCTTTTCTTCATACTGAACAAAAATGGAGAAAGGCACTGAAATATTCATCTCCAGAGCTGCTGTGTAGTGTGCTGTGAGCTGGGCTGACTCCTGCACTGCTCTGCTCCCCTTTTGTTACTCTCCTCCCTGGGGCTGGATTTGAGAGAGGAGAAGGATGTGGATGGCACCAGCAGGGCGAGTTCAGAAGTTGCTCATGGGTTTCAGGCTGCATGGGGTCCATCATCAGCTTTTTGAATACACCAATTTCCCCTCTGGAAGAACACTGGTGCTGGTATTTGGCTCTCTGCCCCTTGCCTGCAGTTGGGCACGGACACAGGCCAGCAAGGTGCTGTTAAAATCCCACTCAACCGCTTTTGGGGCTGCTGGAAAGGGTGGGCAGAGCAGCAGTGGAAGGGGAGAGCAGTGCCCACGATGATGTTGGGCACAGCCAGCTGCCTCAATCCCTGCCAAAGCCAACTGCCTGTGGCCAAAGCAGTGGGAGTTTGGCCCAGCAGGATGGATGCTGCAGTTTTCCCTGTGCGTCGCTCTCACCGAGGTTTTGGGGTGGATTAAGGAGGTATCAGTGATCCTGTTTGGGGTAGCTGTGATCTCAGAGGATTAAAGACTTTGACAGCCCAGCTCTTGCTCTGGCAGGAGTTATCTTCCTGGCTGCCTGGAGGTGACTGTCCCAGCAGGAGGGACAGGTCAGTGCTCACACATGTCTGCATCCTGCTGTGGGGTTTCACGGCCCAGCCCACCAGCACGAGCTGGGGGTGACAGGGATTGAGGTCAGGTGGTGACAGATGGAGCTCGAGATGTGAGAGACGAGGAGGGGCCTGGATGGGGAACGGGGAGGGGAAGAGCTGCCATGGGCAGCAAGTGCAGTAAACTGGCCTTTTGTGGAAGGACAGGTCCAGGCAGTCAGAGAGGACTCCGGGAGGGACAGTGGGGCTGATGTGGAAAATGCAGAGTGAGAATTCCATCAAGCCACTGCCCATAGACCTTGCTGAAGGACCTCTAGTGAGGCATGGAGTCTCTGCTGAACCAGAAACAGAGAATCATTGAATCACAGAATCCCAGAATGGTTTGGGTTGGGAGAGACCTTAAAGTTCATCTCATTCCCCCCCACCATGGGCAGGGACACCTTCCACTATCCCAGGCTGCTCCAAGCCCTGTCCAACCTGGCCTTGGACACTTCCAGGGATGGGGCAGCCACAGCTTCTCTGGGCAGCCTGTGCCAGGGCCTCCCCGCCCTCACAGGGAAGAATTTCTTCCTAACATCTAACCTAGACCAACTTTCTTTTAATTTGAAGCCATTCCCCCTTTTTCTGTCACTACATATCCCTGTAAAAACCTTCCCTCCGTCTTTCTTACAGGCTCCTCACCAGAAAATAACCCTGTAATCTGCATAATCCATTTTCATCCAGGTCTTGTGCCCCCGGTGTATCCCAAGAACCCCCCTGCAATATCTCTAGTGGTGCAAGGTGGAGCTCAGCTCTGCCTTGAGCTTGATTTTCACTGCACCTGGGTTTGGACTTCATCATCCTCATCCTCCAATCACCCACCTATGCACTGGCAAAATGGGAAACACGAGGTACATGTTGCCCCCCCATCTATATATTTCCTGGTATCAGCCTTCTTCTGCAGGGGGACTTGCAGGCTTTCCTCTTCTCCAGTCTTTAAATATCCCGGGCCAAATATAGGCAAGCAAGAGGAATTCCTTATACTTCTAATTAAGGAAAACCCCCAGCCCACCAGAGCTGGGTGGCACAGCCTGGCACAGCACTGTTGTGTCTCCAACATGATGCTCTTTCTTACAGATTGTGGCTCTGGACGGTTTGCTTGTGTTTTTCAGGACAGACACAAGCTGGGAACTACCACCTTGGGAGGAAAATCAGGAAAAACCTGACTGAAAAATAATCTGAGAGCGCTGGTGCTTGTAGCTGACAGAAAGCATTAGGGACAGAGCTTGGCTTCATTAGGGAAGTTAGTAGTGATGCATATAAATTGAGGAGGAACACACTGTGGTTATTTATGAGGGAGAGAAATGCTTTTCCCTTTGAATATTTAATGAAGCATCTCCCTCCCCCCCTCCCCCGTTTAATTCTTCCTTCGTGGTTCAGGCAGGTTCAAATGGGCAGAAGGAGCCAAACCCACTGCTGTGCCACCTGAAAAACAGCCATGAGCTGTGACCTCCCCTGTCTCTGGGGTTTCACACTTCCCTTTCTGCCTCTTAATTCTTTGACTGTTATTGTTGCCAGTGTGCAAAGGGTCAGAGTGAGAACCTGGAGCAACATCCTGCTCCTGATGTTGCCTCCAAATTGTTCTCACGTCCTGGGAGACCATCAAAAATCTCTTTATTGCTGCAGAGATTGAAAATCACAGTTTGGAATCCCATTCCCAGCCTGGATTTCTGTATCAGCTGGAGCTGGATGTGGCAGTAAGGCCAACAATTGAAGTGGGTTGAGGTTCAGCCAGAGCTGCACATCCCCAGATTTGCTGATTTCCTCAATGCCAGGAAAGACTTGAAACCCAAACTCCCTAAATAATTTTCAGTAGAAATGCCTCAAGAAACATTTCCTCTCTTCCTTTGTCCAGACTTTGATTTTTATCCCTTTGGATTTCTGGTGGTGGGCGGAGGGACCTGAAAGAAATATTAGGGCAACCCCACTTCGCTGGAGGCTTATCTGGACATTTTGGGATGATGAAATAGCCTTTTCTAACATCCCCTGGCAAAGTAGAGGGATAGGAAAGTACCTTGCCTTTCCTCTAGCCCTGGCTGCCTGACTACTGCCACCCAACATCCCCTGCAGTTTGGCACCCGGGGTGCATTAGGATGAGATCCAAGTGGAATTGGACCCTTTGCCAAGGGTAGAGTGGCTCTTTCCTCTGTTTTCCTTTGGCTCCCAAAGGAAAGGGAAGAAGCCAGAGCCTGCTTGTGGTGTTTACTAGGGCTATTCTGCTCCTGTGACAATGTGTTGGTTGCCTGCCTGGCCAGTGGCTCTGCTGGATTCGTGCTGCCGGGGCCTGTTGGGGCTGGTTTGTTCTCCTTCCCCGTGGAAAAGAAAAGTAAATATCTGCAAAGAGCCTTGTGCTTCTCACCACTGCTCCACGTGAGAAATGGGGGGTATCAGACTTGTACTCCAGGTGCCCAGAGAGCAGGAGAACCACCCAACACCCTGCACTCCTTTGGGGAGCACAGAAGAGAAATTCCTTCTTTGCCAGCGCTGAGGATGGATGCAGTGGGGCAGCTGAGATCCTTGTGTGGGATCCCCATTTCCCTTTGCTTAACCCTGAAAAAAACAGGAGCTGGCACCTCACAAGGAGCAGTGTCTTGCAGAGGAAGAATTTAGACTCCACTGATCAACTCTCGCTGCAATAAGGTCTGTGATTGCCTCCCCTGTGCTGATGCAATGGCCTGGAATCATTGGAGCTGTCTCACCAGTCAGGGTGACTCTCACTCCTGCCTTGGGTGACCATCAGCACAAAACAGGAAGGTTATTATGGGTGACAGTCTTGTCTTCCCTCTCATAAATCACACACCAGCTGTGCCAAAATTCACTAAAGACAATCACCAACCCATCTCTCTATTTAAGGGTAGGTTTTTTTAACACAGAGGTAGGTTTTTTAATACAGAGAATCGTTGCTGATCAAAATCCTGCCTTGGGAGAGCCTCCTGGCTCCCAGGAGCCAGCTGTTCCAGGCAGTTTCTCCTCACCTCGGCTGGCAGTGTGTTTTCCCTCTGCCCTGGAGCTCAGGGGGGCTGGTTGCTGGCTGTGCTCAGCGCTGCACAGAGGTGGCAGAGCCCTGCTTTGCCCACAGGCAGCTCTGATGAGGTTTGGCAGCCCAGAAGAGAAGCCTCTGACTCCTTGCCAAACATTTTTCTCTCCAGTTCACGTGGTTTGGCTGGATTGTAACCCCTAGAGGTGGGGACAGACTGAGAAGACTTTCAGAGACGGGGGTGTCTGGGGACAATCTGGGTGTCTCTTCACTCCTGTTTCTCATTTGTGGCTGCAGGAAGGTTTAGTTTGTTGCCCAGCAGGGAATTTTTTTGCCCCATCACCATTCCCATGCAGAGCAAATCCTTACCATTAAATCAGCTCCAGGACTACCTGACATGGGGTTTGGTGTTAGATTCCCATAAAGTGTGGAAATTCCTGAGATCAAGGGGAAATGGTGATGTCACCTTGGCTGATCTGGGCTCAGAGTTTCTCTGTTGCTTTGACCCCTTAGGGGTTAACACACCCAGCTATCCTATGACTGAATCTCAGGAGGACCATGAGGTAGAAGACTGAGATCACACCCAAATCCCACAGAAATCATCAGCACTCTCCTGCACACTCTGCTGGGCAGGCAAACCCCTTTTCTCCTGTTATAATTGAGTCTCTCAGTGAAAACACTGCACTAGGAAGCTGAGGTTGGACACCAGATCAAGAGTGTTGAAATTCATCTGTACCAAGGATAGAGAAAATTTCTGGAAGGACCTCGCTTCATAGCACCCACCCCAAGCAGAAGAGATGATTTTCTGGGTATTTCTGTGATGCACTGACCCTATAGATATCATAGGGAACACTTGTGTAGATATTACAAAAAGGTTGACCTGTGTAAGTATAGAAAAGAATGGAAGCCACCAGCTCCTAGACTTGGATGAGTCTGTGATGGACCATGATTTTGAGAATGGATCCAATATATTCAGGCTGAACAAGAAAAGACTTCAGGGTGACCGAATTGAGGTCTTCCAGTACTTGAAGGAGCTGAAAATAAACAAGGAGAGAGACTATTTACAAAGGCCCAGAGTGACAAAACAAGGGGGAATGCCTTCAAACTGACATCTGTGAGGGTGGGGAGGCCCTGGCACAGGTTGCCCAGAGAGCTGTGTCTGCCCCATCCCTGGAAGTGTTCAAGAGTAGGTTGGACAGGGCTTGGATCAACCTGGGATAGTGGAAGGTGTCTCTGCCCATGGCAGGGAGTAAAACAGAAGGAATTTTTATGTCCCTCCCAACAAAAACCATCCTATGATTCCATGATACGTGTTGCACCAGGGCTTCCACAGGCCTTCCTGTGCCTGGCCATGGATGGTGAGAGTGGCTGTGCAGGAGGTGGCTTCATTCCAGGCCCCACGGGAGCAACATTCTCCTTTGCCTCTTGATGAAGTGACACCAAACACCTCAGCAGGAGGAGGTACATTGGATGGCAAAGCTGAAATGCCCCCCTGCTTGGTGCTCATGGAGTGGGCTTGCTAGCCCTGGGCATGGGACATGAGGAGTCCCCTCCTCCCTCCAGACCCCTCGAGCGTGCACCAGGAAGGTTTTCATGAGGTAAATAGAGCAGAAGGAATCGAGCATAGCATGTGTTCCTTCTAAAGATAGCACACCAAAGATCCTGCCACACTCCTGCATCCACAGCAACCCCATCACTCTCCCTTCGCGACAGGTCTCCCGGAGAGCTGGAAGGATGCCAGGCCTGGAGTTCCTGGGACTTTCTTGCCCTGCTGCAGTGGACTGGAAAATGTATGCACAGAGCATGAAAATGCCAGGGGTAGTGGTGGCTCAGGTGCTTACCACCTATTCCCACTGCAGGTGTGGTTTTTGGGGTCCGATGTGACGCGGGGTGCAGAGCACAGCGGGGTTTCAGCCTTCCTGAGCCCCCCTCTGTCACCTGTGCCACCAGCACCAACTCAGCTCCTGCCAGAGCAGAGCAGCAACCCAGCCCTGTTTTATGGCCTTGACCTTGGTTGGTGGCCTTGTGTGCTGCTTAAATCAGCTCCAGGGCTACCAGAGCACGTCCCAAGGTGCTCGTAAGGGAACAGTTTGACTTGCCCGGCCAAGCCCTGCTTTCTCTCACCACCCTCGGTATCAGTGTCACCCCGGGACTCCCCTCACGCAGGGAACCCTGTGGATGTTGGCTGCAGGCACTGTCAGGCTACCAGAGCAGATGCAGGATCTGGGCCCAGGATTTCTACGGGGTTGTTCAGGACATTAAAACCACCCATGCTCGCTCGCCTGGAGGTCCTCCATCTGGTGAGTCTGAGCTCACCAGGCTGTTGCTGCTCAGAAAGGATGTGGAAAAGGAGCTGGGAGAGGGGCTTGTCCTCACAGTGAATCTCAAGGAATGCTGGTGACAGAATCACAGAACCCAAAAGGATCATCGATTCCAACTCTTAGCCCTGCACAGGACACCCCAAATTTCACACCATGTGCCTGAGAGTCTTGGGTTGCCACGTGTAATCCTACACCTCCACAGCTGCAACAACGAGCATCTCAGGATCTCTTCAGCCATCCATCACACTATTTTGCATTAAAATCTGTAGGGTCTGGATTTTTGGGGGGCCTAACTGATTCATGGTGTCCCTGTGCAATGTGTTATGGAAATACATAGTACCCATGAAGAACTGGCCCTGTGGGAGAGGTGGGAGTAGGGGCTGATCCCCCTTTTGCAATTAAAGGGAAGAAATCAACTTCTCGTGTGATAATCCCCCACAATTCCTGGTGTTGTAGAGCTGCCCTCTCCAGACAGCTGGGCCATCCCTGCTCCAGGGCAAGGTGAGTCTGACAGCTTCACAGCAATCCAGAATGAGAAAGAGAGAAGAAAAGACAGAGGAGTGCACCTGGGAAAAGTAATCACATCAAGTCAAGTTAAAGGAGGAGAATCTGTTGCTGCAAAGCTGAGAGAAAAGCACTGTCTGAGATGAGGTCTCGTGGGGATTGACACATGTCCAGCCCTGCCTGCAGAAGAGAGTTGTGTTCTCCATGTGGCTGTGGAAGGGCTGGAGGATGTCAGGCTCTTTCCAGTGAAATGGGAAGGAGCAGCCCTGGCTATGAATTTCCCTACAGGGGAAGCACAGGTTGGCAAAGTGCAGGAAGTGTTGGAGACCAGAGAGAGGGACTGGAGATATCCAGGGGTGTCTGGTCCATCAGACAAGCTGTTGAATTCCTTCTAATCAGCACCAGTTGCTGAGCATTGCTGGGTTTCCTCTTCCAAGTTTGCCATGAAGAGACAAGGAAACACCTCATAACGTGCAACAGCCACATCTGAACATATTTCTGGTGGGATGTGGGGCCAACCAAAAGTCGTCACACTCTTTTCTCTTGTTCTGTTGTGGTATGAGTTGAGCATTAAATGCAAAGCCATGTGTAAAAGCAGCAACCCTGGAACCTTCTCTCAACTGCCTTCATGTACCATAAGTTCTTCCCTGGGCTCAGCAGAGTTTCAAACCAATTGCTGGATTTTAGTATTTTCCATCTCCTGCCCTCCCAGCCTCTCCTTGTTGGGATCTAAATATCCTCACCTCTGCTTTTTGTTCTGCTTTTTATGCTCAGTTTTTTTCTGAATCCAAACACAGTGCAACAAAACTGCATTTATGAGGGATTAGCTGAGCTAATACCATAAATATGGTTTTACCACATTATCAAAGGCAGGTCAGTGTGTGGAGTTTTCTCCACTGCTGTACTGAGCCAAAGCACTGGTGGATCCCTCACTGCTGGGAAGACAAGCTTTTCCTTGTTTTTAGGATTATTTTGACAAGGATTAGGAAAACAGTGGATTTGCCTGCCTGCCTTTCCAGGTTAAATATCTCTTTTTTTTTTTTTTTACTTTCCTCTCTCTGCAACCACCAATCACTTCAGATTTAATGGAAGAATTCTTATTAAAAATAAATACAACCCCATTTAACAGAGCAGTGGCAGCCACTGCTGGGCTGAAGTCCCTGTGGACGGGATTTTGAAGTTTCCTGGAGCAACATGTGCTGCTGGTCCAGCACTGACGGTTTATTTTCTGTTTAATTTTCCTCTGTACTAATGACCCTCCCAAATGCCAGGAGAAAAACATCTTCCAGCCAGGAGGGAGTTCAGCACAATGTGTCTCTTCATGGTGGGGCTGGTGAGGCTCACGTCATTCCCCTCCACGAATTCAGCCCCGTGTTTTGGTGTGGAAGCTGGCAGGGTGGGCAGGAAAACCAGGTTGGAATGGGGGTGGGAGATGTCATGTCTGATCTGGGCACCAGGACCTGCTCCAACCTGGCATTTGGGTTTGGGTGGTGGTCTCCAGGTGGGCACGTGGGAGTTGTGGGAGATGCTGTCACCATGCACCCAGGACAGGGATGGAGGAGGGATGTTTGTGTGGCACTGGGGATTCACTTTCTTACCCCTGAGATGTCACTGGCTCTCCCATCCCAAGCTCTGCTCCACATCCTTGGAGGAACGGGACGGGTTGGGATAGGATGGGATTGGAAAGAAAGGCATAGGAAAGACTGGAAGGGAAGAGATGGGATAGGATGGAAGGTTTAAGGATGGAGATAGAATGGAAGGGATGGGATGGAAGGAGTGTGGTGGGGTGGGATAGGATGGGAAGGGGTAGGCTGGAAGGGATAGACTGGAAAGGGTGGGCTGGAAGGGTTAGGATGGGATGGGAGGGATGGGATGGAAGGGGTGTGGTGGGGTGGGATGCAATGGAAGGGATAGAATGCAGTGGGGTGGGATGGAAGGGGTAGGATGGAATGGAAGGGATGGGATGGAAAGGATGTGATGGAGTGGGATAGGATGGGAAGGGGTAGGCTGGAAGGGATAGACTGGAAAGGGTGGGCTGGAAGGGTTAGGATGGGATGGGAGGGATGGGATGGGGTGGGGTAGGGTGGGATGGGAAGGAATGTGATGGAAGGGATAAAATGCAATGGGGTGGGATGGAAGGGTTAGGATGGAATGGAAGGAATGGGACGGAATGGAAGGAATGGGATGGGATGGAAGGGATGGGAAAGGAAGAGGGAGGGTGGGATGGGAGGGATAGGATGGATGGGAAAGGAAGGCTGATTGCTCTCGTGTCCATGGTGACTCAGCTCAGAGATGTGAGCACTAATCCCGTTACAGAGCTGAACACATGACTGCTCCAGTGAGGTGACTGACTCCACCTTCTCCCCAACACTGTGTTCACACGGCTGAAGATCCGGAAAAACAGAGAAACACTTCTCCAGCAGTCACAGAGCAGCACCTTAAAATAGAGCTCACACATCCCTCAGCAGATCTCACCTGGGGAGAGGATGTTTGCCTGGTCCCTGGGTTGGGAGCAGATCCTGCTGTGGGATGTGCAACACTAATGAAGAGAATTCAGCTATCCCCTTGCCCAGGCAACTGAAGTGAGCTGCTCTTCATCTCCCTCAGCACCTGGGGGTGGCTGGCAGGGATGAGACTCCCCCGTGGGTTAGTGGTTGAGGTCTGATGTGAGAAATCTTCTTGTAGTTCCAGACATGGGACTGCTGGAGGAAACCCGTGCCTTGGTTTCCCGTCTCTGCAGCAAGTTTAGCACTTTCAAATTTTTGGGGAAAAAAAAGTGGTCTTCGGGTAGGTACGAAGGCAAGATATGATACAGGAAGGAGCAGAGCCTGGTGGGGGCTTTTGGTGTTGAGTAAGGGTGGAGACTCCTTTTCATAGGTTTACTGTCTGGCTGTAGAAGAAAGATGCTGAACGAGGGAGGGGAAAGAGGTGATTTGCATATATAAAAGAGCTGGCTGGAAGAACTGCTGATGGCCCTCCTGGGAACTGCTTTTTTTCTTTGTTCCTCAGAGGGAAGACTTCACTTTTGCCTTAGCTCAGGCAAGGTGTGGATGCTGGAAAAGCTCTGAGGCCATTTTGCTCTCGGCCTGGTCATTTGGCTGTTTTGTGGCCTCAGCTTCCCTGTGCCCTGCTCTGCCCCCAGCCCAGACCTGCTTGGATTTCATCAGAGAGGTTTGACCCACCTGCAGAGGAACTTTTTGGGGAAGAGGTCTCACTTTTCCCTCCTCCACTCCCATGTTTTTGACAGCAGTTTGTGCTCATCGAGGAAGCGGGGGCAGTCCCAGGCACAGCCGGCCCCAGACAGCCTGAGTTACACATATAGCCTTTCATAAAGGGCTGGTGTTTTTTTCTTTCTCCATACTTCCTTGATTGGAGCCTCTTAATTTCAGAGTTAGGTCTACATAACTCATCCTCCTTAGCAAAACACTCCAGTCTCATTAAACTGAGACTCTTCTGGTGGGGGTCACCAACATCACCCACAGAAGAAGAGGTTGTCCCGTTGTTTGCAGGACTGATGAAAGCCCCAGAGGTGTCTCATTAGGGAATCATGGAGGTGATGCTTTCATCTCCAGGAAAGCTCTCCAGCACTTATGGAGTCAGCAGGACCAGGACAACATCTCCTTGGTGTGGGGTCCCTGGCAGGGGCTTGGGAAGTCACTTTGTGCTGTTCAGTTCTCGTCTCCATCCCGGTGCCACCCTCACTGTGGGACGTGGGTTTGCTTGTTTGCTGCCCTTCTGTGTCCCTCCTTTTGCAGAGAGCTTGCAGGATATTTTGTTAATCTGGGAAGGGATGACTGGCTTTGGGTGGAGGCTCTGCCACAGCCTGACACTGCCTGTCACAGACACATCAGAGATGCAGGGACGAGGTCTGAGGCTTGGCCCTGGGTTTCTGTGTCAGGGATCTGCAGCTGTGTTGCTGAACTTTGCAGAAAGGGTTTCTCTTTTAAAAAAAAGAGTCTGGATCAGGCTTTTGGGACTGACACTTTGAGGGAGGCAGGGCTGGTAATCAACGGTGCCAGTTCCAGTTCATTCAAGTTGCTTAATGGAATTTCTAATCAATTTTCTTAACAGCCCTGGCTCTGAATGGCCTCCTAAGGATTTGAATTCTGGAAGTGCCAATTCTCTGAGCTCCCTAGAAAGAACAAAAGCCTGTCATTCTCCAAGCAGCTTCCTTTGCAAAGTGAAAAACAAACCTCTTTCTCCCAGCTGTGACTATAAAACGAATAAAAACCCCAAGGTGCAAAGCATTTTGTCCTAAATCCTGTCATTAATGATGTTGGTGGAAATGACAGGATTTGAATAGAAAGAAAAGTGGGCTGTTAGGGCTCAGGAGGATGCAGCTGGTGCTTGGACAATGGAATATAAGCTGTCTGGCCGTGAGGTTACTGATGAGAAATGAGAGATTATATCACCTTCATTCAGTGTCTCCCTATCAGGTTCTGCAGATGAACATGAGGAGTTTAACCAGCTCTAGATAACACGGAGGTTAAATACACATTTCTCTTAGAGGAGAGTATTCCTCAAATTGCAATTATGCCTGGGAAGGAACAAAAGGTTTTATCAGTCAAATATTCCTGCAGCAGAGAGATTTACATCTGATTTTAATAGACACATGCAGCTCTGTAACAGCCTGGTTGGCAACTGAAGGTGTCTGGGGGTTTTTCTGCATTATGGAAAATATCTCCATGCTTGTCACCCCCTCCAGAACACGAGCAGGAGCTGAGCAGTGTTAGGGCTCTGGAGGAGATGGGGATGGTGTGTGGTGTCTGAACATGCAGGTGAAGGGAACAGAGTGCTGTGTGTCCTCACAGCTTCCCCAAGGACAGGATCCCTGCCCAGGGAGACAGAGAGCTGGGTCCTGTAGCATTTGTATTAAAGCAGAACCAATAATCCAGAGCAGCAGGTTTTCTGGATGAACTTGTTCTGCTCGACTGAGCTCCAGGGAACCACAGAAGTCAGCCTTGATCCTCAGAACTGATCTTTCCCATCCACTCAGCAGTGGCTAAAAACAGCCATTTTGTCCTCATCTATTTATTGTTGGGTCAGTCCAAACCACATGAGGAGCAAGAAGGTCATGCAGGGGATACTCTTCATCCCCAGCATGGCTCCTGTGCTCCCACCTTTGCCAGTGGGACTGGGAGCAACTGGGGGAGTTTTGCCCCCAAACCCCACAGTTCACACAACTGCCAGTCTCCAAAAAGAGGAACAAAAGGAAGGAACAGATAAGGTTGTGAATGTGAAACCAGGATTTTTTAACACATCACCTGCATGACTGAAAAATTCCCAAGCCTAGTCCCTGCTTTTCCTAGACAGGGAGAGCAGGAGAGCCTGTCTAACTGGAGGTCAGCAGAGCAGCATAAACAGAGCAACATGGAGATTAATAGGTAAAATAGGGAGAGTGGGGGATTAATGCAAGAACCAGGAAGGATTTGGTCACTGTGGGCTTGGTCTGCTTGGATAACACACAGAAACCCTTCCTGAGAAGAGCAGCAGCAGCTTCATGGGATGTATCCAAAGTAACAGGCTCAGCATCCAACAAAACTGAAAGAGAAAAACAGAAATTAAAGCAGCAGCTTTTTTCTGTCTTTGTGCCACCTGGACCCAGCTGGTGTTAAAAGAGGATAAGAGACAAGCTTCTCGTCTCAGATGATAAAGACTGATGGCTGTGTTCACTCCAGGATGGTGTCACGTTGCTGTGATCTCCCTCATCAGCTTGTGGAGAAAAAGTTTTCTTCTCAAGCAAAATTGCATTCTTGAATCAAACACTGCATCTCAAAAAGAATTAATATGGAGCTGAGCTAAGCCGTGTGTCAGCATCCAGAGGGCTCAAGTGTTAAAATACTTGGCAGGGAGATGCTCCTCCTCACCTCTTCTTTAAAATTTTGGCTCCATTTCCATAACATTTGGAGCTGAAGCCCTAAAATTTGTGGTTCAAAGGCTGTCTCTCTTTACAGGAGTGTCTGTAGGATGTAATGAAATAAACTCAGCTGTGGAATAAAGAGAGAATGGAAAAAGTGATGGAAACTTTGCACTGAGATGAGGTGTAACACTGAAGGTCTCCTCCAGCTCTGCTGCAAGCCAGGCTTGATGTGGGAATTGCAGGAAAAGATGTTGTTTTATGTTAACACATAGGGAAGCCTTCCTGCTCACCTGTAAATATGTGGTGTTCTAACATCCAGCCAGATATGGGGAAGCCCATATCACTGTCATTGTCAGACAAGAATGGATTTAATCTGTGCTTTTGGGGTCACAGTTTGGGGGACATTTCCCAAGAAATGGCTGGGCTCAGGCTGTTGTGGTTTTAGAGGAACCTCCTAACAGGGGCAGGAATTTTCAGTAGCATTAAGATCTTTTTGGGTGCTTTCATAGCAAATCAGCTTTTTAGAGAAGCTCATTGCAGAGCACAGTAGGTGCCAAAAATGCCCCCCCTCCTAGTTCAGAGCATTTCTCTGGATGCTCTGATGATGCCCAAGGCACCAGCTCGTGCCACAGCTGGATCTCCAAACTGTGTCACCTTCCCTGCTTGCTCTGGAGGAGGGGCAGCTGGAAATAAGGTCAGTTCCTTTCCCCAGCAAGGGAAAGAACATCAATTCTTGCAGCTGGGGGGGCGGTGGAAGGGGAGGTTCTCCTTTAGCAGTTGGACTCCATGGTCATGGGTCTTTTTCCAAACTTAATGATTCTCTGATTCCTTAGAAAAGGGTTTCTAATCCTTTGCACTTCATTTGCACTTACAGGCTGAACATGTGCAGCTGGGACTTGGCTCCTCTCAAGATCTGAGATTTGGGAAGGATTCAGGGTAAATGCTCAGCACCACAAACTGAAATCTGCCTTGACCAGCCCATCCTTTGACTTAAAAACCTCAGACTCACACACTGGGAGTGAACACCCCACCACCATCCATCTTTTTCCTTCTGCCTTCCCCAGTGCCTGGGGTGGCCCCAAGCTTCTTGTCACACTGAGTGGGACATCTTCCCAGTGATGGCTGCACCCCCTCTGCCTTACTCTTCCCAGGTCCTGTGTCTCTGTGCCAGGACAGCTTTTCTGGGACACATGGGGCACATGGGAATCTGTTCCAGTGCACACAGAGCCCCGGGTCTTGCTGCCTGTGTGGCTCAGCAAGACCCAGAGGCTTAATGAAGTCATGGAGAGGTGTGTTGGGTATCCCTAAGTGCAGGGTTTGGCCCAGATAATCCATCTGCCAAGGACCACGTTGCAGCACAGCCCTCAATGAGTCCAGAATGCTTTCTCAGCACTGGAGCCTCTCCAGAGGCTGTGTGTCCTACATAGCTATGGAATGGCAGGAGGGGGTTACATGACCACCTACAAACCTGCTCTCCTTCTGGGTGACTCAGGGCTGAAGTCACAGAAGCACCAAACCTGCACTGCCTGGGCTTGGCTTTCAACCAGTGTTGGCATCATGGCCCTGAAACCAGCTGTGTGTGTCCATGGAGGATCCATCTCTGCAGGTCCTGGGAAAGCAGTGTCTGGGTGCAGCTTCAAAAATGGTCACAACAACCTGAGGAATCGCTCCAGGCTGGGGGCAGAGCAGCTGGAAACTTGGGAAAGGACCTGAAGGGTGCTGGTGACAGCGGCTGACTGTGGGCAC
>NW_021940585.1:313633-325624 GCF_001715985.3 Manacus vitellinus | reverse complement strand
TTTTGCTGGATTTGTGACACAGGACTGCGTTGGGATGTTCATGAAGCCTTTCTGGATTCACATGTTTTGTTTCCACCCCAGTCCTGTTGTGGGTACCTCTCAATGCCTCTTCCCACATCTTGCTGTGTGAAGCCCAGGAACTGTGGTGTTTGGGAGATATTTGGGGAAGTATTTGGGATCAGCAGAGAGGGATGACAGAGCATGCAGGGAGTGGTGGCAAAGGGGTTTTTATGGAGGTTAATTCAGGAGAAGAACTGGGTAGGTTTGGGGCTATTTCTTGAGCAGAAAGTGAGATGAACACATGATTGAGCCAGAAACACCCAGCAGTGACCACAGACTAGACCTTGTCCCCTCGCTGGGAAAAGGAGGATGAAATACTCTCTGAAATAGAAATAACACACGTGAAATCCCAGTATGAGGGTCCAGACCCCAAGAGATTAAAATTCCTGACCTATGGCTACGTGGAAGGCGGTGGCAGAGGCTTCCTCCAGCCTGTTCCACTCATCTTCATCATGGGCTTCCTCTCCATCCCAATAACTTGAGCTGAGGAGGCTTAGTCTTGCCTTGTAATCTTGATTTGGAGTTTCATTTTGAATTACTTGAGTCTCATGTGCCATTTCAAATTGATTTGTTATGCCAAGTACTTGCCAAATGCATAATGAGGGTCTAAATTGGACGGTATGTAACGAGGCAGAGATTCAATTATTCCAAGCACTCCTGCTCTGAAAAAAGGCCTCAGTTATTGCTGTCACTTGCGTTTTGGGACCTTCCCTCACACATCCACACACACACAGAGGCATTTCACGGTTTCTAGAGCCTGCCCAGTTATTTATTATTATTATAAACATTGCTGTTTTCACGCATGAGCTCCGGGCTGGGAGTTCACCCTGCAGGGATTTGTATTAATGAGAATTGGAGCAGCTTTCAGGGGGAATCTCTGCTCCATCTCCTCCAATCCATTCACAAAGTCTGTGTGGCAGCTCCTAAAGACCGAGGGCAGAGCTGAGAATTAATCAAATGAAGGAGCTATTAACGACAGCACATCAAAGAGGGATGGAAAGTCTTCACACAATCAGCAAAAAAACCTTTTATCTCTTTCTGACAAATGTGAGAATCCAGACACAGCCCTGAAGTGCAATTAGAGGATGCAAATAATTATAATTGCCACCCCTAATCACATCTTTCCTCGATTTCAGGGTATTCTGTGAAGCAAGGCTGATACCTGCACCCTGGTTTACAAATGGGGAGATTGAGGCACCTCAGGGCTTTGCAGAGCCTCTGGGACAGGGAGGAGGGAACATGTGGGTTGGTCCTTTTTCCTCCCAAATTTTCTGCATCACCTTGCAAAATAGTCCCAGTTTTATCTGTTTCATGGACTAAGGAATGGTTTCCTGGACCGTTGAATGAATCTATTTTATGCACTCAGGAATGATGGGATAACCCAGACCCAGAGGTGGGCACTGGATCATGGAATTATGGAATCCCAGAATGGTTTGGAAGGGACCTTAAAGGCCATCTCATTCCACCCCCTGCCATGGGCAGGGACACCTCCCACTGTCCCAGGTTGCTCCAAGCCCTGTCCAACATTGCCCTGGACACTCCCAGGGGTGGGGCAGCCACAGCTTCTCTGGGCAAAGTGGATTGAGCCTCCTGGCTTTTTCCTGGCCCCAATTTGCAGTCCAGGTATCTTTAAATGTTGAAGCAGCCTCCAAAATACAGGTCCAGGACCCCCTCCTCTAGTTTTATTGCTGTCCTTGAGTCGGATGGGAGGAGGAGGTGATTGTGTTATTGCTCACATCACATCTGGGGGCAATCCTGCAAACTTTGGAGCTCAAACCCTCCTTTCACCTCTTTACTTCGGATCTAGATGAGCAAAGATCAGCCTCAGGTCCAAACCTCCCTCTCTGCTCCACGTTGCAGACTCCAGTAGCCAGAAGCTTTTCCTCCCAGCTCCCCCCTGACGAAATGTCACTGGTGCCAGGGCTGCCACCAGGGCTGGGAGCTACCGTGAATCATCCTCATTAAAAAGCATTTCAATTCAGCTCACAGAGATGCTTCTCACCCTCTTTGCTGCCATAACAGAGCTATTAAAAGCTCCCGTGAAAGGCAGGCAGCAGATGATGGGCACAGGCAGGTACAGCCTGGAACACTGTTGCACAGGGGGCATGGGGTAAAAAACACCTTTTCTCCCTCATTCCCCACGTCAGGGCCAGGAGAAGGAGACTGGAACTGCTGGAGGCATCTCCACCTGAAAGGAGATGATTTCTCTAACTGAAATCAGTTTGTAGCAAGTTTGGGGTCGGGTTCTTCACCCAGGTAATAAGTGACAAGATGAAAGGCCACAGCCTCAAGCTGTGCCAGGGAAGGCTTGGGTTGGACATCAGGGGGAATTTCTTCATGTAAAGGGCTTTGGAAGGGTCTGCCCAGGGAGGTGGTGGAGTCCCCATCCCTGGAGGTGTTTAAGGAAAGGCTGGACATGGCACTCGGTGCTCTGGGCTGGATGACAAGGTGAGGATCAGTCAGAGGTTGGACTCAGTGATCCTGGAGGTCTTTTCCAACCTGAATGATTCCATCACTCTGTGATGACACAGAGGATTCTTGCTGGGAATGGAGGGACTTGACCTTAAGTCACAGAGGCTCCTGGGGAGGTTTATGAGTGATGGTTGTCACCTGAAAGGGGGGTGGATTGGGAAGAAAGGTGTGTGTAGGGTGTGTGTAGGGTTTCTATGGCCAGCAGAGCTTCTTCAGCATCTGTCATGTCCCCAGATCCACATTATCCCCCTCCCCTGGGCTCTGGCATCACCGTGTACCTGCAGTGCTGAACCTGGTCATGTGTGTTGCAGAAACTGGAGGATTTAGCAGGATTTCCCTGCTGGATTTTGGCTCATGCCAACTGTTGAGCAAGGAGGGTTTTTGGGGGTTGATTTTCCTCTAACAGGCTCTGCCACCCTCGTGCATTTCCCAGCCATGAGTCACAACTCATCCTCTGCTTTTCCCCCTCCCTGACATCTTCAGGCACCTCCTGAGATTTTTTAGAAGATAGCAACAATATCATCTTGTGCAGGGTTTTCTGTCTCTGTGCTGCAGGAGGGCTGGAAATTCACCATTTGAGTGGAAAGTGAGGCTTTTCCATCACTGCTGAGTGACAGGAGCTGGGGTCAGCAGAGAGGGAACCCAGCCCAGACGTGCTGACCTCTGGCAAGAGCAGCGTTACCGTGTGGGGGGGAGACCTGCACACTCCTCATGAGGGGCCAAATGGAGGGATCAAAAGCAGAAATAACTCCTGGCAATTAATAAAGCATTGCCAAAGTCACTGTTTATTAGGAGGGTGTCACAAAACTTCGATGCTGAGGGGAAAGCTGCAGAACGTGTCCTGGTGGGGAATTCCATGGCAGCTCGTCTCCCTTCCCAGGATGTTGAAAGCCACCCCTGGTCCTGCTCCAACTGGCATCTCCACCCTCCTTCTCGACTCTGTACCCACCACTCAACAGTCAAAATGACTTTACTGTAAGGAAAAGCTGTGAGAAAAGGGCAAAGTCAAGTGATTTCCTCTCTCTAGGCTGTTCTGCATCTCATTTTGTGCTTCCCCAAGAGAAGAAGAGGAAGAAAGCAACAAAGAAAACACCAGATTTGCATTAAAAAGGAAAGTAAGTGGCAAACAGAAATAAGGTGAAAGGGGAGAAAGGACTTTTGGGGAGAGTTCCCCTTTTGAGAAGGTCTTCTCAAGTTTCCTTTCCTTTCTTGCCATCTCCAGGTGTTAATAATGCAGTGATATTTATTTGCACCAAACCCTTCCACCTCAGAGTCATTTCTGTTTGCAATGACTTCAGTGAATCCATGGTGGGCCTTTGGAACCAGAATGAATTCCTTGGTGGAGTGAAACTTTTCCTTAAGAGCCACTGCTGATTTTTTTTTTTTCATGCGTTCATTTATAATTAAGGCTTCTTAATCACCTTTTTAAGAGCAGGGGCTGAAGGAAAGGAATGGTAAGACTCTCCTTTTTCTGAAGGGTGAGCTGCAAAAGTGAAGCAGGCAGTGAGTCAGCATCCTCTCCTGCCTCTGCTGCCAGCAGAGCTGTTGCTGGGGTTACTGTGGCAGGTGACAGAGCAGATCAGCCTTCCCGTGTCCCCAGGCTGAGCCACCACATGTTTTTCCTGGTGCATTAAACAAAAAACCAAAAGGCAGGGTTCAGAAATCCCCCTCTTTCCCCTAAGAGCCCCCCCTTCCCCCCCAAATTGGTTATGTTGCCATCTGGAGCTCAGAGAAATGGAAAAGAGGAACGTGGTGGCTTTGGGGGGTTGTGTAAGGAAAGTCGTTGGAGCAAATCTTGTGATAATTGTGGGCAGAATTCATTTGTTACCAAAAGAATGTGGGTCAGCAAAATGAGCCTGACCTGTGGCACCCGTGGGTGACCTCCTGGCAGGACCATCACCCCTCACACCTCTGGTCCTGATGAGAGCACTTAGGAAGACAAAAAGCCACTTATCTGCTCCTCCTCAAGTCGTTTTTGGCCCATCTCTACTTGCAAACAGCACGTGGGGATTTCTCAGCGGGTTTCAGGGGGATCCCCCAGAACTGTTGAAGCTAAAAAGCAGGAAATCTGATTAAAAATAAATCACAGAGTTGAGCTGCAGAGCTTGGATCTTTGAGCTCTCTGCAGACAAATTCCTTTGCTCTGAATTTTTGCTGGTTTGGGTTTCCCAGCTGAAAATGAAGCCTTTGCCCAACGGCTGGGGAGCTTTAGGGAGCTTCAGCTTTACCTGCAGGCTCTGCAGAGCTTTCAGCATCCAGATGTTACAGCTAAATGCAACTCTATCAGCGTCCAGATGTTACAGGTAAATGCAGCTCTACCAGGTCCAGATGTTACATTAAAGCCGAAAGAACTCCCGGCCTGTGTTTGCAAACAAATTCATCTCCCCTGCACAAAATGACCTCCCCCAGCAAACTGAGAGAGGGATTTCTGCAGCAAACCAAACCAGCTTGTGAGCCAGGGTTAAGGTGAGGACAGGGAGGGCAGACAGAAGAGCCTTGAGGCAGAAAAGAGTTTCCCCTGGATTTCCAGCTGGGAAGTGGATGATGAATATTACCACTCCATGCAGGGTGAGGTTTTTTTGCTCTCAAAGCACTGCCTCATGTGAACTGATTAACTGAGGCCAGGAAGCTGGGGCAGCACTAATGTGTTTTGCCTGGTGACCTGTGCAAGCTTTAATTTGCTATTTTGTCATTTCCTCTGAGGCCAAAAGCCTGAGGATGGTGTTGCTGGGGGTCCAGCCCTCTGGAGCATCCTGCTCTCTGTGTCTTGGCTCTCTCATTTCAGCCAGGCAGAGTCACCCTGTTTCATTCCAAGACTTTATCAAACTCTAATGGAAGTTTGGTGGCTTCAGGATAATTCTCCCCCAGTGAGTTTGCTCCTGTGTTTGTTAGAAGGCATAAAGATGAACTAAAAGAGGGGATTTTCTCTCCTTTCTTGGTTCCTCTGCATGTTCCCTGTTTTAACCATCAGCAGTTTCATGTCCTGCAAAAGTTGTTGTGTGACTTTGGTGGAACCTGGAGAGTTCCCTCAGTCTGGTTTTGTGGGTTACCATAGTTACATGAGGACTGGGGATACCCAGAGCTGGGTTGGGCTCCTCCAATCCTGCCAGTCCTTAAGGGACTGGGATGCTCTGGGGGACAAGTCTTGCTCTCCAAGGGCTGGTTTGTCCCCAGGCTGTATCAATGCACAGGTTGCCCAGAGAAGCTGTGGCTGCCCCACCCCTGGAAATGTCCAAGGCCAGGTTGGACAGGGCTTGGAGCAACCTGGGCTAGTGGAAGGTGTCCTGCCCATGGCAGGGGGTGGGATGAGATGAGCTTTAAGGTCCTTTCCAACCCAAACCATTCCATGACTCTGTAAATGGTGGCTCTTCCCCATCAACCCCCCAGACATGTCACTGACAGACCTCATGTCCCCCTTGAACACAGCACACTGGCAGTGCCTCAGCCCTCATTGTCTTCCCCTGGGCTGTGTCAGACAAACTCCTGCAACCTCCCATTCCATCTCCCTCCTCTCTGACCCCACGTTCACTGAACGAGCAAAGGAAAAGCCACAATAAAAATCAGGAGGATTGGGGAAGGGTGGAAAAATCCAAGAGAAAAAAACCACAGTTTGAAAGTCCTTGACAGTTTGTCAGCTGACCCAGGGGCTGTCACAGGGATCTCGTGCTCGGGTGAGACAGCTCAGAGCCCTCCATCCACCTCCTCCTTGCCCAGCTCTCGTGGATCCAGTTCCTGGGAGGCTCTGGTGCCTGGTGCTGGGCAGAGGAGGGTCAAGGCTGGTTCCATCCCAGCTGCAGAACACAGGAAAAATTCCTTCATTTCCCTGATCCAATTTATTTGTCTGGATATAACTGGCTAAAGAGTGGAGAAAGGTGAAGAGGGCACGTTTTAAAAATAAACACTTGAGCCTGCACAAGGGATGCTTTGTGGCACAGCAGTGACTTACAGATTCTCTGGTGTTTCTGTGGAAAGCAAAACCAATTTTCTTAAAAACAGGGCTGTTAGTGCAGCTGGAGTGAAGCACCAATTCACACTGGATATCTTAGGCATCCTCTGAAAATTCAGCTTAAAATGCTGTTGTGAAGAGTCAGAGCCTGTATTTTAGGGCAAACTGCTTCGAGCACATGCATTCAGACAGGTAAAGCTGCTGGGTTTGGTTGTAAGGGATTCCAAGAGTTTTCCCTGCCAGGGGATGTCATTTTGACTTGCTCGGCTTAGGGAGGTGGTGTAGGCTTGTGCCACCTCACAAAGTGACTGTCACCAACCACAACCAGAAGTGAATAAAGTATTCAGGGGCCAAACAGTCCCCCCCAGCCCACACCATGCTTTTTGCTGCCAGAAATTGGGGTTTTCACATCTTCACGCTGAGGCTGCGTCTGGATTAACACTGATGCTCTCCCAGTTTCACCCCTAATCCCTGACATGTTCCCTGGTTTTCCTCCTCCCCTCACAGAAGCTCAGGTCATCTTCCACTCCTGTGGACAGCGGAATGCTGCCCTGCCTTTCCCCAGGATTTGTGGTTAAATTGCTTTGTCGATGTAATCTTAGATCTTAATGATCAAATAATGCCGTGCAACAGGAGCTGTGGAGGACAGTCTGGAGGTATCATTTGCTGTCATTGTGGAGGCCTTGGAATGTGATCCCCATTACAGCTGAATTGGCATTAACATTGTTGAGCCATCATAATGCCACCCAGTTAATCACGTTTTTAGGATATTAAAATAGGTCTGACTCCATCCCGAGTCGTAACCCACAGATTCCCACAGGCTGGATGGAATTTAGCTCTGTTAAAGCTGAGGGAGTCGCTTGGCTGATCTTTTTTGCCCACAAAACTTGTTCCTTGCAGGCCAAGAAACGCTCTTGCTCAATCCACAGCTTTGTGAGGAAAAAAAACCCATGAAAAATAGCTCTTGTCCATGCTCAGTTATTTTGGGTTATCAGTTTCAATTTTCACTTCTCCCCTCTATTTGCAGCAATGACTGTTCTCTGAAGATGTTCTGCCTTCAGCAGCTGGGCTGCAGCAGTCAGAGAGACTCCCAGGGTGTTTGGAGTCCTGCTGTGCCTGGTGCCAAGTGTCCTGTTAAAGAGGCACCAGTTATCCCTACAGAGCTCCCAGGGATGCTCTTCACCTGTGCTGAGGGCTGAGCAAACCAAGGATTTAGACAGCATTGGATTTTCCTCCCTCTTCCAAATTTCAGTGTCTTGTTTTCTGCAACTGTGAGCACAGCAAGAAGCTTCTGGTGTAGGATTTAAACAGACTTCAGGTGGGAGGTGAGAGATATTCCCTTAATGCACAGATGAGAAACTGAGGCACAGAGGGATTGAAGGACTCACTCCACGACTGAGCTATTCCCAGAGTCTGAGACAGAGACAGGAATAGGGATTATGTGCTCCAGAGTCAGAGCACTAAATCCATCCTGGGAAATCAAGATTCATTCCTCATCCCTCCTGCTACCTCCCTGGATGGCATTGGTGGGGAACGTGTCTTATCCCCAAGGGGTAACACTCATGGGATGCTTTTGTGGCTCAAGAAGATGAAATGGGGTTCATGATCTCTGGAAATGGGGTCAGTGACCCCACCTTGGGGTACATCACAGCTCTTCTGGAAGGGTGTGAGCCCCAGGGACTGTAGGGATGCTCCCACCTCCTGTCTCTGGGAGGCAGAAGGTGAGAATGGCAGGACTGGCCAGTCTGGAGCCAGAAGGTGTGTTGTTCAACTCATTCCCCAACTGCTGGGTGACAGGACAAGAGGAAACAGCCTCAGGCTGTGCCAGGGGAGGTTCAGGTTGGGTAGTAGGGAAAATTTGTTTACCAAAAGGATGGTCAGGCCCTGGCACAGGCTGCTCAGGGCAGAGGTGGAGTCAGCACCCTGGAGGAATTTAAATGGGGACATGGGTTAGTGGTGGCCTTGGCAGTGCTGGGTAAACAGTTGAACTGTTCAGGCTTTTCCAACCTGAACAAGTCCACGATTCTTTGATTTCATGATTGATCCAAGTTAATGTTGAAAAGTCAGGTTGCTGCTGCACTGGCTGATGCCAACAGTCTCTGCAGTCCTGCCTGCAGAGGGTTCAGGCTGTGATTAGTGATCCCAGTGACAACCTCGAGCTCTTATCTGTAACATTTATCAGCGTTATGAGCAGCAGAGGTTGGGCTCATGTTTCCCAGATGAGATGAGATGGGAAACCTTGCCAGGGAGTTAATACTTCTCTGCCTTAATGAAGCAGTCGAGGCTTTGCTGTGGGAGGAGAGACAATACATTTGCAGTGCATTAAGGTATTATTGTAACCATGTTTGTGCTGAGAGGTTTCTGATCCTCCGAAATAAAGATGAGCAGATTTGTCTCAAATTTATCAATGGAAGCAGAGTTCCCATTGAAATGGGAGGGAGGGGAGGGTGGTTGACATCCTGCTCACTGCCACAGCTGGGCTGCCACTCTCTGCCCAGCTGCTGGTGCTAACAGGGGACAAGGGGGGGGATGGTGGGTGAAAAACAACCCCAAAAATCTGCCTGGGAGATGTTGGGATCCATCAAGAAGGAAGGAACATTTCAAGGTGAAAGAAGGATGACAGGGCAGCCCCGAGGCTGGGAGTAACTGGGAGTCACAGTGAACATCCTGAGATGTTTTGTGCAGCCAGTGTTCCCCTGGGGAGGGATGCTGGGTGGATTCCCTCATGGTCTGGGTCTGGCTGTGTGAAGAGGCAAGCTACATGTCCCCTCTGCTGGAAAATCTGCCCTGGGAAGGGCACTAAGGGAGGAAAAACGTGATGCTTGCTCTGCTTCTTCATAGAAGCTGCGTCTGCTGTTCCAGGGCAGCCCGTAGGTAATTGCACAGGGGGATTTCTTAAATGGACATTAAGAATAAAATCAAATTTGTGGAGACCAGATGCAGCAGAGGAGATGGATGAAAAAGCAGAGGGAAATTTGCAGGGGGAAGTCTGAGACATCTTGCATTAGACAGCAAAGCCTTGAGGAGCAGGTTTGATGCTGCACTGAGCTCTGAGCTCACAGGAAAGCTCTGTCTGGGTTAGAAACCACAGAGATGTCCCTTCTCCTGCCCCTGTGCTCAGAAATCCAGGATTTGGGACTTGACCTAGACCACCTCTGTTGCTGCCTGACAAATTTTGGACTTGCTGCAGTTCCTGGATGCAAATCCCCCTGGGGAACTGGTGGAGGCTCATGGAGGAGGTGATGCTGTTGCTGCATCCCTGATGATGATCCAAACCTGGGCTGGAAAGCCCAGGAGAAGGCAGGAGCTGAGGGGTTATGGCTGGAGAGGAGGTGATCTGTCCCTCTGGCTGCCCTCTGCCTGCAGCTATGTTGCTGCCTGGTACAGCTTAATTGGCTTTGATAGGATTACAGGGAAGCAGCTGAGGAGTAAACAGGGCCAGGAGGACACACCATGCCTGGGGCCACCAGCCCCTGGAGAAATCCTTTGAGCCAGTGACTAAAGCTGCAGGAGTTCAAGGGTTAATGTCTGTGTGGGGCAAGGGCTTAATCCTTCTGGTTTCAAGGGAAATATTTTCCTAGCAGCATCCCAAAGGTCTGTGGCTCCATCATTAATTCCTGATGAGTTTGCCCCTGACAGATTCAGAGTAAATCATGGCAACTATGGAAGTTACACCTTGTTGCCTCCAGCATTGTGTCCTCAATAAATGTTTATGGTTTGAAGCAGCCTTGTTTGTTTGCCTTAGACCAGACGACACTGATTTATTGGCAGAAATCCTAGCAGGGAAAAAGGATGAGCCAGACAAGTTCTTAACTGCTACACACGACTGTGGTGAGGGCACGATGGCTATTTCATGTTTATGGAAATAAAGCCTCAAACTTGGATGGGAACTTTTGCCAGGAATTTTTCTCAACCTGCAAGCAACAAGGGGAACTCAAGGGTTAATGATGTTCCAGGGCTTTGCTTTCTGCTTTATCTGGGGTTTGGGATGGCTGGAAGATGCTGTGGGTTGGAAAGGAGGGGTGGATGCTCTTACTGGGAGCATGTTGCTGATGAGCAATATGAACTGCTGGAGGAATGATGGGGAAGCAGTACTGGGGATCCAGTGCTTCAATACCCTCATCCCAGGAGATCTGGACCCTCAAGGAAAACAGGTCTTAAAAGTGAGGCTTAAAGCCATGGAGGGAGATGGTGACAAGAGACTTGTGTCCAAGTCTGGGGCAAGGTGACATGACCTAGAGATGAGTGTCCCTGTGTGGAGCTGGGAGTCAATGTCCACCTTTTCATCCACACCTTGCTGGGGCTCATTCCTGTGGGAATCCTCCTTGATTTCTGGTGGCAGAGGTGTTTTCCACTCTGTCAGCAAAGAAGAAGGTGGGCTCAGCTCACTCAGACTCCATCCACGCTCTTCATCTGCCATTTAGAGCTCAGGCTCAGCTCTTACACCAATATTTGTCGTTGTTCCTCCCCCACCCAGATTTGTGTATTTTGGACAGCTTGTTTCTGATTTAAAGTATAAATAAGTTTAATTTTTTCATCTTTTGTTCTCCTTATCTTCTGGAGGCTGTGCTGGTTAAAAATAACCAGGAAGATGAGCTCAAGTGGGGATGGTGAAGGGGTTTTAACCTTCATCATGGTGGGACCACCCATCTGGCTCTGGAAGGGAAAGTGTTCTCCCTTCTCACTTCTCCCCAGCCCTCATGGTTGAGCTCTTGGTCCAGTGGAAGGTGTTCCTGCCCATGGCTCGGGTGTAGAATGAGATGAGATACAAAGTCCCTTCCAACTCAAAGCATTCCATGATTCTTTCCTAAGCCAGGAGTTCCCTGAATTGCATAAACCCCACTTGTCACATGACTGGAGATTGAAGTGCTTCTGGCTGTTGGGGTGAGTTGTGAAAATTGGAGGGGGTGTTGATGGGGGTGCAGAGATCAGAGGTTGCCCCTGATCCACATCTCCTGGAGACAGGGTGTTTCCCTGCGCTGAGTTCCTGCAGAGGAGGTTTTTCACCTGGAAAAGTCCCTTTTGCCCAGAATTGAACCATTTGCATAAGATCAACTGAAGGGAGAAAGAAAAAAAAATAAATAAAAACCAAAAAAACTGAAGGGTTTTGGTTTTCTTGCTGGAAAGTCTGAAAGACAGATTTGGGTCCAGCCTGAAACCTCCCTGGCCGAGGGCTGGCTCAGCTTTGCTTCTCTGTTTATTTTGAAGAGGAGCACACACACACACACACACACACACACACACACACACACACACACACACACACACACGTGTGTGCACATACATATGCACACACTCTCCTAGACAGAAAAAACAATCCCCAGCCTAACCCAGACGCTGATTCAAACCAACTGTTGTCTCTGGCTGCGCTGTCGGCTTTCCCCTGCCCACAGCCCTGCCACCGCGTGAAACCGTGGCTGAGAACCAACAGGCAGCCCCCAAAATCCAGAATAAAAATCACATTTCACACAGGGAAGGGCAGAAAAACTCTTTCTAGGCAGCGGTTCTGCCAG
>NW_021940585.1:309083-312853 GCF_001715985.3 Manacus vitellinus | reverse complement strand
TGGTGATCAACATCTCGGGGCTGCGCTTTGAGACCCAGCTGAAGACGCTGGCTCAGTTCCCCGAGACGCTGCTGGGGGACCCGCGGAAGAGGATGCGCTACTTCGACCCCCTGCGCAACGAGTATTTCTTCGACCGCAACCGCCCCAGCTTTGATGCCATCCTCTACTACTACCAGTCGGGCGGGCGCATCCGGCGGCCCGTCAACGTCCCCATCGACATCTTCTCCGAGGAGATCCGCTTCTACCAGCTCGGGGAGGAGGCCATGGAGAAGTTCCGGGAGGACGAGGGTTTCATTCGGGAGGAGCAGCGGCCGCTTCCCGACAAGGAGTTTCAGCGCCAAGTGTGGCTCCTCTTCGAGTACCCTGAGAGCTCCGGGCCGGCCCGAGGCATTGCCATCGTCTCTGTCCTGGTCATCCTTATCTCTATTGTCATCTTCTGTCTGGAGACCCTGCCTGAATTCAGGGATGACCACGACTATGAGGGAACTGGGGGGACCTTTGGGACGGGCGGTGCCCCACTCCCACCTGAAGTCTTCACCAACTCCTCGTCCTCGGCTACTTCCATGGTGTCATCCTTCACTGACCCTTTCTTTGTGGTGGAGACTTTGTGCATCATCTGGTTCTCCTTCGAGCTGCTGGTCCGTTTCTTTGCCTGCCCCAGCAAGGCCACCTTCTCCAAGAACATCATGAACATCATTGACATTGTGGCCATCATTCCCTACTTCATCACTCTGGGCACTGAGCTGGCAGAGAGGCAAGGCAATGGCCAGCAAGCCATGTCCTTGGCCATCCTCCGAGTCATCCGCTTGGTTCGGGTTTTCCGCATCTTCAAGCTCTCCCGGCACTCCAAGGGGCTGCAGATCCTGGGGCAGACCCTCAAGGCCAGCATGCGGGAGCTGGGCCTCTTGATATTTTTCCTCTTCATCGGCGTCATCCTCTTCTCCAGCGCCGTTTACTTCGCCGAGGCCGATGACCCCAGCTCGGGTTTCAGTAGCATCCCCGACGCCTTCTGGTGGGCCGTGGTGACCATGACCACGGTGGGCTACGGGGACATGCACCCCATCACTATTGGGGGCAAGATCGTGGGGTCTCTCTGTGCCATTGCGGGGGTGCTGACCATCGCCCTCCCCGTGCCTGTGATAGTCTCCAACTTCAATTATTTCTACCACCGGGAGACAGAAGGTGAGGAGCAAGCCCAGTACATGCACGTTGGGAGCTGCCAGCACCTCTCGTCCAGCGAGGAGATGAAGAAGGCTCGCAGCAATTCCACCCTCAGCAAGTCCGAATACATGGTCATCGAGGAAGGGGGGATCAACCACAGTGCATTCAAACAGGCTGCCTTCAAAGCAGGCAACTGCACAACCACAAACAATCCCAACTGTGTGAACATCAAAAAGATCTTCACGGATGTTTAAAAAAAAAAAAAAATCCCAAACCAAACAAACAGCAACAGAAACCTGAGGATGCGGTAAAATGATACCAATAATGACAATAACAATAATGATGCAAAGTGACTGTGTGTCGGTGTTGTGTGGAACATGCACCATCGTCGGTCTGTGTGTGCCCTCGTTTTTGATATGGGTTTTTTTTTTTAGATCCTTCCTTTCTAAAGATCCAAAAATAAAAGGATTTAAAATTCTCCAAAGAAGAGGACGGCTAAAGGGTAACGAGACAAGGAATATGAAGACAAACCACACTCACTGTCGAAACAGATGTTCTGCAACGTGTTGCAGGGCAGCTTTGCTTTGTGGGGTTCTGGGGATCCTCTCGCTTTGCTCCTGAATTTCCTCCCCCTTTCCCTGAAGGCAGCGTGGAGCCGATTTCCCTGCCGTCACATAAGCTCAGTTGTTGGATTAACAACCCCGGGCTGGGTGGGGGAATGAGGAAAACATGTAGCCGAGAGCACTGGGAGGGGGTTGGGAGGAAACAACCGTTTAATTTTGCAGAGAGTCTCTGTTACCACGTCGTTAAACAATGCTTTATATTGAATGCTGTGATGTGCCATTACGGGCACATCACAGATTCCATTTTTTTTTTTTCCCATTAGACTGTTGATGAAATTCTAATCTGGTCAGAGACGGAGTGCAATCAATGCTGATTTAAATAGAAAAAAACCCCAACCCAGAGCCCTTGTTTTTCGTTCTTAGTTCCCTTCCCGTGTCACCTGATGGAATTACTCCATCCAGTTTTGATCTGTGCAGAGGGGCTGCGTGTGGGGAGGAGGGAAGGGAAAGGCACAATGCAATGGTTTTGGTTCACTGCCAGTGAGGACCAGGGGATGCAGGATCATCTCTGGGCAGCCTCCAAACCCACCCAGCCGGAGACAAAGGGACGTTTCCTCCTTTTTTTGCAACGCTTTTGGGAGAGATGCAGCCTCTTATCGCAAGGAGATTAGAGCGGCGAACACGCCTTCCAGCGGAAGTCACTGATTCCAGCCAGGAGTGATGCAGTTGCCATGGCGACCCTGGTTTCCTGGGAAACCCCAAAAGGTTGTCATGGCATCCCTGCTCCCATCCCCCTTGGTCCTCGCTCTTCCTGCAAAAGAACCTTTTTCCAGATGGTTCCAGCCCTGCCATCCCGCAGGACATCGTGGCTTCACACCCCCTTCCTGGGCCACGGCCCCTGTGCCCAATAAGGCCCCCCCAGGCAATAAACACCTCCAAACCCACCTGTCCCTTGCTGAGGAGCAATTTTGGCAGGGAAATCTGGGGATGGAGGTTCATCCTGCTCCACCAAGAATGATTCCAAACCCAGTGGGAAACGGTCCTGAGCGGGGAGCTCGGCTGGGAAACCTCAGCAGCTCTGGGAGACAAGGGGGACAGGAGAGAGCAGGACTGAAAAATAACCAAAAACCCCACCAGGGAAAACTCACCACCTTCATCTTCACGTGTGCACCAGGGGCCACGGGACATCTGAAGGGATCAGGTGAGCTTCGCACGGGACACAGTTTAACGGAGTCATAAAGGAATGTTGCTTTTTTGGGGGACAAACCCCATGCTTTCCACTGCTTACTTTTATTTTCCAGCCTATCCTGCTGCTCTTGGGTATTTTTATAAATTTTAGATGAAGTGGGATCACTTCCTATAGCTCCTCTGATTGTATTTGCTGTTCACTTTACTTTTTAGTGCTGTGGCAGGAGGGAGTCTCTGCTGCTTCTCTGCAGCTGGATTTCTTCAATTCTGTGCTAAAAAAGGTGGTTTTCAGTGGTTTAATGCTTCCAGCTCCAGGCTGCTCAGCCTTGAGGACCTTGGCTCTGACTCTCCTCAGTTTTGCTGGATTTTGGGTTAAAGAAAGCCAAATTCCTTTGGGGTAGCACACGGCAAAGAGAGACTTCTGGCCCCAACCTGTGCAAGCAACACTTTTCCCAAGGGTGTGGAGTGGGAGATATGTCCTGAGAGATGCCAGCCATGCCAAAATCAGAGTTTAGCTGGGACTTTATCCCAATTTTAAAGGATCTGGACAGTTTGTAACACTCTCCCTTAGCCCCAAGAAAAACATCACAGCAGCTCCTGGTGTGTGATGGTTTTATTGGAGCTTCTGTAGTTTTCATCAGCTGAGGGTCAGACAAATGATCTTTATTAGGAAGATGCTCTGGAGCATTACAGCAAGTTACAAACCTGAGTTCCCTTATCCAGGGTAACTGGAATTCCTTGTCTGGGATAACTGGGAACACCCCAACTTGCCTTTTGCCCAGGCTGCCAGTAGGCTGAAATATCATTTCTGCCTATGAGTTCTCCCTTTTTGTTGTTATTAACTTTTATTGTTACTAA
>NW_021940585.1:304089-308748 GCF_001715985.3 Manacus vitellinus | reverse complement strand
GTAGTTGCACCGTGGCTGAAGAGCCCAACTGGTGTGATCTTACTGCAGAATCACACAAGGGTTGGAGTTGGAAGGAATCTTAAGGATGATACAGTTCCACCCCCTGCCATGGGCAGGGACACCTTCCACTAGCCCAGGTTGCTCCAAGCCCTGTCCAACCTGGCCTTGGACAGTTCCAGGGATGGGGCAGCCACAGCTTCTCTGGGCAACCTGTGCCAGGGCCTGCCCACCCTCACAGGGAAGGATTCCTTCCATATATCCAACCTAAATGTCACCTCTTTCCCTCTGAAAAAAGTACTTTTCAGTACTGAATGGTATCACTGAAAAATATAAAATCACTGCTGCTCTTCAGATGCACCCAGAAAATGTAAGTGGAGAACTGGGGGTATCCTTTTGATGCTCTGCCCTTTTTCTCTCAGCATCTTCCCCCTCTGCTGTCTTGTAGGTTCAATGAGATAAACTGAGCAACCTGAGCCACCTGGAATAGTGGAAGATGTTCCTGCCCATGGCAGGGGGGTGGAACTGTATGGTCCTTAAGATCCCTTCCAACCCAAACCATTCTGTGATTCTACTACAAATACTTTCTGTTCCGTGGTCTGGTGGTTTCTCTGGGACTGGCTGCTGCACGTGTTGTGTGAGGAACTGGAGAGATCATTGAAAAACTGCTCTTTCCACACCAGCTGTTATTAAACTGGCTCTTCTCTCTTGCCATGAGCCTCCTGTTAGGGGACCAGGGAGTGTTTTACAGTCCCTGGGGAGTTAAAGATGAGCCTCAGCCTTCGCAGCGTGTTGGACTCAACTGTTCCTAATGTGCTTAGAGGGGCAGCATTAGGGGATTAGTGTTAGCAGAGCTGCTGCCTGCTGTCTGCAAGGCAAAGGGCTCCTCCAGCCTCAGCTTATTACATTAAATGGAGGAAAGGGCATTACCACAACTCCTGGCTGACATTTCCCAGTGCCCAGCCAGCAAGCACGGGGAAGCAGGGACCCTGGAGCACTGGTAATCCCCATCTCGGCCCCAGGGATGCTCTCAGAAATGTCCTCCTCCTCCCCTGTCCTTCTGGTCACCTTAGAGACAAATGACACTGCTGGCACTGCAGGATGGGAGCAAGGGATGCAGCCCTGGGAGGCTGGAGCTGTCTCCATGGATGCTTTCAGTTTATCATAAAATCATAGAGTGGTTTGGGTTGGAAAGGACCTTAAGATCATCTCATTCCAACCCCCAGTATAAAGGCACTGGGTGCTCTAGAGCCTTGTACAGCCTGCTCCCTCTTTTCACAGGCTCCCTTCCCTTTCCCTTTACCTCTGCCTGGATTTTATTCCCCTGTTTCAGCCCTTGATGCCACCTCAAAACACATCCTTGGTACCGGGGGCTGCAGGGGACATGCAACAACCCCAGCCCTGGCCCCTCCACTTGGTACTTTGACACTGCCACCTTTTTCTCCTGTTTCTTTGCCCTCTTGTTTTTGTACGTGTTCAGGCCTGACCTCTTCTAAAAAGGTCTGTTGTTCTCCAGCACAAAAGATGCCCTTTGGGTGCTTGATGTGGCCCAGGAGCAGAGCAGTAGCTATCCCACTGCACTGGTGGATGCAGACAAGGGCTGGAGGTATCTCTTTCCTCCAGGAGGGTTAAATTTCTTCCCAGGCAATTGTTCCCGCTCTATCCCTTGACAAAAGAGGTCGGTTTTTGTTGTTAATCCCCACTTTATGGGCAATTAAGCAAGGCAAAGGGCAGAGAAGTGCCTTCCCCAGCAGAGGGAAAGGAGCCATCCAGGGTCATCGGCTCCAGAGGGGTCTTTCCTGCAGGGATAACACAGGGAAAGGGTCTCTTGCAGTGACTGGAGCGCGTTCTGTGTAAAATCTCTTTAATTGTGTAGTTTGGAGCCCTCTCCTGCCAAGCTTTTAAAATATGCATATCCTGGTGAGAGCACACGGCGGCTCCAGCGCAGCCCGAGGGAAGCAGGGCTTTGTTTTCCCCATTTTTAAATGCTCTAACAAGTGATCTCTGGGTGGGCTGCAAACACGGGAGTGCAAATGGACAAAGAGGGTACAAAAAGTAACTTATTTTGCCCCTCAGTTTGCTGTCTGTGTCGGGAAGGAGAGCTCAGAGCACCAGCAGCCTCGGCAAGGACAGTCGTGTGGGCACAGGGAAATAGGGGATTTCTGGTCATCTTTGTCATAGATGGCCTTTAAGGTCCCTTCTGACCCAAAACATTCCATGATTCTATAATTATAGGGTGCTGTGGGCAGGGCAATATTCTATAAATTGTCTCCTTCACTGCTCTCCTGCTCTGGGTCCCACCCATAGTCTGAATGGGGTCCTTGGCTCTGGGGGTGTTGCAGAGCTGGAGGATGTGTTAAGAATGGGATGTTCCTGCCTTTTCCCGTTTTTCTGGGTGCTGTTGACACGGCAGAGGTCTGGGCTGTCCCAGTGGGTGCTGCTGTGGGTGCAGGGTGGGAGCTGAGCACAGAGCCAAAGGTGGGAGCTGGACACTGAATATGGAATGATGGAGTGATGTGCTTCTTTCCTTTGGAAACAGCCCTGGGAATGTGGTCAGCACCACTTTGATGAGGATATTTTGGGGCAGGTGCCCCGAGGTGCCTCAGCCCAGCTGGGAATCACTTCTCTGGCAGTGGTGGAGGGGAAGTGGTTTGACTTCATTTTTGGGGGTGGTGATAGGAGAGTTCTTAGGTCAGAAGTGAGACTGACATAAGGAGGGGGGGTCCAGACCTCGTGTAAGGCAGAACCATCCCAGGGAGGGGACTCATTCCCTGCCAGGGGGTCCCTGCAGAGCAACCCCAGCCCTGTCTCCCCAGTCCCTCCTGGCTCTTGCTTCAGCCAAAGCTCTCCCAGATCCTCTGTGGTTGGGCCTGAGATGTAACTGAGACCTTTTACTCCCATACTTGGCTTCCCAAACAGGAAAATGAGTAATGATGTCTTTGTCAAAGGGATATTTATCCCACCTCATGGACATGAGTTGGCTGCTTTGCCTGGGAAGGTGTCAGGGCTCCTGCTCTTTGTCACTCAGAAAATCCCAGTTTTTGCTCAGGAGAACCATCCCCTGTGTGGGATGGTTCCTCTGCAGAGGGGTGTGTGCAGGGTCTCACTCTGCCCTTGCAGCTGGAGCCCTTTTATCGCTGTTGCTGGCAAAAAAGCAGCCACAAAATCAAGCCTTCTGCTGCTCTCTGACACCCACAAGTTTCAGGGTCTGTCTGTGTCTCATCACTGCTCGTAGCCTGAGTTTTTCGTGCTGAGGATGCTCAGCAGCAGGGCAGGGAAACCTCCCCGCATGAACCTCCCCGCAGGGCACCGTCACTTCTCTCCTTCTTACGAACCGAGACACGCTCAAGTAAATTAAAACATGTCTCCAATCTCCTTCAGCTTCTCACTGAAGTCGGGAGGAGCTGAAACACTCCCTGATGGCTGCTGTTCCCCTCCTCCCAGCGGGAAGGGCCCTTTCCTTCACACTCATTTGGAGCCCCCGGCTCAGCCCCGCCGACGGCAGCAGGCGCTGCTGGCTTTGTTTAGGAATGATTCACTTCCTTCAGACTTGTGATTCCGACGCTTTTCTGAGCATGTTTAAGTTCTGGCACGTCTGTTGCTTTGCTACAGTGGTTGCACTTCATTTTTAGCATCTCTAACATGGGCAGGCTGGGTTTGGATGTGTGGCAAGACGAGCCAGTGGCCCTCTCTCCTCTCTCCTCTCTCTCCCCTCTCCTCCCCTCTCCCCTCTCTTCCTTTCTCTCTCCCCTCTCCTCTCCCCACCTCAAGGCTGCAGGAGGCAATCAGGTTTATTTTGCTGCTGCTCAGCACCAGCTGCTTTGCTTTGCTTCCTCCAAAGCCCCGTCATGGATAGATGTGGAAAATCCTTTGGGGTTGTGTCATGGTGTGGTCGGTGGTGGAAGCCCTGGAGGCTCAGCTGTGGTGGGGGAAGCAGGGCTGCTGCAGCAGGGGCTGTCTTGGGGTCTTGCTCTCCTGGAAAGCTGAAGATTGGGATGGATTGGATGAGATAAACACACACTTTGCAAAGTGTCTTTTGCCTTTGCAGAGAGGTGAGTTTTGCTGTTGGGCTTGGTGCAAGGAAGGAGCTGAGTGCAGTGGGGGTGATGGGTGATGCTGTGCCTCTTGGGGGGATTTGGGTTGTTAGGCCAGCTCTGGGTGTCCCTACACCCAGAGCTGGAGGGTAGGAGCACTGTGGTGTTTCCTGACTGGCTTTGGGTGGGTTGGCTCCTCTGTGCCTCAGTTTCCCCACCTGCAAATGACACTGAGCAGCCTCAGAAAGTTTTTGCAGTGAAACCTGTTCTGGAAGGAGGAGGCAGTTTTGAAGCACAGAGCAAGAAATAAGGACTCCTCCAAAGGTTTTATGGAATTCAGCTTTCTTGAGGCTGGCAGAGCCTGCAGACCTTCCCTGGGTACCCCAGTACTCACAGTTGTTTCCCCCGGGTGGAGGGAAGGCCGAGGTTTCACTCAGCTTCCCAAGATGCCAGCTCTGCCTTCAGTTCTCCTTTCCACCACCATCCTCCTCTCCTGTGATTTCATAGAATCACAGAATCAGCTGGGTTGGAAGGGACCTCTGAGATCATCAAGTCCAACCCTTGATCCACTACCACTGTGGTTCCCAGCCCATGGCACTGATGCCACATCCAGTCTCTTCTTAAAAAC
>NW_021940585.1:283399-303466 GCF_001715985.3 Manacus vitellinus | reverse complement strand
TGTGCCTCTCCTTTTCCACCCTGATGGCCCATTTCTCCTGAATTCTCTGTGCATTTAGAATTGAGAACCCTCCTCTCCCTCCTTGCTGGTCTCTGCTTGGAGCTGCCACCATGGCTCTGTAACAATTTGAACCTCAAGTTGTTGCAGCAGGTCAGAAATGAGACATCAGAAGTTTGGGCTTAAAATGAACTTGCCTGCTCTGAATTTGAGTTTGCAGGAGGGATGTGGAAGGAGTTTAATGTGAGTTGGGTGTAGCACTGCAGGTTTGAGGGGTTTCCTACCTCTGCATGTGCATCAGTGGTGCTGGCTCCTGAATGTTCTGCACCTCAAATCCCTCTGAATTAAAGAAGGAAATCTTTCTGCAGCATCAGAAACAAGCCTGGGCTGTTTCCTCCTGGGGCTGGAAACTTTCAGGAATGTCTCTCCCATCCTCGTTGCAAAATGCTCAAAGAAAGCATGGCATGAACGAGGAGGAGTGGCCTGGGTTCAGCTGGGTGTTTCACTTGTGATATCTCCTGGGAATTTGGCTTTATTGCTCTGTTTTCTTAACCAAACTGCCATGTGATTCTCTCAGAGGACAGCTTTACACAAGCACCTTTATCAGCCAAGCCTGGGACTCAGTAAGAAGAAATATCAGTTAATATGATAAGATCTGGTTTCCCTAACCCTGTGTTGATTGGCATCAATTATATCTTTTTCTTTAATTCTGTGCTAAGACTCAGCCATCCCAGCATATTGTTTGGGATCAGTGACAGATGGCCTGACCCATGGTTTTTGCAGGTCACTTTGTTTATCCCTTAAAAACCTGGCCCAAATGGGAGCTATTTTCCAGTCCCCTGGGAGGACTCAGGACCTGCTCTGTACTTGTGCTTTCAGGAGCTGGTTCAGCAGCTCTAAATGCACAAATACAAGTTATTTGGCTTAGATTATTCAAAACCATCTAATTTTTTGTGGCTACTGTTTAATATCCTCTGTTTCTCTTGGAGTAGAGAGGATTTCATCACCCCTGTCTGATGGAAAGACATCTGGATGCCTTCAGGAGCTGGAGCAGTGATATCTCCACAATGCTCATGGCTTCTCACCCCTACTGCTGTTCCTACCAAATTCAGTGAAATAACATAACTGTTAGGCTGAGGATTTCGGATTTCTTTCTACAAGAGCAAGGATACACTTGGAAAGGCACCAGAGTACCCCAAAGCACTGGATGATTTGTCTGGGGGGGATAAAATTGTTATTTACCACTTAATCTGCAGAGCATCAACTCCAGCTTCCCCTTCATGGCCGAATCACTGACACTTCCCAGGCTGAAGGTGCTATTTGGGTTTTATTTGTGTATTTATTTAATGGGTGTGTAACACTCCAGTGCTGCTTGAAGACCCAGCAGTTTGATCACTGCTTTGCTAAAAAGACAGAAGCCCTTCCCTGCTGGCAGGTGGGAGAGGGTGTAATCCCCCCAGCAAACCCAGTCTAATAAAGCATAAACCCCAGTTAGCTTTAAGTCCATGAATAGTCCCTTCTGGCACTTCAAGATAAGCTGGTATTTGAACAACTGGCTGGTCTGAGCCCCTTGTAAGGAGCACTGAGCCCCTCTGGAAGCTCATTTCCCTGAGTGCTGCACTGCCTTGCGAGGGAATTTTGCTCCTTGTGGGAATTTTTACCTCTTTCCTTTCTCTGCTGGCTTTTAGCATCCCTGTGGTATCCTCATCCCTGCAACATCACCATCGCTGCAACATCGCCATCCCTACATCCCCACCATCCCTGCTGCTGTATCCTCATCCCTGCTGCTGTATCCTCATCCCTACTGCTGTATCCTCATCCCTGCTACTGTATCCTCATCCCTGCTGCTGTATCCTCATCCCTGCTGCTGTATCCTCATCCCTACTGCTGTATCCTCATCCCTGCTGCTGTATCCTCATCCCTACTGCTGTATCCTCATCCCTGCTACTGTATCCTCATCCCTGCTACTGTATCCTCATCCCTGCAAATGCATCTTCATCATCCCTGCATCCTCATCATCCCTGCAACATCATCCTCTCTCCAACTTCATCCCTGCAACTGCATCCTCATCATCCCTGCATCCTCATCATCCTTGCAACATCACCATCCCTGTATCCTCATCATCCTTGCAAATGCATCATCATCCCCACAATATCACCATCCCTGCAGCATCATCATCCCTGCGACTTCATCCCTGAATCCTTATCATCCCTTCATCCTTGTACCATCATCTCTGCATCCTCATCATCCCTGCATCTTCATTATCCCTACAACTTCATCCCTGAAACTTCGTCATAGCTGCAACATCATCCCTGCATCCTCATCATTCCTGCAACTTCACCATCCCTCTACCTCATCCCTGCATCCTCATAAGCCCTGCCATGTCATCATCCCTTCAGCTGCATCCCTGCATCCCCATCATCCTTGCCACACCACCACCCCTGTATCATCATCCCTGCAGCATCCAGAGTGGATGTCTCCCTCCCCAGCACATGGATCCCATCCTGCATATCTCCATCCTCCCTCTCCCTTTGTGGAAAACTGGGGGATTTGGGGACTAAGCTGGGACCAGGCAGGTCCCAGTGCCTTAGGCTGGGCTCTGAGCTGGGACTACAGCTCCTTCCAACCCTTTCCTCATCCCTGGCTGGGAATGAAGCACCCAACTTCATTCCCACCTGATGGGGGGAGGGGATGCCTCGATTGCTCCGAAGGCAGAACATGGATTTTCTGAAAAATGAGAGGGATATAAACAGTTGCATGAAATTTGTAGGAATTTCTGTGTCTTAGAGAAGAGCATCTCCCTGTATTAAAATAGGAGTCAGGATGAGTCCCTTGGTGCTGTTGAGTTACTGTTGCAATTCCAGGGGGGTCCAAGAGCTCATTGCTCCAGCACTGCAGAGACTGGGACAATTTTCTGGCCCTTTGCTCCATTCCTGCCTCAAAATGGGGTGTTGAGTTTGAGCTCTGTGGGAGCAGCTCCACAGTCCAAGCACTGGGAGTGAGATCAGCCCCAGTGTTGTATTTATAAGATCAACCAGTTGCACAATATTGTGTGATCGAGTTGGAACAAACCCAGCTTGACTAAGACAAAAACATGATGAGGAAAACCCACTTCGTGCTAATTATTCTGGATTTGGAACTTTCCATTAGTGAGATAATAGTTAATAACCAGGATCTATTTAGTGAATCTTCTTTTCTATCTTTAGCTCACTTTAGGCTGTGTGGTATTTAGTCCATTAAAGGATTTTAATTAGCAAGTTTTCGCTTTTCATTCGTGAGAAACGAGACGTGAATTTGCCTGAGGGGGCCAACGTGTGACATCCCTTCCACTCTACTTCGAAAAAAAATAACCTTGTTTCTTGTTTTCCAAAGCATAAAAGTGTTCTTTTTTTTTCTCTGCCCAACAGATAAGAGAAGACGTTTCAAAATTACGACCTCCAGGACTGTGCTGAGAAATAAAACAGCTCCAAGGAAAAGTCAAACATCCTGGACATGGTGACCAACGCTGCTGTGGACCAGACTGTCCTCCCCAGTTAAACCCAGTTCATATTCCATAAATACATGAATACCTATGGAATATTTGCCATCTTATCCGTGTTTTCTAACAAGTGCTTCATGTGGAAGGAAACATCTCTGCAGCCAGAAGATTATCTGCAACTCATGTGCAATATAACCAGACTGAGCAAAACCAGGGAAAAGGAGGAGGGGAGGTGGAAATTTGGACATTATTTCAGTCTGGTTTTATTATTGTTTTTTAAAAAAATCTCTTGGAAGTTTAAGCAAACAGAAAGGAAAGATTAAGCAGAGCTGCTAAAGCTCAGTCGAAGTGTTTTGCTCGGAGTGGGAGGGAGAGAGGGAATCCAGTTGCTCTCACTGTTCCCTGGTGAAGGCCACGGGCTGCTCTCAGCTCTTCCTGAATAATTTCTGTTCCATTTTTCTCCCTTTCCTGTAAATGCCCTTTATAAGTAGTTCTGTGCTGTACCAAAGGCTGTGATTTGCTTTAAGTCCTTCTTAAGAAAGTACCATCTCCAGCAATGCTGAGGAAAATGATGTTGAACAGTCAACAACTTGTGCCTTGCTTTCAGGATCACTCCATGAAAAACTAAGGAAAAATCGAATTTCCAGAGGTGGAAAAGGTATAAAAACATGAATCCTGGCTGCTCATGCTCATGCTTTGTTTCATGAGAGCCTGGGTGCCCTTTTCTGCTCTTCCACAGGGAATATTATAGTATTCCCTCACTTGGGAAGTCCATTCCTCCTCTGCCCATTCCTGTTTCGTTTTGCACACTGAGGTTTTGGGTGGCAGGTTGAGCTGTGGGTTGCCCGTGCTGGGCTGGGAAGCTGTTAAACCTGGGGTTTCTCTGACCTCACTGCATTTCTTAGAACTGCAGGGCTCAATGTTATCCTGGTGCAGCAGGATAAGTGGTCTGCAAAGGGATAAACCAGCTGCAAAGGGATAAATGGAAACAGTTGATGTCCCTCCTGCTTCTGGCTCCCCCCTTCTCCCTCTCCAGCTTTATCCCACCTCCTGATGCTGCCTCTTCCATCTTGGAGACTCAAATCTGCCCAGCACATATTCAGTCAGAGAAGCAAGGAAATACTTGCAAGAGTGTTGGATTTAAGGGTGAGAATAATGTTGGTGGGACTCAGATGAGCACAGGAACCTCTGTGTCTGCAGTGCTGCAACTCCCTGGAAATGGTTTGGGAGCTGTTAGTTTGGACTGGATGGAACCAAGGGAGTTGGAGCTTCCTCTGAAGAAGGGAATGCTCAAGGGGAGGTAACAGGAGACAGAATTATGTCTGGAGCAGACTCTTGAGTTCAGGCTGATGTGTCCAAGGACAAGCCATGAGGTTTCTACCAGGTACCTGGAAGGTTCAACAAGGACCTGCTGCCTGGAGGCAGCACCAAAACCTGAATCCTGCCCCCAGCAGAGCTCTTTACCTGCATTTCACACCAAATTCCAGGCAGGGGATGAGGAACATCCACAGGAGGCACCTGTGACATGCTTTGAGGCACAACCTGAGTGGGGAGGCACTTAAAAACAAACACCCTAACTGGAAGAAAGGCTCTGAAATGGGAAAACTTTGGAATATTCATGGCAAAGCAAACCTACTGTCTTCCTCACGTGTCTCTCCTTGCAGAAGAGCTTTGAAGACAGAGAGGATCCAAGCAGGTTCAGGCTGGGATTGCTCTGGACTTGCAGAAGACGTCACCTTCCTTTTTGGCTGGCTGAGCCCCACATGCAAACTCCAGTTGAAATTCAGGTTGAGAAATTCTCCTAAGGTTGACAAATGATGTAGTTCTTAAAAGGAACGCATCAACTTTGGTGAAGCTGCATTTATTTTGTTTGTTTTTCTAATCACAGATAATTCCTTGGCTTGAATTCCTGCTCCTGTCATGGCATCATTGGTGGTGGAGACCTTGTTCATGGGAGAAGGGCTGGGGGGCCCAAAACCAGGAGTCTGGCAAGAAAAGAAAGAAAAAGTGATAAACCCAGCAGTTTTAGTCAATGTAATGAGTTGGGGAATGAAGAGCAGATACAGATCTGGCTCTCAGTGGGACATTGCTCCTCTTGCTCTTCCCAGCGTGGTACAAACCTTGTGGCCCTGGGGCTGAAGGAATGAGAGAGGGCTGGTGCTGCTGGCACTGGGATTTATTGGGGGGGGGTTGGGGAGCAGGAATGCTCCAGGAGCCCATGGAGCAGGTCCCTGATCTGGGTTGGGGAGCAGGAATGCTGTAGGAGCCCATGGAGCAGGTCCCTGAGCTGGGCTGGGGAGCAGGAATGCTGGAAGAGCCCATGGAGCAGGTCCTTGAGCTGGGTTGGGGAGCAGGAATGCTGTAGGAGCCCATGGAGCAGGGAAGAGCCCATGGAGCAGGTCCCTGAGCTGGGTTGGGGAGCAGAAATACTGGAAGAGCCCATGGAGCAGGTCCTTGAGCTGGGTTGGGGAGCAGAAATACTGGAAGAGCCTATGGAGCAGGTCCTTGAGCTGGGTTGGGGAGCAGGAATGCTGTAGGAGCCAATGGAGCAGGTCCCTGAGCTGGGATGGGGAGCAGGAATGCTGTAGGAGCCCATGGAGCAGGTCCTTGAGCCCAGGGAGATGAGCTGGGGGTGACAGGGTTCGACGGAGATGCCGGAGAATCCCAGAGGTGAAACAACCCCCGGTGGGAAATGAATGTGCCTGCCCAAATCAGAGCTGATTAGAGCAGTGGCTCTCACTAACTCCAGTTTGGCCCTGCCCTGCCCTGAGGGGTGATGGGGAGAGGGAGCTTCTCCATGGGATCCTCCAGCAAATTTCCGTGCTGGCAATTCCCCACGGATCTGGAAGGGCCTGCGAGTGGATTGCAAAGCTTTCCAAACCTCCCTCCCAAGCATCCCTCCCTGTCACTGCAGAGGAAAACTGTCCACCCAGCCTCCTGCACCCCTCCAGCACCAAAATTAATTAATGCTCAGACCATAAAAACTCTGAGACCTAAAAAAACCCCTTAAAGAAAGACCAGGAAAAGTGCCCAATGTTTGGAGGGTGAGGGCTGAGCCTGTTTCCATCACTGGGAACCCCAAATAACCACAGATCTCTCTCCCCAATTGCCACAGACGGAGCTGCTGGCAGCTGGGGCAGGTGGGAGCTGGGTGTTTCTGGGACATGCCACCTCCAAAACTCCTAAGGAGCTGCAAAACATGTTTGTTTGCAGCCTCCCTGCAGCTTGATGGGTTTGTAGTGAGATCTTGACCTGCAAAGGAGGCTGAACAAAAGCTTCTGCAACTCTGAAATCATAAGAGACTGGTCCAAAAACCACTTTTCTACCACGCTGATGGGTTTGGGCTGCAAACAGCCCCCATAAAGGGGGCTTTGCCCACGGAGATAATGACATATTAACAGGGGGAGATTGATTTTCTGGATTGCAACACAGACCTGGATCTTGGGAAGCCCTGGTCCCAAAGGTGTTATATTTAGTTTCTTTTGGAACATGATCTAGTAGCCCTTAAAATGGGGGATAGAATGTATCGGTACTAAAGTTATTTTTATTTTTGAGCTTTTTTATGGGGGGGTGTGTGTGTCTGTAACATGATTATACCTCGTCTGTTTTCAACAGCCACTTGTTTAAGTGTCTCTGTTATGGCTCAAAAGTGTATTTTGATGATTGAAGGTGTGGGAAAAACCAGATCCCTTCACACAGTTGGGTCGGTGCATCCCAACCACCTCACAGACATCTCACACCAGTGACAATCCTGCCAAATTCCAGCCTTTCCTCCATGTTGTACATACGGGTGTTGACGTCGCTCCATCCCGTCGGGTCCCTTTTGCTTGAGCCAGCTGGTTGTTGATGTGCTTTTTTCACAATTATTGGGAGTTTGATAGCCTTTAACTGTCAGTCCAGTGTGTTAATGTGTGTTGCCACCACTCTGACTCCAGCCTCGTGCACTCCAAAGACAACCGTCGTAGCAGGGCAGCCGCGTGGAAACGTCCCTGGGAGCGGAGGGCTGGATTTGGCAGGGGAAGGCAAATTAAAAATGTATCCAGCCGATTAAAAAAACCAAAAAAAGGAGCGATTTAATGATGGCTGACATCAAGAGAAGATCCAAAAAATAGCCTGCTTTGATTCCCATAATCATCCGAAGGCAGGCAGCTCATCTTTATTCATAGTCCTTCAAAGCCCTGCTCCCAGACGCTGGGAGAGCATCTCGGGGCTGTCGTGCCTTGGACGTGCTCTTTAGACTCTGAACAGGCAGAGATTTCTCCTCTGTGCCCAACACAGCGACAGGCTGAGCACCAACCCTCTCCCCATTTAATTTCAGAGCTCTGCTGCTGGCTCCATCCTGCTGGAGAGGCAGGGAAAGCTGATCTGGGGAGCGGGGCTGGTGTAGGGTCATGAAAAGCAGCTTGTTTTTAATGCCTTGTTTTAAGCTGTTTTAAGAAGGCAGCAAAATTAGAAAGGGAAAGATCTGAGTGTTTAAGGGCACTAAGGAAGGCTCTGGGGACACAGCACAGGGATGGGGCTTAGAGGAGTGGCTGGAACAGGCTGTCAGAGGCAACGAGGAAATAACTGTGAGGCTGCTTTGCCCTGATGGATCTGGGGGGAAAAGTCAGGATTTGGGGAGGCCCTGGCACAGGTTGCACCGGGAAGCTGTGGCTGCCCCACCCCTGGAAGTGTTCAAGGCCAAGCTGGATGGATCTTGAAGCAACCTGGGCTAGTGGAAAATGTCCCTGCCCATGGAAGAGGGTAGAACAAGGTGGGATTTAAGGCCCCTTACAACACAAAACTATTCTGGGATTCTATTAAGTTATGATTCTGTGGTTCCTGCAGTCCCATCCCAGACTCCAGCCTCTTTCCACAGGTGCTGGCAACCCCCCCCCAGGACTGACATCTCAGAAAACAGCCCTAGACCACGCTGGAAGTTTCATTCCCACACACACTTGGGTGTTTTCTGAGACAGGTGTTCAAATGCTGTCATTGCTACTGAATCCTTTTAAAATTAAGGGTTTTCTGAGATACAGTGCTCCTCACTCTCCTGCTTTTCTTTTCATTGCTCAGAGTCAGCTGGAAGGCACAGAGTCATCCCTCAACATGAGGTTAAAGTCCTCTAGCAGCCCTGGTTGAATTAAATTACACATTTCTAATCCCAGTATTTTCATCCACCAGCCTCTGATACAGGTATATTATGTTTCTTTTTCCCATTTTTTCTTCTTTCTCCAAGATTACATCATCAGGTTTTAAAGGGAATGGCCTGAGATGCCTCTGACACTGCCTGGTGTTGTCCATAACACATCAGCTCTGACCATTGCAAGGCCAGGCACTGATGCTGGTTTTAAGTCCATTTAAGTCCATCCTGTTCCAGAGGATGATTTTGGAGCAGGACAATTTACCTGGCAATGCTCAAGTCATTGATAGAGCTGGAATTGTGAGTCAAGTGGTGTTAAGGGGAGATGGAGTCAGGAAGGGCCTGAGATACAATATGGTTTTAATACCAGATGATGTGTTTGCTGCCACGTTCCTTAGGCTGCTGTTGATGTGCTGGAACTGGACTTTGTTGTCCAAATTGCTCAGGTTTTGCAGGAAAATCCCCCTCTCTGCTGAGAGTCAGGTCTTCTCATGTTGGAATTTAGAATTTTTCAAGAGAACAGGCTCTTAATTCATCACCTGAGACCCCAAAATGTGGCAAAAGGTCACATCGACCTCCAGCACAGCAGCAGCTCGTGTTTCTTAATTTCCCATCCTATTTTCATGGAATCTTCCTGGGATGGAGATGGCTGGATATAATTTTGACTTTGCATTCCCTCCTTCACATGTGCAACTGGGTAATGCTGAGATGCTTTCCATACCTGTCTCAACTGGACATACACTGGGTGTATTAACAGTGAAATATTGTGAAATTCAGTGTATGGGACTGAAAAAGGAAACTCTTCACTAAATCCTGACTCATCTGGTGCCACAGGAACAATGCAATTTGGGACTGGAGGTGTTAAACGCAGTCTTGTTACTCTGAGTTAATTTTAAACTCTGGTTTTGCCAGTGAGCTGTGTTCCAATAGTTTAAAACTTGGGTTTTTTTGATACCAGTCTGATGCTAAACCAAGCTGCTGCCTCCCGTTGTCCTGGTGACTCCACCGTGGTGTGGGCCTTGTGTTCAGTTACCAGTAAAAAAAAAGTGATTTTTGTTTTTTTTTTTGGTCGTGTGGATTTTTTTACCTGATGTTGAATTTATTTTTTTAATGGTTCTTTTTTTTCCTCATTAGAACTTGAAACTGTTATTTCATACACAAACTTCAATAAAATGGCTGAAACACAGTGTTTGAGACTGAAGTGGGGTGAAAGGGAAGATATTGGGGCTGGGAAGGATGGGAGGAGGATGAGGTTTGAGGTGCACCTGCTGGATGAACTAATTTTTCAGGGTGAAATAACCTGACATTTAATGCCATTCCTCGGAGTAGAATTTACTGTGTGAGACAAATAAAATCTGGGGGTAAAATCTGCACATTTCCAGCATCCCAAGCATCCATCTGAAGATGTGCACACTCTGCATGGGCTGAAGAGGCTCCAGGCAAACCCTTAAATTTTGATGATGCATCACGAAAAGGAATGTCACTGATGTTGCTTTGGCAAAGCAAAAGCAAGTGGAGGTGCCCACTGGGGATGTGACCCCTGTGCTCCAATCACAGATGGAAATCCTGCAAAATGAGGTTTGGAGTTCCTTTGAAAACCTTGTTCTTGGCTTCAAACCCTGTCTGAGCTTCACCCAAAAGCAAACCTGTCCAAATGGTGTCAAAGCTTTTGTTTTACATCATTGGATGCCTTAAAACTGTGGAAGTTTGATGTCTGATGCCCAGAGAAGCTGTGGCTGCCCCATCCCTGGGAGTGTTCGAGGCCAGGCTGGACAGGGCTTGGAGCAGCCTGGCATAGCACAAGGTGTCCTTGCCCATGGCAGGGGGTGGAATAAGATGAACTTTAAGGTCCCTTCCCACCCAGACCATTCCAGGATTCCATGACTGAATGATTCCAGGATAAAATGACTGGAACTGTGCATCCAAGTGCTCCTGGGCCCTGTCCCATGGCTGGAGGTCCCAGGCTCCTGGAGGGGATTTTATTTCAGTGGTCACTGAGCCAGGAGCACAGGCTGTTATCCCAAGTTACTCGGTTATTTTTGCAAATCCCATTCTCAGGACTGAATTCCAGGCATAAATCCTGCAAGAGGCTCCAGGAGCTGAGCTGGAAGGCTCAGGACTGGGAGCAGAGCATCAGCCACTTGTGCCCACATCCCTGGGCAGGATGAAACCAGAGGAATTCAGCAGTGAGGAAACAACTCACTTGACCCTGTCAGCCTCAAGGATTCTGAAAGGGTCAAAGAAGTTCCTAGTAAAGCAGCATTGAGGGAGGAAAGGGTTTGTGTGGTTTCTTTTCTCTTTGCTCTCGAGGTTTGCTGTGCTGGGGGAAGGACGATCCATGCTGAGCAAAAGCAGCTCCAGCTCACATATTCCCAAATTTATCCCGGTGTGGCCATGCAGGATGGGGCCACAGTAGCTCCTGTCCAGTGTGGGTGGCAGGGGCAGATTTCAGGCTGGGAGGAGTGCCCCTCTCTGGTTCAGGGGTTTCAGGAGCTCTTGCTGCTGCTTTCCGTGCTGTGACCTTGATTTCTCTCAGCCCCTCCCCGTGGTGGCTCCAGCTGCAGGTTTCAGTTGACATGTGGTGAACTGGGGGGTGCTTAAACATCCGTGGCAAACAGGATGTTGCAAACTTTGAGGTGGTGTGAAACCACCAGCAGCCAAAAGCAGCTCTGGAGGAAGGTGAATTTGGCACATTCCACCTGGGCCTGCTTGCAAAGCCCCAGGACACCTTCCCTGGCACCAGTGAGGGGTGGAGGGCCATGTTCCTGTGCCAAATTCAGGGGGGAACCTTGATTTGAGGCACACCCCCAGCCCCTGTGGGTTTTGCAGAGTTTCCAGCCCGTGCCTGGAGTGATGAACAGATGGAGAGGACTCTGCACCAAGGAGCTGCAGAGGGACTGGACGTGGTCAGTGCCAACAGCTCTTTTGCCCGGAGTCGGGTTGGATTTGCCAATATTTTGAGGAAGAGCTGAGAGAAGCAGAGAGGCTGGTGGGGTGCAGGTCAGCCTAGGGATGGCACAGTGTGATTCCAGGATGGATGTCTCCTGCTTCATCCCCAGAGGTTGTAAACAGTGGAAAATGCCCTCGTAGCACTAACACAGTGTTGGCTGCTCAGAGCCACATGTGGAGCAGGCACCAGTGCTCCCTGGGTTTGTGATGGATAAACTCAGCTTAAAATAAGGGTCTGGAGGAATTTGGCTGCACAAGGGCTGGGTTCTGCTGCCTTTTGGTTGATGTTTGTCTCTTCCTTACCCACGTGAGGACTGGGTGGCTTTGGAAGCCTCCCCTCCAGCAGTGCATCCCTGCACACCACGGAGCTGGGCAGTAAATCCTTCTCTTGCTGCCTTGGAATTTGTTGCTTGGGAATTTCCCCGGGTGTTCTTTCTTCCTTGCATGATGAAGAAATATTGATTAATCATTCCCTGCTCACTCCCTCACCACTGTGCAGGATTTTAATGGCCTGTGGCATGTCCCTCTTTCCAAGTCAGAGCATCCAGCTCTTTCAACCATGACTTTTCCAGGATGCTGTAGAGGGGCTCTTCCAACTTGGAGTCAGGCTCTTAAAGGTATTTCCCTGCTCCTCAAGCTGTGCCTTGCTAAGGAGCCCTTTTTCTAGACACTTCACTTCCTATTTTTTGAATGGATGGTAGCACCCAAAGGGATTTTCCTTTGTATTCCAACCAGTGAGGCATTGCATCCTTTTTCAAGGGATATTGTCCATCCCTCTGCTCCACATTTATCCATGGGACTGCTAAGGTTGTAATTTCCCCCATGGAAATCTCCTTTGCTTTACAGCACCTTGTCCAGGCTATTTGTTTTTATTCAATTGACTTGTGAGTCTCTTTGACCAGTGCTGCAGTCCCAGCCTCTCACTTGTCTGCAGGGTCCCGGGTCCTGAGGATTTAGGTGGTTGTTTCTCCTCTTCTGTATTTGGGGAGGGTGGAAACAGTTTTTATTTCCTGCTCTGTCAGTAGTTGGTGTGTCACCTCTTGGTTTATCCTGATGGCAGGAAAGGAAATATTGCCTTGGCTTCATGGGGTTGTGGAATCTATGGAATCAGAGGATGCTGCAGGGATGGTCACTCCACAGAGTGATGGGAATTTTGAACGGTCCTTCCTGCAAACACAACCATTTCCTTTATACAGCAACTTTTCCACAACCCCAGAGCATTTAAGCACAAATCAAAGGAACCACCAGGATCTGCACCACGGATCTGAGCTGCTCCTACCCTGCCCAAGTCACTAGGGCACCACACCAAGGCGTGTGGGTGATGCCACAGCTCCCCTCAGTGTCAGCAGTGACAGCCCCGGTGGGTGTTGCTTGTCTGGGAAAACGTGACCTGGAAGGGTGGGGAGGGGGAGAAAGGGAAGCTGTGGCTAAAAATAGCTATTTTTGAAATAAATGGATGAAAAAACTCTTTGAAGAAACGAGGGGAGAGGGGGAGTGTTTCCGTGGAAACGGGGAAGTCTGTCTCTTCCTAAAAGAGAGGGTGGGAAATGAAGAAATAGTAAATACAGGAATGACGGGGAAGAGGATTCTGTGTGGCATTCCCGAGGCATCAAGGAGAGGGGATGTGGGGTCTGAGCTCACTTGGGACCCAGGGGAAGCAGATCAGGCTCTGACAATGCCTGCTCAGATAGCCTGGGAATGTCCCCTTGTTTCGTATCCTTGTCACCTGGGACCTGCCCCAGTTACCCTGAGAACAGCACACAGGGCCAGGGCAGTGTCACCACCATGGGGCATCTCCTGCCACCCCTGGTGGCTCAGCAGAGGTGATAAAATAATGGAGATCTTCCAAATGCTTTGAAAAAGTACACAAAATCTTGTGTTTTTTCTTCTGGGAATTTTCCACCATGGCATGGACATTCCAAGGGGATACCAGCAGGGAAGGGAATTGTGCTGGGCAGCAAAGACACAGGGGGGGTTTGGCTGCATGGTGATGGCAGCCAGGGGCTTATGGCAACATTAGGGGCCAGGTGGAGAAGGCATGGAATTTGGCATGGTTCCCAGTCTGGCATGATCCACAATTTGGCCCATGATGTGGCCCTTGTTTTGGCACAGCTCAGAATCTGGTGCAGATCGAGGACTGGCCTGAGCCAGGATTAAAACTAAAAAGAGGGTCAATTTAGATTCCATATAAGGAAGAAATTCCTCCCTGTCAGGGTGGGGAGGCCCTGGCCCAGGTTGCCCAGAGAAGCTGTGGCTGCCCCATCCCTGGAAGTGTCCAAGGCCAGGTTGGACGGGGCTTGGAGCAACCTGGGACAGTGGAAGGTGTCCCTGCCCATGGCAGGGGGTGGGACTGGATGAGCTTTCAGGTCCCTTCCAGCCCAAACCAGTCTGGGATTCCATGGTTTGTCTCACCATTTGGCATGGCCATGGGGCTGCCACGTCCCAAAACTTGGTGCAGGGCAGGAAAGCTCAGTGACACTTTGTGTCACTCCATTCAGTGCCATCTCAGGGCTGAAGCTGCCCCCTGCCACCGTGCCCACAGTGCCATCATGCCTGCCCCAGAGGGAAGGCACCCCCCAGCCCAACCATCCCCACTGTGGCTTCACCTCCCTGCACATCTCTGTGAGGGAGGAAGAGAAGAGGGAAATCCTCCTCTCAAACCACTTTTCTTCCTGGCTCATTTGCAGTCCTGCTGCTCCTCAGGAGGGATGAGTGTCTGGGGTGTTGGGAAAAATCTCACCCCATTCTATGGCTCAGATCTGACCTTCAGCCAGGCAGAGAGGGACCTGGGAGTTTGGACTGACAGGAAGCTAAACAGGAGCCAGAGTGTGCCCAGGGGGACAAGAAGGCCAATGGATCCTGGCCTGGCTCAGGAACAGTGTGGCCAACAGGGCCAAGGAAGTGATTCTGCCCCTGGACTCAGCGCTGGTGAGGCCACCCCTGGAGTGCTGTGTCCAGTTCTGGGCCCTCAGCTCAGGAAGGACATGGAGGGGCTGGAGCAGGGCCAGAGGAGAGCAACGAGGTTGGGGAAGGGACTGGAGCACAAGTGCTGTGAGGAGAGGCTGAGGGAGCTGGGGGGGCTCAGCCTGGAGAAGAGGAGGCTCAGGGGAGACCTCCTCACTCTCTGCAACTCCCTGACAGGAGGGGGGAGCCAGGGGGGGTTGGTCTCTTCTCCCAGGCAACCATCAGCAAGACAAGAGGGCTGGGTCTGCAGCTGTGCCAGGGGAGGGGGAGGTTGGAGATTAGGAAGAATTTCTCCCCAGAGAGGGTGCTCAGCCATTGGAATGGGCTGCCCAGGGAAGGGGTGGATTCTCCATCCCTGGAGATTTTTAAGAAGAGACTGGATGTGGCATCAGTGCCATGGGCTGGGAACCACAGGGGTAGTGGATCAAGGGTTGGACTTGATGATCTCAGAGGTCCCTTCCAACCCAGCTGATTCGATGATATGATTCTATAATTCAGCAGCTCTTGGCCCCCAGTCAGTGCCAGGAGACACTTGGGCCTGAGACCCACAGGCTCTAAAAACAGTGTCTGCAGAAAGCCCTCACACTGCCTGCAAGGAGGCCACTGATTCCTTTCCTGTTCCTTAATTTGGCTTGGCCCGTCCTTTTTGTTTGTGCAAGTGAAATAAAGTGGCTTTGAGAGCCTTTTAACTGAAGAGGCTGGAGCAGCTCAGGTGGGAGACACCCTCCAGGCCTGACGCCCACCCTGTGCCAGCCCAGATCCATTAGTTCTGCTGGAGCAGCTGCTCCATGGCATGAAATATTCACAGTCAGCTCAAGAGCTGAAGTCCTTTGCCATGTTCTGGTTGAGCTAAAAGACTTTTATTTCAATGAGTAGTGCCCAGCTCCTCTCCAGTCCAGGATGCTCTGTCCAGGCTGGTGGAGCATCTTTGGAGGCCCAGCGTTGCAACTCAGTGGCCTTGACCAACTGAGAATTCAGACTGAACCCAAAGGAGCTATTTTTAAATAACTGGATATTTTGTTATTAAAAAAAACCTTGGAGAAATACAGAAGGGGAAGGTATTTAATGTTAACTTTGTAGATAGGTGATTTTTGCTGGTTTTCCTTTGGCTCTTGTGCCTTCCCAGGGACCAGAAGATCTTCTCAGGAACCAAGAGATTTTCCCAGGGGTTAGGAGTTCCTCCTAGTATCCAGGAGGTTCTCCCAGGGACCAGAAGATTCCCCCAGGAACCAAGAGATTTTGCAGGAGATCCTCCCGATATCCAGGGGATTCCCCAGGAAACCCCCCCCAGGATCCAGAGAGTTCTCCCAGGGACCAGGAGCCCCGCCCAGCATCTTTTTTTTTGCTTTGCTCCTCCTTTCCCACATCACTCCAGGCAAAGCCCCAAACCTTCCCCTGTCTCCCTGGCTGGGGGAAGCTGCTCTGACCTCTCTCATCACAGTATTTTGGGATTCACCAGCAGCATCTGCTGTGGAAGCTCTCCTGTTCCGTGGGGCTGTGTCACTTTGTTCCCAGGCTGTTCATTTTTAGGCACGGTGCCACCATATCGGGGTCACCAATGTCTCTTGGTGTCCCCTCCTCTTGTCACCACCCGAAGGGGGGGGTGAGGGGGTGCTGGAGGTCTCAGAGCTCCATCCTCTGACGTTGGCAGTGTGTGGGAGGTCAGATGCTTCCCCTGGAGGTGGCTCACAGTCCTGGGAACTCACTCACAGCTTTCACAGCTCCTAAAATGACACAAGGCCCAGTTCTGTCAACCCCTTCAGCTGGGAAGCCGTGGCTGGGGTGGAGATGGGGCTCAGTGACTGGCCCTGTCCAACCTCGCTGGGCACCACGGGTGAGCCTTGGTCCAGCTGGGATGCTCCTTCTGGAATGGCTGCTGGCATCCAGTCCAGCCCTCACAGTCCCTCTGCCTTTGCAGGGGCTGGGATGGGGTCCCAGGAGTGACACCATGGGGAGATGTGACCATCTGGGGCTATGCAGGTGTGCAGGTGGTGGGACAGGGTCTGTCCTCTTTGGAGAGTTTCTCCCTTGGCATGTGCAGGTGCCCACCCTGGGAGTCCTGAGCAATGGGGCTGGGTATGAGTCTGGACTCCCAGTGACACTGGGACTGGGAATCTGCCTGCTCTTCTGGATGAGGCCAGTCCTGAGGATAACCCTGCCCTGTGGTTTTAATAAATCCCTCACAGCATCACATCCCAGAGCACCTCCCAGCCCACCACCAGCCGGATACAGGAGGGGGGAAAGGGTGGAAAAAAGCACATTTTTTCTATTTGTAGGTGGTCTGCAAACTCACAAACAGATGGTCTGAAGCCTTGAGGGCTTCCCTGGGAATAAAGACAGTGAAACAAAAAGAGATCATCTGTTTCCTGATGGGACCTGGATACCAAATCTCCTGTCCCTGGGACACTGGGGATCCTCCTTCTGGCGTGGCTGTTGGCGTCTGCTCCAGCCCTGGAGGTGGGATGGTGTCCCCAGCAGGACACAAAGTGCCTTTCCCAGCACCACACACGCGGATGGGGTAAGATTTCCACTTTGGGTGTCTATAAAATCCATTGAGATGGAAATGATTCAGAAGGCAATTATTATTTCATAATAATATTGATGCAAAGACGTCGGCTGGTTAAATCCTTGGGAAAGAGCCAAGTGGGTGCAGAACTCCAGTTTTCCAAAGGGCTGGGATATGTCTGGAGCAGTGAACGTGGCTGGAGGAGGTGAGTGCAGACACACAGACAATAACAGCTTCACAATTAGGAGAGTAAATGAGAACATCACTCAATCTAGAGAAATTCCCCTGATTTTCTGGAGTTTGGCTCTTTGTTCAGAGCTGGTGCTGTTCAGGGGACAAACTCCCCCTGCTATTGCAGAACCTTGGCAAGGTGACAGCAGGAAGAGAAAGTTGGAATTTCAGCTCTACTGGAATTGTTCCCTGCCCAGCCTCAGTTTCTGCATATTGCATAAAGATTAGCCTGGGGCAAGTCATTTTTTGGATTCAACCTACCCTGCTCTGGCAGATCCGCCTTCAGAAAAGGCTGAAATGTTGCAGATGACATTAAAAACCCTCACCCAGAGTAGCCTCCTTCCCAGCTGGATGCCTGCAGGAGGGAAACATGGAGTGCCAGGGCTGTCTGCAAAGGATCCACAGTTTTTCCATAGGGCTAGACATTAATTTTTGATATTGGGATCTGGCTGGGGCTTGTGGAAATACAATTTTTGTTTCAGGATGAAGAGTGATTGCATCCCCCAGTGCTGCACCCGCTCTCTGTCTGTGCCTCCTGCTGCTCTGGGACCTTTAGGGAGATAAAACAATGTCCCCACATCCCCACATCCCCCCGGATCACTGGGCACTACACCCAGCACGGATTTGCTCCAGCATTCAGGGGAGTCCACGCCCTCCATCCCACCTTAGGGTGTCTCTGCAGTGATCACTGTCTGAAATTGCTCCATACAAATTTGACCACTGTGTATGGGAAGAGAAATATCCCCCATTTCCCTGCTCCAGCTCTCATGTTGCTGGGTGTTCAGGAGCCTTGTGGGACTCCCTGATGCTTTTTGTGGGACCACGAGGGGATGGCAGAGGGGTCCAAGCAGATGCATCTCCATTGTGCCTAAAGGCAGGGGTTGATCCATAGGTTTTATTTGTTTGTAGGAGCTTGGCCACGTCCTTCCTTTGGGGTGGGAGAAGCCTCCCCGTGAAGGGACCTCAGTAAAGGCAAAGGGATACAAAATAATTGCTTTTCACGTTCCCCACCCCAGCCAAGGGCAAAGCAGAGAGTCCGGTCCTGCCCCCTCTCCTTCCCCAGAGCTGCAGGGAGCTGCTGCTTCTCCATCCCCCCGTCCTCCCCTAGCAGATCCAGGCTATTACCAAGGCTATGGTATGGATTGGAGCCGCATGGTAAAGCAGCATCATGTATCCAGGGATATGATTATTTCCCAGTGGTTGAAATCTAGGTCTCTTGCTTGGGAGGAGGGGTGCGGGGTGGGGGGGAAGTGGGCAGGGGGGGAGACGCTCGTATTAATCTTATGAATATTCACGGTGAAGCTTTGCTGGCTTCGGAGGTTGAGTCCGGGGTAGAGTTTGGGGGGCCGGGGGTGAGAGGTGCCGGCAGTGGCGCGGAGCAGCTGCTTGTGCATTCGCTGCATGCCTGACTGCAGAACCGACTGTAAGTTGGTGCCTTTTTCTCCCCCCCCCTCCATCCCCCCCCATCCCTGCATCCTTCCCCTCTTCCCGCTGCTCCCCTGCTTAAATAATCCTGGCCAGGAACGGTGCAAAAGGAGGGACTTTTGATTTAGACGCAAACACGACCCCGAATCTCACCCCTCCGAGACGCAGCCATGGCTCCTGCCTGCAGTGCGGGCAGGGAGAGAACTCCGGGGCTTCGGGCAAATCTTCGCCACCTCCATCCCCCCACCTCCTAAATTTGCATGAATTAACCCTAAAAATGCTTGCGGGGGGGCGGAGGTTATTTGCCAGGAAGGCAGGTGATGGGGAGAAAGTAGGAGAAACTGAGTGCTGGGATAGGTGATGTCAACTCAGACGATGTCGTAGCCCTCTCCATTGAGCATCACTGCTTGGAGTCAGGGAAAGAAGCCCAGAGCCTATGACAAATAAAATCAACCTGTTAAAATAAGAAAAAAAAGGAAATTTCTGTGCTGTTAAACAAATTCGAGGTGTTTTGGAAAGGGAGGAAGGGGAGGAGAGAATTTACGGACAGGAGAAAAACCTGCGTGTTTAGTAGAAAAATAAATAAAATCTTGAAGGTTGGTCGATTTTTTGGTGACATGGGCATTTGTGGCTGCCAGACCTTTCCTGCAGGAGCAGAAAGATGGTGTTTGTGGTGTTCTGGTATGATGCTTGGAGGAGCCAGGGAAGGTCAAATCCAGCTAAACTCCTGAGTGAGTCGCTGGGGAGCGAGTGGTGGGGAGGCAGATGCAGGAAAAGGAGAAAAACTGGGACAAATGTGACCTCCCCTCCTCTGGGCCTGGCAGAAAAGGGTTAAGAGAAACGGTTGAATGCTGCAAGCCTCGTCAGGGTTGTACTATTTTTTCTAGTGCATAAGGAGAAGGGAGAGGAGGGTTGCACGGAAAAGGGAAATTTCCAAGAAAAGAGGGATCTGCGGCAATATCTGCACCTCGGGGGATGAAGAGAGGAACCAACAGGCATAAATGGCCGGGAGACGGCTGAAATCTTCGCCGAGGAGATTGGCACCGCGGGGTTATTTTCCACCTGCCTCCCCTACCCATTTCTGTAATCCTGGCTCAAAGTAGACAAGTCGAGTTGGAGCTGAAGAAGGGAGGTTAGAGGGGTTTTTATTTCATTTGGGAGGGGAGAAACAAAACAAAAAAAAAAAAAAAAAAAAAAGGAAGCAAAAATGAGAGGTTGGTTGTGCCTCCCCGGGTTGAGCACCTCCGTGGCGCGAGGCAATGCAGGATGATGCAGAGGAGCAGTCGCCGGGAGCAGGGATGTGAGGATCCGGCACCCACCGGGGACACGAGCCTCAACATCCCCAGGAGAAATTTCACCCGGCGGAGTCGAATTCCCACGGGGGTGGGTCGGCCG
>NW_021940585.1:259555-282289 GCF_001715985.3 Manacus vitellinus | reverse complement strand
CGCGGCTTTGCAGATGCTCCTCTGGAACCTCCGGCAGCTTGTTACCTTCTCGGTGTTTTTTCCAGGCGATGCCACACCTCCCGAGGACACTGGAGACATCGGGTTTTGCTGAGCTTAGCAGCTTTTCACCGTCGTACCAAAGGCATCAGACAGACGCTCATCTGCCCTGAAGTGCATATCTGCAACAGCTCCCGGGAAGACTCTGTCTCTCTGTCTCTCTGTCTCTCTTTTCTCTCTCTCTCCAGTCCAAACCATTACAAGACCTGACTTCCACCATCTGGGAATTTAACCCCTCTTATGTCCCTTCTCCTTTTTCTACGATGACTCACCATTATTTTTAACTTTGAAGAGAGAGGAAATTATGGGGATCTTGGAAGCCTGTATTTCTCTCTAGGATTTCCCCGGGGTCAGATAATCGGTGTTACTAAGAGACTAAGATTTGGCTTCTCCAGGTAATGTGATTTGTTTTCTGTGTGCCATGGTGGTTTGCAAAGGATGACAGGAGCCGGGACACCAGCGGCCGAGGAGGGGGACTGCGGTGGTCCGTGGGGAATCGCTGGCTCCGCATTCCAGAGCTTGGCTGCAGGCAGGGAGGGCAGCATGTCGCCCAGCCGCTGCTTCGTGGCTAGGGCAAGAGGATTGGGAAGGTGTTAAAAGCCGAGTTCGAGTTTTTCTGGAGGGTCGATTGCCTGAGATCGCACGGTTAAATGTTAATTAACCCTTCACTGCATGCCTGGGAATGAGCTGAGCCCGGCACCCCCTGGGGTCCCCTTGCCACTCTAGGTCTGGATGGGGTTATTTTTCTCTCTTCCTTTCTCTTCCCTTCCCCCTCTTTGTTTTTGGTTTCTTTCTTTTTAATTGGAATTTTGATTTTTAGCCAAGAAAAAAAAAGCCCTGCTTTGCCAATGCCAGTTTTTCCGTGCTGGTTTTGAACAGGTGATGGTTCCTCAGGTGTTTTCTCTGTTCCACCTAATGGGTTTAGAGGGGAGTTGTTGAACTCTGTATCACAGAAGGCAAATTAACCCCACAAGAAAGGGCATAGACATGCTAGTGAAGGGATCTGCTCTCCTCCCCCCAGCTTTATTCCATCTCTCTCTTTCTCAGCAGGGGTGATTTTCTTTCTCCTTTTTTTTTTTTTTAAATTTTTTATTTCCTCCTTTTTTTTTTTTTTATCTCATCCCTTTGCCTTTTCATGAGACTCTTTCAACCCTACGTACCTGTCCTTCTGCAGGATAGTAGCCCTGCCCTGAACCTGAGCCCACCACTGGGTCCTGGGAAGAGCTTAGCATAAGGATTTCTTTGAAACCCCAATATGACAGTTGCTACTGGAGATCCTGCAGATGAAGCTGCAGCTCTTCCCGGTCACCCGCAGGACACGTACAACCCTGAGACCGACCATGAGTGCTGCGAGAGGGTGGTCATCAACATCTCGGGGCTGCGCTTCGAGACGCAGCTCAAGACGCTCGCCCAGTTCCCAGAGACCTTATTAGGGGATCCTAAAAAGAGGATGAGATATTTCGACCCTCTCCGGAACGAGTATTTCTTTGACCGGAACAGACCCAGCTTCGATGCGATCTTGTACTATTACCAGTCTGGGGGGAGGTTGAGGAGGCCGGTTAACGTGCCCTTGGACATCTTCTCGGAAGAGATTCGATTCTATGAACTGGGGGAAGAGGCGATGGAGATGTTTCGAGAGGACGAGGGCTACATCAAAGAAGAGGAGAGGCCACTGCCTGAGAACGAGTTTCAGAGACAAGTGTGGCTGCTCTTTGAGTACCCCGAGAGCTCAGGCCCTGCCAGGATTATAGCTATTGTCTCCGTCATGGTGATTTTAATCTCCATCGTCAGCTTCTGCTTGGAAACGTTGCCCATTTTTCGGGATGAGAATGAAGACATGCATGGCAGCGGGCTGAGCCACCTCCCCTATTCCAACAGCAGCATGGGGTACCAGCAGTCCACCTCCTTCACAGACCCCTTCTTCATCGTGGAGACACTTTGTATCATCTGGTTCTCCTTCGAGTTCCTGGTGAGGTTTTTCGCCTGCCCCAGCAAGGCTGGGTTTTTTACCAACATCATGAACATTATTGACATCGTAGCCATCATCCCCTATTTCATCACCTTAGGGACAGAGCTGGCTGAGAAGCCAGAGGATGGCCAGCAAGGCCAGCAAGCCATGTCCTTGGCCATCCTCCGAGTCATCCGCTTGGTGCGGGTCTTCAGGATCTTCAAGCTCTCCCGGCACTCCAAGGGGCTGCAGATCCTGGGGCAGACTCTCAAGGCCAGCATGCGGGAGCTGGGCCTCTTGATATTTTTCCTCTTCATCGGCGTCATCCTCTTCTCCAGCGCCGTTTACTTCGCCGAGGCCGATGAGAGCGAGTCCCAGTTCCCGAGCATCCCCGACGCCTTCTGGTGGGCTGTGGTTTCCATGACGACTGTTGGCTACGGAGACATGGTCCCCACAACCATCGGGGGGAAAATAGTGGGTTCCTTGTGTGCCATTGCCGGCGTATTAACGATTGCCTTACCAGTGCCCGTCATAGTGTCCAACTTCAACTACTTCTACCACCGGGAGACGGAGGGAGAGGAGCAGGCTCAATATCTGCAAGTAACCAGCTGCCCAAAGATCCCCTCTTCCCCTGACCTAAAGAAAAGCAGAAGTGCCTCTACTATTAGTAAGTCTGATTATATGGAGATTCAGGAAGGCGTAAACAATAGCAATGAGGATTTTAGGGAGGAGAACTTGAAGACAGCCAATTGCACCCTAGCTAACACAAACTATGTGAATATCACCAAAATGCTAACCGATGTCTAGTAGCTAAAACCTAGTAATGTATTTAAAGCTGCAGTGGAACAATTGCAGATATTGAGTGCTGCTCTGCATTGTAGTTAACACAGTATTTTCTACGGTGTATATTTGGTTCTGCATGGGAAGCAATAGCTGTGTAAGTTACTTTTAACCTTCTATTTCCACACTGAATAAGCGTCTGTGCAAAAAAAAAAAACAAAAACAAACCGACAAACTAAACCCAAACCATTTTGTTGCCCTTCTCCCATCCCAGGCTTGTGGGTTTCCGAAGATATGGGAGGTATTTCCAGCAGCAGGATGGGGATACGAGGGGCGGCTCCGGGCTGTGCCAGATCCCTGTCCGGGGTGACGACCACCTTCCAGGGAAGGGCTGGGAAAGGTCAGGCAGAACTCGCTGAAGGGACGATGCGGGCGAGTGTCCGGGTTGCTGGAAGGCTCAGGTTTCCACCCTGGGAATGCCAAGCCCGGCCGCGTCGCCCAGGCTCGTGTTTCATAACTGAAAATGCTGCATGCTGCAATAGTTTCAGCCACTGCAGTGTGCCAGTGTGAGGCCCAGGGGAGGGATAATTAGTGTGACAGCACATTATTTATTAAGTCTTAAATTTTCTGTGCCAGGCATCGGGAGGGCCGGGTAAATAAATCAAGCACTTGGATTTTAGTATTTCTTCAGATAACACTTCCATCCCTAATATTTCCAGGCTCACCAAAGACATCTCCACTAATATGTTGAAAATGAGTTGGAAAAAGCATCTTTTTTTACATCTATATATAAAACTGGAGCAACTATGCTGTGGCCTATAATATATTTATACTGCAGTGAAATTTAACCAGTAATACAGTACAGCTGCATGGATATTTGTTGCATGAATCTGAATATTTAATACACACACAAATATATATTTTCTTAGTAGACTCTACAATATTCATGTTTATAGTGTTTATAGATTCTCCAGTGGCTCAAAGGAGATTCATGGGAGTTCAAAAATCCCAACTATAGTTAAAAACAGGATGGAGAAGGCATGTGCTGACAACAGTTGGATAGGTAACAAGGCAAAGCCTGAGTGTCTGAGCATTCAGACCCAAGAGCCAACTAGTGCAACGGAAGGTGAGCTGAAAGTTAAACACCTGCACTCATTATGGGGCGAGTAATTAGTCATTAATCTTGGTGTCAGGAGCAGAAACCACGGAGGATCAGAGAGGGCACGAGGAGCAGGTGGAATTGCTCTCTTGGCTTGTTTGTTCAGCAGTTTTCAGCCGTTCCTGTATAATTCTTGTGTGTGTGTATGTAGATATTTAGAGAGCGACTACAGGGCCGAATCCTCAGCAAACAGAGCTCTTGGGGCGTCGGGGATTTCCTGATTTAGGGGTGCTGGGATGGTGGGACATGGGTTGGAGCAGGATGACCTGCCCCGTGGAGCCCACGGGATCACCAGGGCAGGGCGTGTTTTGGGTTGGAAAACTCTTTTTCAACCACATAGAGCCCTAGGGCTGGGGGTTTATTTCTCTATGATGGAGAGGGCATGTGCTGGGGGTGGGCTGGATCTGAGCTGGTGCCTCTGAGCCTTTGCTTTGCCTTCTTCCAAAGTTTTTAGAGCAGTGAGTTGGGGTGCAGAGAGCCTGAGTTTGTCTCTGCTTCTTCATCCCTGCTGGTATTTGGGGATGGGAGCTGTTGATCCAGGGGGATCTCATCTGCTTTCCCCATTCCCATCTGGGTTTCCTTGTGTCTCCCTCATTGCTGACAATCCCCAGGGACAGGTGTCCTGTTCCTCTGATAGGTCAGGGGAGAGGGATGAAAATCTCTGTCAAGGTCGTGGTCAATCGAAGCCTCCCTGGGCTGTGGAACAAGGTTCAGTTGGGGTGAATTTGGGCTGAACTGGGGCACAGTCAGTGCTGTACCACTGCATGAAGTGTGGGCACAAGGAAGGAATCCTCTGGCAGAGCATATGGGGGAGGTCAGAGACCCTTTCTGAGCTCAGAGAGGAAAACTCTACTAAATAACAATAAACCAACCGGTGCTAACATATTCTACAGCAATGGTTCCAGATGATGCTCTGGGGCCAGATCTTGTGCTGATGTGGCTTCCTTCAGCCAGGTGGAAACACTCCTCAGTTTTGTTGGGTGGGTTGGTTGATTGGTTCCGGCCTGGCTATGATTAATACCATGGCTTGTGCACTAGAGTCCTGCCTTCTGCTTGGGGCAAAGGACCAGCAGCATCCAGGGGTTGGGGCTCAGTGTGCTCAGCACCACGGGGCACCCAACCCCTCTTTAATCTCATTATATTGGGAGCCTTCTGCTCCCACTTCCTGCAGCAGCTTGGGAATGGGAGCTTCTGAACCGCCCCCCCCCAAAAAAAAAAATCAACACAATCAAAAGCAATAAATTTTGACTCCTGAAGCTCATCATGTTGGATGGGGCAGGGCTGGCAGGAGTCTCCAGCTTGGGCACAATTCCCAGGGCAGTCAGCCAGCTCCCATTGATCCAGCTCCTGGTGGGTCCATGGAGACATGAGCTTGCATAGGGAAGCTGCTGGATGTGCTGGGATGCTGCTCACCCACCTCTGGGTCCCTCCTCACCTGGTGATCCCATTCCTGGTCTCGCTGCACGTTTTTTGGGATTCTGTCAGTTGGTGAGACTTGGCAAAGTGCCTGGTTGTGAGCTTGGGATGGTTTGGGATGGTTGGCCAAAGCCTTGGTGCACGTTGGGAGCACGAGTGCCGTTGTGGTTTGGGGAGGAAGAAGGTTGTGTTTTCCCTTGGGTAGGTGGTGTTTTGGGAATATTGTTCTCTCCAAGGCCGGGCGGGAGGGGAGAGCAGATCCGTGAGCAGGATCAGTCCTATCCAAACCTTCTCACCAAACTGGGGGGCCCAGCTGCCTTTGGAAGCCCCAGAGGTGCATTCCAGTGAAAAATGGGGCCGAAGAGCAAGAGGCCACTCCCCTGCTGTCACCAATGTGTGCTGGCATCTGTCCCCACGGCAGGGCTGGCACAGCCAGTCCTTCCTTAGGACACATCCTGCTCCTCTTGCACTGACCCCAGTAGAGGTTCCTGGGGAAGACAAGCCCTGGTGGGGGATTGGCTCTGTTCTGCACTAGTTTGGGAAACAGGGCAAACAACCAGATCAGTGCTCAGATGTTTGTTCAGGGTGGGAAAGGTCGGGGGAGGCCGTGGCTGGGAGGGATCTGTCCGTCTGCACGAAGCAGAGGGGTCCAGATTTCTCCCTTGCACACAGAAATGGTTCTCCTATAGCTTTTAATGGGATTTGTGCCTGCAGGTCGGAGCTCTAGTGCTATTTCTAGCTTTGCTTCTGACTCACTGATGTGATCTTGAACCAGTTTTTCAGGAGGAGAATGTGATATTTTTTCCTTTTCTTATTTTTTTTTTCTCAAGGAATTTGGTTTCAGAGGCTCTGGGCCTGTTTCTGTGGAGATGCTGAGCATCCCAACCTCCTCTTGACTCTGAAAGGGTGCAAACATGAGCTGCAAAATGGCTCAGACTGAGGATGCTAAATTAGGGACCGGGAAAGGGGGGGTGTCCCACCATCCATGTTTGATTGCATGAGGCCACTTAATGGAGGTGGTCTGGTTCCTTTCCTCCTCCTGAGGAGAACTTTGCCTCTCTGCAGGGTTGGGATGGAGGACTGGAGCTCTCTGGTCTGTGGAGGTGCTCCTGGAGGAGAGAGCATGTCTCTCTTAGATTATCCTTTGTGTCACAGTTTTGGAGAGATGGAAAACTGGGATTACAATGGGGGTTGTCTTCTACACCCAACCTCATCCCAAGCCTTCCAGCAACCTGTCAACCCTTTATTATCTTCCAAAATCTCTGCTAAGAGCAATGGGTGAGGCTCAAATACCAGCTGGATGCTACCATGTGATTAGGAAAACATGATCTGCACAGGGCACTGTGTTTTATTGGAAGAATTAGTCTCTGCAGAGAAATTTTGTGTCCAAGTCCTCCAGATTTGAATAGTGAGCTATAAGAAGAAGAGGATCTCTAGATTGGCGTGATGAGAGTGTGGCACGTGGGTGTATAAATATGGGCATATTTGTGCATAAATACACAGAAGGAGAGAAAAAGACAGAGGAGGAGGAGATATTTCAGGAAGGGCCTTGCTTTGTTATCGGATAATTCCTGGGTCAGCCCTTGAAATCGCTGCCAAAATCTTCTAGCTTTCCCAGAGCTTGCAAAACACTTGGGGATGGGTCCAAGTGAAGGAGAGCTGGATTTGGCTTTGGAAACAGGAGTTTCCCAAGGGGCTGGGGACATTCATCTCCTTGCAACCCTCTGCAAACCAGCAGTCTCTGCTCCTGATCCTGAATCCCCACCTTGGGCCCATCATGACCATTTCTGTGACTGTGCAGGGAAAGCCAAGGAGAAGGTGAAGGTATTTGGTGGTGATGCAAGTGCTGTGTCACCAGGTGGGGTTTTGAGGTTATTTTTTTTAATGGGTGGATTTAAGTCCCTTGAACTGTGGCAACTTTTGGTCCCAGTGTGGTAGCTCCTGTTTGGAGCCAGGGTAGGTTTATCATGGATTTATGGAAGGGTTTGGTTAGAAGGGACCTTAAAGCCCACTCCCTGCCATGGGCAGGGACACCTTCTAATGGACCAGGTTGCTCCAAGCCCTGTCCAACCTGGCCTTGAAACCTTCTCTCAAGGTCTACACCCATGGGTGTAGTTTTATCTATGACGGTTATCCATGGTGGTTATCCATGGTAGTTTTCCATGGTAGTCATCCATGGGAGCTGGTCAGTGTGCTGCCAGGGTAAAAAGGGCTGAGAAAAAAGGAGTCAGCCCCAAACCATTTTGTTGTGCACCTAAAATAAGGCTATGGCTCTCTCTTTGCACCCCTGGCAGCATCTGACCTTCTCCACATCTGTCACATCCCTTGGTTGCTCCTGTTGGGCACCAGCTGCTGCCAATGCCAGGAGGCCCAAAGGGGGACAAGGGTCTCCCCCAGGGTCCAGCCTCTGGCCAGAGCCCTGCCCTTCCCCAGCCCATGGCCTCAGTGTCCCTGTGACGTTACTGCCCAAATTTCACCCCCCTGCTCAGAACGGAGCTCCCTGATCCTGCCTCATCCCACCCGAGCGGAGAGGGACCAGCCTGCAGTGATGTGAATCCTCCCTGGGAGCACAGCACTGATTTATACCCAGGGACAAGATCCCCCAGCCCAGCTGTGTGTGATGAGAGAGAAATTCCGTATCCGTGTTTTTCCTCTGGAGAGGGGATGGTTTGGCTTGTAGGAGCTGCTGGACGTTGTGTAACCACCCAAGGCCCACACACGAGGTACTACGTCCCCTCCCCAGCCCTGCCTGGCTGTCCTGAGCTTGGGGTTGGTCTTTTGGGGTTTGGGGGTTTTTTTTTTGATTATTATTATTATTTTTTAATATCTTCTGCTGCCTATAAGACTGTAATTATCGGTTTGCTCTCGCTCCCTCGTTGCTTGAGACCACGCTCTTGTCCTCCAATGTCATCCCCAAACAGCAAGGGGAAAAAAATGGGTATTGGATCAACCCTGCATGTGGTGCCTAATTCGAGCGAATCAATAGGAAGAGGAAATCCAAGAAGGACTCATCCTAAGGATGCTGGAGCTGAACCTTTTGTTTCCATGGTTACGGGAGGAATGGGACCAGGAATGGAGAGAGGCCTCTAAACTGGTAGGAATTTCAAGTCATTTAACCATGCGTTTGCTAGACAAAAAATTTAGACACCAGCTGTACCTGAATTGCACAGTGTTTATAGACGTTCCTGCCCTTATTGACTGGGGGGTGTCTGGGGGGTCGGGTGGAAAGGGGTGAGGGGCCCCCGAGTCAATAAGGCTGCCCGTTGTATATAGGTATATAGATCTGTGTACATACATATCCCAAATGAGCGTTTGCTGTCTGGTTTATCATGAGTGTATATAATTTATTCTTCACAAAGTATCACGATTTTTGTAAATATTGGCACTAATTAAGAGAAAATAAATATGTATATTATTGAGGAGTTTGATATCGGCTCTGTGGAGGGTGGGAGAGGAAGAGACGAGTGGTTGTATTTTTGATGTGTTTTTATCTGCAACTAAAACCTTCTGTGAGAAGAGAAATAATCAGTCTGAGCCATGGAAAAATCAGTTTGTGCTCCAACATCAGCCAGCTTGCAGGGGCTGGTGGAGGGGGAGATGCTCAGGGAAGAGCTGAGGGATCTTGGTGGTAGACTCCAGGATTACGGACACGCTGCATGGTGTGTACGGCATTCCCACGGGATTTGCTCCAAAAGAGATTCCAGCTCCAGGGGAAGGGGCTGGAAGTGGGGTCAAACCCACATTCCCCATCATTCTCCACTCCTCCAACTTGGATATCAGCCATGTCCATGAAGGTAATGGAGAATGGCTGCTGCTGGGGGATAAACCTGCTCTTGGAAGCTTTGTGGGCACCCAAAGGGTGTTTTTTAACCTGATGATTCCTCTTGGAAGAGGGAGAAGCAAATAGGCAGGGATGGTGCTGGTAGCATATCCTCTGCAGGGTTACAGGCCTGGTATCCTTGGAGATGTCTCCTAGAGGGGAATGGAATCTTGCAGAGGAATGGTTTGTTTGGCCATCCCCAGGGAACAGCTGTAACAATATTTTCTCTTGCTGTTTTCTCCTCTCCTATGAGTGTCTTGGGGCAGCAAAGGGCAGGGGAGGCTTTGGGGGCCCTTGGTGCTCATGTTTGGGGGTTTATCCATTTGCTTGGTGGCTTTCACAGGCAGCATGGCTGCTCTGGGTTTCCTTTCTTACAGGGTAGAGCCGAGGTAACTCCCCCTACCTGTGTTCATGGGATGGAGATGAAACACAAGAGACCAAAGAGATCTCCATCTCCCATGGATGGGTTGGTCCTGCTCGGCTCTGGGAGGTGGTAAACCAAGGGTTAGTGCTAAACCTCCATCTCAACCTCCCCCAAATCCCCTCACACTGGTCATGGAGAAGCCCCTGGTATGGGGCTCAGAGTCTTGGGTTCAAGTGTCACTTGTGCCAGCGTGGCCACTGTGTGACCCAGGGATGTCATGTCCCATTCCAGGCTCAGTTTCCCCGTCCTTAACAGCTTCTTAAGCTGCCTCCAAGGACCCAGCAAATCGCAAATCTTAGTATTAGGACAATGAAAACACATAAAGGGGTGACTGAACCCATGGATGGATGTTGTTGGGGGGAGAGAAAGTGTTTAAGAGCAGCCAATTACAAACATTTAACTACAGAAAACCATCAAAGAGCAAAAAAATTTACAGAAGCATTTATGGGCAATGCACCCTGAACAAAATGTCCGTGTTTGCCATAATGCTGAGTGGAAGCAGCCCCCAAACTGGACCAGTTTGTGCTTCTCAGCCCCATTTCCAAGCCCAGAAGATGCTCCAGCCGTTTTGGCAGATGCCAAACCCTCTCCTTCTCAGTGTCCTGTTGGTTGTGGGCCCATAAATACCTAAACACCAAGTGGAACAAGTAGTTTGCAGAACCATCTGCTCTGCACAGGCTCTCCAGAGCTGTGGCAGGAGGATGCTGTGAGGGAGCCTCGGTAATTATTTTAAATTGTGGGAATGCCAGCGTGTGGCACCATCCTGGCCACGCTCCGAGGATGTGGGAGATGTCATCGGGGTGTTGCCGCCTCCTCCAGCCGACCTGCTTGTGCTTTCACACCCTTCAAGGAGCTCAGGAGAGGATGGAAGAATCACCCCATCCAACGGGAGACCTCCCCATGCCTGGGCAGCCCTTTCCTCCCCAGACTGGAGGCTCCCAGCCTGCCCTCCTGGCTGCAGGGAGCGGCTGGTCCCACCCAGCGCAGCCTGGCTGGTTTTGCCCGTGCTGACTGACCTACTTTCTGCCACTTTCTTTGCTGAGTGTCACCTGTGCCAACCAAAACCCCATGAAATTCCTCATGGATCTGCTCTGGAGCTCATAAGTCAGAGGCCTCCAAGGTGGCACAGCGATGCTCCCGGTCGTGGGAAGACCACACCACACACCTTTGCAGAAGCTCCTCTCCCTGCTGAGGGGCTGGATCCCTCCAAATCCTGCTCATTCCCATTGAGAAAGGCAAGGATTCAAGTGCCAAGAAAGCGTTACCTGTGCTGCTTCTTGAAAGCTTGGGGTGCTCCAACCCCAGGGCACGTTTCCCTGAGACCAGCAGGAGTTTTTAGCTGTGAGCGAGTCCGCTTCCATTTGGCAAAGTGGGCACTCGAACCCTGAAGGCACCTCCTGGGCTGGAGCTGTGAGGGTTGTTGAGAGAAGGGAAAATGATCCCCTGCTCAGGATGCTGCTGGTCTCCTGGTGATGCTCTGTAGGTGCCTGGGATGGTGGGACTCGGGTGGGAGCTGGTGCTGATTTGAGCCATCGCTGCTGCAATGCTGGTGATTCCAAAGAGCCTTAACTGGGCAGCTGGGAACACAAGATTTGCAAGGGTGGGCGTGTGAAGCGGGGCCCCCACAGTCTATCTTTAGGTAACCTCTAGGCAAAGTTTTGGAGCGTACACAGCTCCGAGAGGCACATTTATCCTGCAGCTCTGGAAATCAGGCCAGTCTCTCTTTCTCCTTTCCACTTCCTCCTTGCTCCTTCTTCTCCCTCCTTTGCATTTGTGCCGGCTGTTGAAAAACCTATTTCTGGGAGCTGAGCTCTCCTCTGCACCCTGGAATGGTGTCCAGGCTGGGGGAAGGGGGGATTAGGCAAATGAAGTAATATTTGGGTGTACTAAACATGAATCTGAATTTTACAGAGTCAGAGCTGAGTCTGCTGAGGCCTCACATCTACAGAGCATTAGGGCAGACAAATAAGATCCAAGGACTAAAGCCAGCTCTACCCAAATATTTAGATATACCCCAATGTTTGGGCCCCTGTCACCCTGTTCCAATGTCACCCTGATTTCCCAGGGGAGGCACCTTTCTCATCCTGGAGTGCTGAGGTCCTGCTTGGACATCTCAGTGCCCTGTGCCTCTCTTTGCCAGGGAAGAGCCACAGTGAGACTGCCTCAGTTTTTTATCTTTTCATCCTAAAAAAAACAGTGAGAAAATCTGGGTCTGGGGAATCTGGGAAGTTTCCTGAGGGCTCAGCAGAAGGTGTGCCCCCCTCCTGCTCTCTGTGGCTTGCTTTTGTTGGGGCAAAGCTCTCTCACCACCCTGGGTGGGCACAGGAGCTGAGGGTGTTGACCCACCAGAATTCCATGATGCTCCTCAAAGGAGGCTTTGGGAGGATGTTGGTTTAGAGGAGTTCACAGGCACCCAAGGGCAGAAAGTGCAGCCCCCGTGTTGGCAGAGAAACCCCAGGGCTGCCGACAACTCTTGAGTTGGTTTTGCTGCTTCTTTAATGCCGCCCAAACCAGCTCCTGGCAAGAGCAGCACCGGGGTCTGGGGAGCTGGAGATGCCAAGGTCATCCTGCTCCTCACATCCCCACGGAGATCAGCTGGGCACAGTCCACCAGCTGCCCCCGCATCTGCCGTGACCTCCCTCCTGCACGTCCCTCCCCTCAGACCCGCAGGCACCGGGCAGGATCGGGCCCCAGGGGTGCCTTTTTGTACCCAGGGAGAGGTTAAGGTTTGGGGAGGGGAAGGGAAGCAGAACAAATCCCTTCTGCCAGGCACCTGCTCCCTGCCTCCGCAGAAACGCCGACGGCGCAGCGTTTGAGAGCGGAGCCTCTTCCGCTTAGGAGAGGGGTTGTCTTCCACTGTCCTTTTATCCTTGGCTAATTAAAGGCAAATCTCTGCTGAAGGAGCACAGCTCTTCATAGCTGAGCTTTAATAACTAGAAAGTGGCTGCAAATACTTGGAGGCAGCTGCAGAAATCCTGGGCAGAAATAGCATTTTTATCTCACAGCTTTACCAGCTTTGGCTCTGGGGATAATAAAATTTCTGAGTTGTACAAGGAGGTAACAGCAGATACAGCCCCATTCTGTCCGAGTTTACAAAGGAATCAGTTGGATGGATCAGCTAAATTCCCAAGTCCTCCCTGAGCAGGACACCAGAGATCCCATGGCAGGAGGGGTTGGAAAAAGAGGATATTTAAAGTTCCTTCCAACCCAAACCATTCTGTGATCCCATGAGATTACATGGCCATGGCAAGGTCCCACCAATCCCTGGCATGATGCAGGGAAGAGCTGGAGTGAATCACGTCCCAGCAATCAGAGATTTGTATCTGGGCAGCTGTTCTAGATCCAAGTCCTCTCATCCCCAAGGAAATGTTTGCAGGCAGCTGGATCCCATCTGGAAGGGGCCTCACCCCGCTCCAGTTGCTGTAGAGGAGGGTGAGAGAGGCTGGTCCCAGGTCCTAGAAAGCCCAAAATCAGGCTGGGAAGGTGGAAAGGGTGGAGGGAAGATGGGTGATGGTTCCCATTTTGCTGCAGCCTCTCCCTGCCCACTGCAAGCCCTGCTTTGCTCCAGATCTCGTGTTTTATCCCTCTGGGAGGGCTGGGCAGGCCCAGGGGAAAAGAACAGGGGTGGAAGTTGTTTTTACAGCTTCAGATGTCTAAAACCAAGCAGTTTGGTCTGCTGGGGTCACCTGGGCCTCAATGTGCTCTGTAGAGAGACTGGCACCTCCCAGGGATGGAGGGGGATGAGGTCCCCCTTGGCTGTTGGCCTCCCTCCAGCAACAGCACAGATGGCTGCAACTTCTTCCACTTCCAGACTAGTCTGATCCATGCTCTTGGACACTCACATGCTGGTTATTTCCACTCTTTAAAAGGCAGAAAGAGGATTTAACCCTGAAGGACCTCCATCAAATCAGAAAGAAGGATGCTCTGCACTGGTGTAACATCTCCCAGCCAGGCAGCCCAAAGCACTTTGCTCACAAATGTTTTTAAGGGGTTTGAGTTACAGTAATGCCCTGAAACCCTTAAAGATGAAAAAACCCCACAACAACAGAGCATTTGGTATAAACAGGGCATAATTTCATGAAGACAGACACAGAAAAAAAGGTTGTGGCATCCAGTAAGGCTGGCAAGAGGCAGGCACAGAGAGTAACTATTATTATTCTGTTGCTGCCATTTCGTGGCTCTCACACAGTGCTTTTCATTAGGAGCTCTAAAGTGCTTTAGGAAAGAGAAGATTCAGATGTCTGGTCTGTCTACAGTGATTCCAGCAGAGGAGAACAAGCAATGGTCTATGCAGAAGCTCTTCCTGCAGTTTGACTGGTGGCAGGGCAAGGGTGTCCTCTGCTCAGCTCCCAATGGCATTTTAGTTACTCTTCAGCTTCCAGCAGCCTCCCTGTGCTGCACAGAGGGCTGTGGTCCTGCAAAACCCCTTTCCATGAGTATGCCACTCCCTTCCATCCCCCTCCAACATTCCCATTCCCTCCAATGAATGCAGCAGACATGCTAAAATCCCATCTTTGGATCATTTGGACATTCATGTGAGCAGGAGCCTTCCCAGGGCAGGAAGAGATGTGAGGTCTCTGAGGGAGGGCACTTGCTGTGCCACCCTGGAGGGGTTTGCACCACACAGGAGGTGCAAGGACAGAGAGAAAGGGCACTGAAGAGCTCCCTGGCAAAGCTCTGCAGCATAAATCCTCCTCTGCTCTCCCTCCCCGCCTTGGCTGGGTGCCAGCAGGTAACATTAGCTGCCCTCCACCATCACTTGGAGGATGCTCAGGCTCCAGACACGTGTGACTGTCCCTGGAGCAGCAGCGGCTTCATCCTTGCAGCCTCCCCCTTGCATTCCTGCTGCCTGCAGCACCCCTGGGCAGGGGGGCTCGAGGGGAGCTGGACTGAGGGACTGTCTGGGTGGAAATACTGCTTGGAAAACAGAAGCCCAGCCCAAGGACAGATGGGCTCAATTTTGTTCCTCAGCTTTGGGGCCCCAGGGTGCACTCCAAACACACACTGATGTTCCTGGGTGCTGCTGGTGTTCATCCTGCACTGGAAGGAGCCTGAGTTAAGTGGGGCAGCACAGGAGCTGCTGATTCCCTGAGGGCATTTGCAGTGAGCTCAGCCTTGGCCTCAACCCCTCCACTGCCTGTGGGGACTCAGGTTTTTGGCTGCCTTTGCCATTTGGCTCCTTCAGCATTGGAAAATTGCATTGGTTGACAGGTGGGTCCCCCAAACTGGTCCACATCCATGGGACGTGTTCATGGACACACTCCTTTATGCATGGACACACAAACATACCCATTAAATCCCAGTAAGCACTGGTCTGAGGTCCTTCCATGCCCTGGTTCAGCCTTAGGGACGGTGCTGTAGGGGAATATGACTCAAGAGTTTAGTTCAAGTGGTTTCCAGGTGGGATGGGGGCACGGTGGCCGTGGTGGGAGTTGTCATGGGGAGGAAACAACCCCCAAAAGGTCCAAAAAGAGAAGCCAAGGCCCCTTTAGCCATGACAAGGCATTGCTTTGGTGCCTTGCAGGGTAAGTGGGATGGCAGGGAGAGAGTTTGCTCAGGCAGCTTCTCCCTGGTAGGGACTTGGGGGTGTCTCCACTGGGCTCTGCTGTGACATGTGGCTTCCAGGAGTTTGTCCTCTCCCTCCTGGAGCACGAGCAGCACCTGCAGACCTGCCAGCTCAGCACAAAGCTCAAGGTTTAGGCATTTCTTTGCCATAAATAGCAAATGGGGGGAAGGTGTTTTAGTGGATTAAATGCACTCTGAGAGGCTGCTGGCGTGCAGGGAGGTGACTGTCCTATTGATCCCTGTCCTTGTCCTGCCCTCTTCCCAGCAGAGGTGACCCTCCCACCCTGTGCTGACCCAGGGACTGACCCTGTGGCCAGGAACAGAGGATTTTTCACTGTGGTGGTTCTCTTTGGGAATGAAGAGCTCTGGAGCCGGGCCCCTCACTGGGCTGGTCCCCTGGGGGGATATCTCATGGAGAAGTTCCCAGGAGGACTCTCCACTTGGCCTCAGTGTTTCTCTCAGCAGAGAAACTCCTCCACGTGATTCATCTGGCTTAATTTAACCCTTTGCCTTGGGACAAGAAGAGGGAAGCCTGAAAAGAACCTGGCTTTCTGCATTTATGGTGGAAAGAGTCAGGGAAACAAGCTCAGATGGACCACAGAGGCTCCACTTTCAGGTGCCACTTGGATTTCCAGGACACCTGGAAGACCCTTCTGAAGGCCTGTTAAAGGCTGTGTGGGATGGGATGGCTTTGATATGTGCCCAGGCAGAGCAGGGCTGCCAGGTGGGGTTCCCATGGCTGTAACCACTTCCCACCACCAGCTCCAGGCCCAGATCTGTGTTTCCACAGCAGAGTCATGAGAACGTTTCCCTCTGCTCTCTCAGCTGGTGCCTTTCATGCCTCGAGAGAAGAGAGAAGACCCCTCTGGATGCTCTTTTCGTGCCTTTGGTGTGCTGGGATCTGCTTTCCCAGCTGCCTGTGCTCCCACCATCTGCTGTGGTGGAGCAGTGCCTGCTCATGCCTCGGCCGGATGGTTTTCCAAGGAAAGCCCTTGCCAAGCAAAGATGGGGTGAGTGTCCAACCAACACAGTGCTGTGGGTGCCCCTGTCAGAGAGTGAAACAGTTAATGATTTGGGCATTCAAGACTGTTGCATTATCCCTCTGATGGGCAGCTGGGCCCATCTCCCCCTCCAGTGCTGCTGAAGGTGTCAAGCCCTGAAGAGGTGAGAAGAGCCATGTTTGCCATGCCCTCCACATGAACTCTGCTCTGGGCCGTCTCAGATGTTGGAGGTTCGTGGCATGGCCCATCAAAGCCCATGAAAAGTGGGGAAAACCCTTTTCCCAGGCCCCTCAGGGGAACTCTGCGCAGGCCCAGCAGACCTTGGAGGCTCGAGGCACGGCCCGGGACACCATCCATGGATATAACAACTCATAACTCCTTGGAGTGTGGGGGCTTCCCTCCCTCACCCCCAGCAGATCAAGGCCACCACTTCAACTGACAGACATGGGAGTTGCAACTCCCAAGTTCCCTCTCTGGACCCCGTGGGTGGTGACTATAGACATCTTTCCACTCTCAGCTTTTCTTTCCCTTCCTCTCCCTTACCCTTATCCTGTCTTTCCTTTCTCTCCCTTTAGCCTTTTCCCCAAAGGTTCTCTTTGTGCCATGTTGCTGTAGATGAGAGAGAGAGATGATAACACCCAGAATGCTGACATACCTTTTTACCTTTGAAACAAAATTGTTCTAAAATAAACCCTACATATATATGTTTTCAAACACTGGTTATTCAGTGTCGTTTCACTCTAATCCACCCCAAGGGATTTATTAATAAGAACCTGACTTACCCCCCCCCTTTTCTGGGGTGAGTTGTAACAGCCACAAGCCTCAGTGATGGCACAGGGGAGGGGGTTTGGGGACAGCAGGGTGGCTCTGCTGGGTGGCATCTCTTGCACCAAAATCTGTGGTCCAGCTGAGCTTGTTTCCCTGAATCCTTTCACTGGAAATGCAGAGAAATGGCAATTTTAAGGCATTATTGCTCTACCTGAAGGCAGATACCTGAATGGGGCTCGGTTGCTGATGTGGAGAATCTCCCTCTGCTGACCATGATGGTGGTTTTGGCAACGAGACCCATGAAGTTCTCCTGGGAATGTCCCCACACATGTGAGAGACGAGGAGATGAGTCAAGGGGCTCCGTGTTCCCAAAGGTCCCATCTTTCCCCACATCAAATATGAGTCAACTTCTCGTACCCTTGAGTCACCCCTGCTCACAGCAGTGGTGGCTGATGCTGGTGAGTAACCCAGAGGAGCACCAAGGTCCCCCCATGGCAATGAAAGTGTCCACAGGGCTCAGTGCTGGATTTTCTGGATGACTGAACTGGTTCATCCCCAACTGCACAGCTCAGGCTGCCTTTGGTTCCCAGAGCTGCCAGAGCCCCAGCACCCTCTGCCACTGCTCTGTTGCCCTGCCCCTGCACATGTCCCTGGATTTACTCTGATTTTATGCCTGATGAGGCTCAGGCCTCACCCAGCCAGTTAATGGACCTTAAAATGCCTGGAGATCCTGGTCCTGCCTCCCTGGCTTCATTGAGGGTGAAGTTTTGCTGCAGGGAAGGGAAGGTGAGGGTGTAGGTGCCCAAATCCCATGGCAATGGGGAGGCTCAACCCTCAGGGTCCCATGGGAGAGCCCAGACTCTGCCTGGAGGTGAATATTTTGGATGTGTATCCTTGCTGACTCCTGAGTAGGAGCCCCCAGATATTTTTTTGTCAGAGTATCCTATTCTTTGCTCTCCTAATATTTGGCTGAAGGCTCTGCCCATGGGGTCTGCCTCATGGCTACACATTCCCAGGCCAAGTTGATGAGTCTCTCTACCAGATCTGTCTACAAGAGGATTTCCACATCCAAAGGAGGAGGAAAAGACATTGCAAGGGACCTGGTAAGGCATCTGCAGGGAGATCAGGCTGAATCCGGGTCTCTCCAGAGTGAGGAATGTCCTTCTCAGCTTGTCCTGGTGATGTTCCTACCGTGGAGCAAAGCTACACCTTTTTTAGTGACTTTCTTAGTTCTTAAAAGCATTGGGAAGGATGGGCAGATTTCCAGTGGCCTTTGGCAGAGACAAGAAGTGTCATGTGGTTCTTCTCCCTATTGATCTGACCCTCCAGATAAGACTGTCCATCCCAAAGTTATTGCCTTGATTGTCCATTTTTCCTCGCAAATCCTCCTGCAAGGTCTGTGGCTCCCACTCCCATCGACTGTTTTCGTAAATAAATGATGAGTGGATTGATCAGTCCCTTCCCTGCCCTCCAGGCCTCTCATCCTCGATCATTTTTTGGCTTAAATGGAAACTTCTCCACTCTGGTACCAGAGTGTGATTGGGATGATGTTTAAGCATCTCTACTTCACCTTTGATCTCAGCTTGGCTTGGGTGTAGGACTGGTTTTATCCTTGCTCATCCATTTACCTGTGGGATCCCTCTTCAGACCCCTGGAGTGGGATGATGAGGAGGTGTTGGTGGGATGGATCCCCACTCTGGGATCACCACTGGGGCAAAACAGGTAGTACATTTAGGCAGGATCATGCCCAAAATTCAGCCTGGCCCTGTTCCCCACAGGAAAGGATGTTCCACCCCTTTTCTCCCCCCTAGAAGGCCTTGGGCAAGTTCCTTTAGCACAAATCCTCAAAAAAAAAGAGGGGCTTGGTGTCCTGTGGGGCTTTAAAACCCAATCCCCCTGCAGCGAGGGGGAAGGAGCATTTCCCAGGGTCTCTCCCCCCATTAACCCCTGCTAAATGTGCTTTCTGGGGGAGAAAGGAGAAAGGGGCCAGTCTAGCAATCCCAAACTCTGTCCCCTACCCCTCTGTGCCAGACTCGTACCCACGTGACGTGGTTCACCGGCAGCTGCATCTTCCTATTTAGAGGAAATCTATAAACCACTTAGTACAGAGTGAACCCTCCAGCCTTCCAACAGCCTTCTGTGGAAAATTGATCAGCCAGGGCTTTCAGCTCTGTGATTTTTTTTTTTATTTTTTTTTTCCCCTTTCCTTTCTTTTCCTCTGTTTTTCTGAAGGCACCTGGGCCCCCTCGGCAGCAGCACCTCAAGGGCTCCATCCTGTCCCGCCTCTTGTGAGGTGGTATAAAGACCCACAACTGATGTCCCTCTGCCCAGTGGCTTTTGAACCCCTTTTTTGTGTTTTGGGGACATTTTGAGCCCACTCAGAGGCCAGGGGCCCGTGGAGTGGGATCTGAGTTGCACATGGGCTTCACCACGCTCAGTGCAATCCCTGGGCTGAAAGTGGATGAGATCCTTCTTTGGGGTGTTTCAATCCACACAAACTGGTAAAATCTCTCCTGTACATGGGTATTTCCCTCTATTTTCATTCCCTGAGGTAGGAAGAACAACCAAGAGCTGGGAAAACATCCCCAGCTGATCAACACTTTTGTGCTTAGTTCATCCACGCACCCTCCTTCCCCTTTGGAGGCTCCAAAATCTCCGGGGATGGGTGAGACAAGTCAACCTGGCAAAGCCCACCATGTCCCAAAGCTTGGAGATCTTGCCATCAACCTCAGAGGAAGGAGGAAACACTGCCCAGACTACCTGAACCTGCACCTCCACTCAGGACTCCTCCATCTGGCCAGGACCCCCCCCAGCTGCAGGGCTTGGTGTGGAGATTTGTGCCATTCCTGAGCACTGGGGAAATGTTCCTTTTTTTTTTTTTTTTCACATAAAAAATGATGACTCATTGACTCAAAGCCTTTTGTTGTTGTTGCAGTTGTGGGAAACATATTGTTTTGATTAATATCTTGGCTTGGGAATGGAGATGAGGAAAAAAAGGTTTGAAGTTATCAAAGCATCCCGTCGAGAAAACAAAATCGCTTCTGTTTCAAATGTTAATTTGGTTGAGAAAAGGCTTTTTAAAAGGTTAAAACTGAGTTAAATGTTTGGCTGAAGAGCAACACTCATTCAAATATTCAAACTGCAAATTGTTTTGGTGTCCCAAATTCTTCATTTACTCTAATTCCAGAGAGGGAAAACAACCAACCAACCTCACCAACAGCCTCCAGAGGTGGGAAAGCTGTTGCATAGATTTCCAGACTGGTTTGGGTTGGAAGGAACCTTGCAGCTCATCCAGTTCCACCCCCTGCCATGGGCAGGGACACCTTCCACTATCCCAGGTTGCTCCAAGCCCTGTCCAACCTGGCCTTGGATACTCCCAGGGATGGGGCAGCCACAGCTTCCCTGGGCAACCTGTGCCAGGAACTCCCCACCCGAACTGAGAAGAATTCCTTCCCGATATCCAATCTAAACCATTCTCCCTTGTTTCCAGACCATAAATTGCCTTTAAAAAAAGGATAACAGGGTCAGGCTCCGTGGAGGTACCTTGGTTTTTATCCAAGGATGGCCCCAAAGCCTCTGTGCTGATGGAGCTGCACATCTCAAGGGTGGTACAAGTGGGAAGTGCTGGGTGTTCCTTGTTCCCTGTTCATGGCCCAGTGTCTTTTGGTCTTTTCACTGGAGGATGAAGAAGGAATTTGCAACCAGAGTCTTGCCAGGAGGAGGACCAAGAGGACCAAGAGGACCACGAGAATGTTTCATACACTGGTCAGGGAGAAAGGGAAGAGTGAAGAGAACTTGGCGCATTTAAAACCATTCTTGCAAATTTGGAAAACCCCCAGTCCTGGTGAAAACCACTTAAATCTGCAGGAGGAAAATGCCCAGAGTTCCTTTCAGCAGCTGAGCACATTCCCCAAGGGGGCTCGAAAGAGAGCCCTGGGGAGACATGGAGATGGGGAACAAGGTGGCCATGGGACACATCAGGGAAGGATCCAGAAGGCCCCATTTCTGCAGCCACGGTGGCAGTAACTGCTCCAAGCCATTCCCAGTGGGAAGGGTTGGGAAACACCGCAGTGATGCTGAGGCAGGAGGAGACACGTGGCCACTCAGCAGCTTCTCAGGGACGTGCTGTTCTCCCACACACCGCAAATAGAAATAAAACAAGCCCACTGCTGGGATGGGGTTTGTCCCTGGAGGGGTTTCCTGGTTCCTGCAGTGAGCTCCCAGATGGTTCCACAGCACTGGGATTAGGTAAATAACCCCCTCGTGTCTGGGCTGGATGCTGCACCGGGAGCTGGGAGATGGCCCACAGTCACATGCTGCTTTAATGTCAGATGCTGTTTTCCTGTTTTCCAGGTGGAGATCAGAGCCCAGGGAGCTGCAGACCAGAGGAAAGAGAATTTGCTGATCGTTTTTTTGGCGATCAGAAATTCGAGTGAAATTCCACCGAGGCAGTGGAGGAGAGGGGAGGAGAGTTGAACCATGTTCTCATGTATCCTGCAGTGGGAATGCGTCCCTTTCTGAACTTCCCTGGTTTTGGAAGGGGAGAAAGGCTTGTAGATTTGTTCCTTATGGAGATATAAATCAGTTTTTCCCCTGGGGTTCCCTCGTCCCTGCCCCAGAGCAGACAGGAACGTTCCCTTCCATCCCCATGGCATCTCCCACCCTCCCCATGCCGCATTCCCAGCTCCCCCTCTCCGTGGTGCTGCTTCCTGAGCCGGAGGTTCATCCTCCCGAAGTTCAGCTCAGACATCTTGGAGCTATTTAAATATTTACAGCAGACGGTGGTAAAAAAGATTGAGCCATGAATTATTCACAGCTTCGCTTTTATCTTGGCAGGGGCTGTTGTGTTCAGCGGGGAGGATTCCTCTGACAGGGACGGGCTGGGGATGTGGGGAGGGAGGGAGAGTCTTGGGCCGTCCAGGGGAAGCAGTGGCCGCAGTCTGGGCACGGGGAGATGAACCTGGCGCCGATACCAGAGGGATTTTTCCCTCCTGCCATGTCTGAGTGGGGCATGGGAGGACAGCGGGGGCCCCACGGACGTTCTGGAGCACGGCAGAGCCCCCGAGGATGGATGGAAATCCTGCCCCAGGCTGGGCCCTCAGCCCGTGTGTCCCTGAGCAAGGAGGGGATGTCAAAGGGGTTATATCCCACCTTGGGCACCAGGTGGTCTTATAACCCACCTGTGTGACTTGAAAGGGACCGATTTCCCACAGGTAAGGCTGTCCTTGGGAATGTGCTGCAAATCCCCCCATACTCCTGTTCATTCCCAAGCAGTTTTCCTCAGGGATGCTTGCAGAAAGCATAACACAACCCCCTGAAGACAGTTTTTCTGGGGACTCAAGGGCTTCAATCACACCCTCGAGGCAGAAATGAGTGTTTCAAACCTCTTCTGCAAAATAGGGCTGGAAAATCCTCTTTGCCTTTCTGTACCTGGCAGCTTCTCCCTATCAGGACTGACTCCCACCAGCCTGCAGAGGAATTTGACACCATTTTGGATCTAAAGAGGAGCAAGTGGCAAAAAATTCAGATTTTTTTGGAGGGGAGGAGTGGGGATGAAACACGTCTGAAAAGAAAACCCACAATTCTGTGTCTCCTCTCCCTGGGATTTAGGGCTCCTTCTTAAAATAGTGGTATCGTTTGCATCGAAATAGCCCCGGGGCTGGAGCGGCCTCACCAGTACGGCCATGGGGAAGAACCCAGGAGCCTCCTGCTGGGTTCTTTCATCCCAGAGATTCCCAAGGCAGAGGGAGGGAAGGCAGCGCCCGTCTCGCCGTGCCGTCACTGCTGTGCTTTGGA
>NW_021940585.1:234694-259155 GCF_001715985.3 Manacus vitellinus | reverse complement strand
GATTCCCGCAGCACATCCCTGTCCCGCGGCTCCCCTGATTCCCCAGCACATCCCTGTCCCGCGGCTCCCCTGGTTCCCGCCGCGGGAGGATCCCTTCCCCTCCAGCTTCCCAGGCTGTTGCTCGTTCCTTGCGGGCGGCGGGAGGCGTGGAATGAGGCTGCTGGATTTGCAGCTCTGCCTCCTTCTCCATCCCCGGCGAGAGCAGAATTCAAAAGGGGTTTCAGAGCTCCCTCGGCCCCGCAGAGGCTGCAAATCCTTCCTGGAGCAGCACGAGGAGGAGTGGGAAGCCGGGAAGCAGCTCCTGGTGCAGCACAGAGCAGGACTGAGCCCCACGGGGCTGCCAGGGCGGTTGAGCAGCTGCTCTCCACCCATGCCAAGATCCAAGAGGCATTTTCCCATTATCCATCCTATAAACTCCCTTCCCAAGCGTGGGATCCAACCAGACTTGCTGGACACCCCATGTGTGTATCCCACATGTCTCCATGGGCATTTGATCCCTGGACTCCACAGATGCAGTTGGGTTTTGCCCCCTTTTGGCCCTGGGCTCAGCTCCCACCTGCGCTGGGAGAACGATCCCTCCATGTCTCAGTTTTCCAATGCCCAAAACAGCCACAAGCCAGAGATCTGGGGGATTGGGTTTGTAACTGATGATTTTTTAGCTTTTCTTGGGAAAGGGTTTCCTAGCGGCCCCCCCTTCCCCCCAGAGGAAATTAAAGGCAGCATTTGGATGCCTGCATCCCAAAATCCGGGGGTTCTTATGGAGCAGCACCAGTTCCATGCCTGGTGAGCACCATTAGCCTGCAAACAGAGGATTCCCTGGATTTCTGTAGATGGAAAAAGCTGAATTTCCCTGTTTGTGCATGAGTGGGCACGTACCACCTCTGGGGCTTCCCTAAGAATTTATTCAACAATAAAACCAAAAAAAAAATGGAATGATTCTGCAGAATTAATCCCACGGAGGTGTCCCAGTGAGGGCTGTGTCATGCCAGTGAGGTGGGAGAGAGGGATCATTCCCACTTAGTGAATGGAGAAATCAGGTGCCAGGAGCTGATCAGAGGAGGAGAGAAATTCCGAAGGTTACGCCGAGGGTTTGCTCAGCTTCATAATTAAGGGCTCTCCCTTCCCTGGGAAAGACCCGTAATTATTTCTTTGCTCCCAGAGGAGAATTAGTCATTCCTGGCTCCAAGAAATACAGTTCTTATTTTGACCTTTTATTCCAGCAAGGATGGGGGGAGCCCAGGCCAGGGGCTATCTCTGTCCCTGTGCCCAAACCAGAGGCAGATCCAGTTTGATGTGGGATTTCAAGAGGAACTCCCACTGTGAACCCCCAAAGCCAACCTCTGCCTTCCCAGATTTCAGGAATTTATCACAGTTGGGGGGAACAACTCTAATATTTTGCTTAAAAGTTTTTTCCAAGAGGCCCCCCGGAGTTGGGAGGATGGTGGCAAGTTGCAGGGCTGAGTCAGGACATGGGCTGCCAAGGGGCAGCTAATGTTGGAAAGGATGAAAAGGAGTGTTTCTCCCTAATCCCAGCAGGATTATTTCCCAGGGAGCTATTTCCCACTTGGGAATTGCACGTGGAGGCTCCCCCAGTTCAGCTCTCCAAGGGGTGCAGGACATCTCGCTGTTCTGTGGGTGCAAACAGAGGTTTGTCTGCCCCTGGCTCCTCCAGGAAGGACCATGGAGAAGGACAGGGATGGGGATGATACCTCCAGACTTTTCCCATGTCACATCTCCAGGGATGTGCACCTTGGGGACTGTGCTGCAGAGCCCTACTGGACTCTGCTGGAATTTGTCTCTGCTTGGGATCTGTGGGACAGAGAGGATGGGCCAACCCTCAGTGATGGTCCAGCATCTCCATAGCTGATCCTGCATCTTCATGGATGGTCCAGCATCTCCATCACTGCTTTTCACCCTCTTAGGGAAACAGTGGGGAATGGGAAGGGAGGAGGCTGCCATCACCCTGGATCTGGGCTCACACAGGATGCCCAGCACCATCACCTTTGCCTTCCTATTCCCTATCCATTCCTAGATTTTCACCCAGATTTTCTGGTCCCAACCACCAGGAAAAGCAGCTAATTTGCATTCTCAGAGAATTTGGAGCCTCCCAAGGCTGCGGGTTAGTTGGGCACCTAAGGAGAGATAATCTGGTGAGCAGCTCCACCTGCCTGAGGTTAGGAAAGGACGTCTGGCAAAGGGAGACCAGTTTAGGACCATCCCCGGTCTGCTGGTGTTACTGGGACAGCCAGGTATGTACTGATCTCGAATTTGAGCAGGTGAGTGGGGCCACGAAGAGTGTAAGGGAGGGATGGGTTGAGTTTAGATCCTTAGGCAGGAATAAAAGCCAGGACGTGGCTGTCGGAGGGAGCGGATCTGCATTTCACAGGCAGCGGTGCCGGGGATGTTGTGACAGTTTTCTGGCAGCTCCTGTCTCATCCTCCTCCCCTGTGGGATCCCGAGAGGGGGAAGAGAGATTGTTAATGGGAGGGATGAGCCGAGGTGGGTTTCTGTGGGTTGGTTTGTTTTACAGCAGCAAATTTTCCCAACTCTTTTCCGGGCACACACGGTGGGAAGGAGGGGCGTGGGGGGTGATTCCTGCTGGGCTGGCAGGAGCAGGAGAATGGATGGGGGGTGGAGGGGAAGCTTTGGCTCCCCAGGAGCCACCTGGAGTTAGGAAAAAATGCTGATTTTTTTTCTTTTTTAAAACATTTATTTTAAATATTTTGCCCCTGGAAAGCTGTGGGGTGACAGATATTTCAGTGTCCAAGAACTCCTGATGATTCTATCCACGTTTAAGTGCAATCTCGCCCAGCCCAAGGGACTTGCTCGGTGCTGAGTGGGTGTTTTTTCTCTTTTCCATCCCAAACAGGGTAAATTTTCCAGAGGGCTCTTGTCCCCCCTTAAATTCCAGGGCCATCACTGCAGGTTTGCAGAAGCTGAGGAGCCACAGGAGGTTTTAAACATCAGGAAAAGGGAGGGAATGGCTGAAGGAATTAAAGGAAGGAGAAGGGGCTCCTGCCTGTCAGGTCTTTTCCCATCATTTCTGCTTGGTCAAGCAGGGCTGCAGAGGGAGCTGATGAAGTGGGATGTGACAGGTCATCACGTGGATCTGCCAAGCTCTGGGAGTTCTCTCGGGTTTTGGATTGCAAGGGTTGAGCTTTGGGGAAAGAAAACAGTATTTGAGGGGAATGCTGGGAAGGCTCATCTCCACCAAGACCCTTCCTGGACGGGCTCTTTGCCCTTTGTGTCCTCCCTCCATCACAGGAGTGAAGGTTACTGAGCCTGTTTGAGCTCCCAGCCAGCAGGAAAGGGAGGGGTTTGCAGGAATTTGAAGTGGAAACAGGTCCTTCCCAGTTCCTGCAGCATCCAAACATTGGTGTCCATCACCAAGAGGCCCTTTTCCCCCTGCCCCAGAGGAGTGGGGCCGAGAAAACACTTGTTTGTGGACAATCCTGGCTCTTCATCCTGCGGTGAATGTTTTTTAGAGGGAGATGCACAGACTGGAGGTTCAGCACATGAAACAGCTCTGATTCCATCTCTCATTGCAACACCTGAGAGCTGGTGCTGAATCCATGGGGTGTTTTGCTCCTACATCCCTAATTTGGTGATTTTTGGTAGCAAGAAAGTCCCACCCAATATTCCCACCTTCACCTTCCTCCCCAGTGCAAGGAGCAGCAGCAGGACCCCGGGTCCTGAGTGGGGCCTGGCAGATTCCCACTTAGATCCTCAGCTTTGTAATTCCAGGCCAGGAATTCTCCTGGTAGCCTGTGCCAGCCCCTCTGCTGTGGGCAAGGCTCACCTTTGGGGTCAGATGACCTCAGTTTGGGGTCAGGAAAGTATGTCAAGACACAGGGAACAGCTTGAATCCTTGTTCCTGTGTAGTTATATGATATTTATATGCATATTAATATCATATTTAAATTCATATTGATATGTAGGTGTTTCCATTCTGGTTTTTTCTCTACCTGAGTGCAGGAAGAGGAATATTCAGTCCATGCACACCCTTTATCTCCTTCCTAGGAGTGGTGGCACCAACTGAAGCAGCTCCCTTCTCACCTTTCCAAGGCCCAGTAAATCCTATTTTATTGGAGGTGAAAACATGGCTCCAGACTCAGTTTTCATTGGAACTCATCCCCTCTCCCTCCCAGCAGCCCAGCCCTGCTGCAGCTGATGTTCTCTGCACCCACAGCTCGATGGAGGAGCCTCGATCCCCCTCAGATCCTGCTGTGGGTGTTGAAATGGGTGATTTTTAAGAGCAAAGATGGAACTCGAGCCCTCTCCACCCCTCTTGGTGCATTCCTAAATAAAACACGGGCGCCACTGTCCTCTTCTGGCAGGAGCTGTCATACCACAGCCACTTGCCAAGACCTGCAGGACCCTTTTTTGGGATGAATGAGCCACGTTCCCTCCCTCCCCCCTGCAGAGAACCCCAATTCCTCAGCAGCACAGTCCTGGATTTGGGGCTGGATGCAGCCAGTGGATCCTGGAGCCTCTGGGTTGTCCCAAATCCTGGTGAGATTTAAATAAATGTGTCGTGCTGTAAAAATCCTCCTGGATGAAGCTGCTGTATTTCCATCCCCCAGACAGGGGCACTGTTGGATTTAATGCCTGGTACGAGCTATTTTGATCTTTTTTTGTGGTTTACTGTCCACTGAAGCTTCTCCAGAAGGGGCACACTTTCCCTGCAAGGTGAATTTAAGATTACTGACAGTAACTTTAATTTTCTTGGTCGTTTTTTCAGAGTCACCCGTGGCCGACAAGAGCCAGTAACCAAAGAGCAGACAGAGACTGCTGCTTTGGAGACACCAGCAAGCTCTTCTGGCTGTTCCAAGGCTCCAGCTGCTGCAGGAGCATGATTTGGAGGCTCAGCTGAAGGAACCTGAACAGGCAGAGCTGCTCCCTCAGGCTGTGGATGGAAAGAGGAGTGAAGGGAACAAACCTGCACCTCCCACACCCCGTGTGAGGGATGTTTTGGCAGCTCAACCCTCTCGTGCCTCAGTTTCCCCACCTGTAATCTCGCTTTGGAAAGGGTTCTGAGACAATGAAGTGATGCTGTGCTTGACCTTGTGACTCCATAAAGCAAGAATGTCCATTCAGGATGGATGTTGGCTCATCCTTGTCTCCTGCACCTCCCAGGAGGAGCTTCCCCTCCCCTGAGCCCAGTTACAGCCACCCCCTTGCCTTCCTCCTGGCTGTCCCCAGCATGTGCAGAGAGAAGAAAGGACCTAATTTCCCACTTTCCTCCCCCTCCTCCATATTTCCTTGGTTTCCAGGGGCTCCCAGGGGGCAGAATTTCATTATGACCTTGCTTCAGCCTTTCATTTTCCATCCGTGTGGTTTTGCTTCCCCCATTATCTGAAAAGAAACCATCTCCCTCTCCTTTCCTTCAGCCCAGAGAAGCTGTGGGTGCCTCATTGCTGGAAGTGTCCCAGGCCAGGTTGCTTGGAGCAGCCTGGGCTAGTGGAAGGTGTCCCTGCCCACAGAAGGAGATGAGCTGTGAGGTCCCTCCCAACCCAAACCATTTTGTGATTCCCCATCCTTTGGCTGAAGAAAAATGATGCAGCAACGACCCTTCAGGGAGGAGACTGTTGGGGGATTAAATTCAGGCTGGAGAAGGATCCTTTGATGCCATCCTCCATGGACAGGGGGGTGAGATGCTGCTCTCCCCAGGGAGCAGACATGTGCCCTGGTCAGAGGTGCTGGGAGTCTCCTATTACTGATACAGAATAGCCTGATTTTGGTGACCAGGAGCTGCTGTGACGTGGGTTGGGGTTATCCAAACCCATCGGGGAGGTGACAGGTACGGAACAGGAGCTGGGGAAGCATCGAATTGGGCATCAAGTCCCGCAGGGAGGGACTTCACTGGGGTCACTGTAGGGTCTGGGTTGATCAGTGATGGTGTCTGTGGACAGTCTGACAAGGGGAGGGGGATCAGATTGCCCCACCGTGGGCATGAGGGATTGCATAGCCCCGGCCATGAAATCAGAGTGGGCAGAGAAAGTGGTAATGGAAGGTTAGAGAAGGTGGAGAGCTGGGAAAAGGGGCCTCAGGGCACAGGGACCATCCTCCTTCCATCAAAGAGCTGGTCCAGAGGCTGGGATGTCACTCCTGGCTCTGTCCTAAATGCTCTTCACCTCCTCTGTGTATTGGGGAAGTGGTTGGGGTATCTGACACCTCAAAATCAAAGTAATAGTGGAGAGTTCTCCTGTGTGAGCATCCCCTGTTTTCCCTCTGACTGGCAGGAGCCAACCCCAAAGCACAGGGGTGGTGGAATCCAAGGTGTTTACCAGAACACTCACTCCCACAGACTTTGGTTCCCTTTAACAGCTCTGCAGATGGACTCAGGACGGGGATTTAGAGCTCAGGAGGGAGCAGTGGGCGGGACAGACCCGGCTCAGTGTCGGGCAGACACCGGAGTGCTGCCCACAGACCAGGAGGGAAACGTGGCTGGGGAAGGGAAGAGGCAAAATCGCTGTCCCAGCTGAAACAGCAGCGGGTGGCAGTGCCAGCCTGCCCACAGCCCAGGCAGCTGCTGCCTTATCCCAGCTGGGAATGCTCTGCCAAGGCAGATGCCAGAACTCTCTTAGCACTGGGGCAGCGGCCAAGTCGGGGAACGGGGAACCCCCAAATCTCCTTTCACTGACTCAGTCTCAGCTTTCCCTTCTCCTGAGCTGGTTTTTGGGGATGTTGGGAACCCCAAGTCCCAAGTGCAGAACCCCTCCCTTTTTCTCCTCTCTCAGCCTTCCCCACCCCTCTCCACCTGCCAGGGACCCACTGGAGCGTGGCTGGAGTGGAGCTGCTGGCGCTTGGCTGCTCCCAGCACCGGCTGCTCCCGCCGGGCCGGGCAGATGGCAGGCAGGGCACGGCACATCCTGCAGAAAAACATGCTGGAAAGCTTTTGTTTTGCTGCCTGGAGCTTCTCTTTCAGGTTTCCAGGGCATCGAGGGGGCTCTGGGAGCAGGAGCAGCCCTGGTGTGAGGGGGGAAGTGTCTGGCCCTCCTCAGGGAGGGCTCAGGGTGGCAGGTGATCCCTTGGGTTGCTCCGGATGGATTTGGGCATCACCTGAGGAGAGGCTGGGTTCAGCTTTGAGGCTTTTGGTGATGATCAGATATAAGTCCTGCAAAGTAGGAAAATAAAGCAGAAAAAAATCCCAAGTGGGACAGAAAGCAGTGAGCAGGAAGGTGATGGAGATGGTGATGAGGAGGGAGAAACACAATCCACCTGAGTGGGTGCATAATTTATTCCCTCATTAGCTTTTAATGAGCCAGCTTTTTGTATCAAGTCTTCTGACGTCCTTGTAACAACTTCAGGCCTTTCTGTGGAGCATCACCCTCTCTGGGTGTTCCTGTGCCACTTGCCATGCAAACATGATTCTCGATATGTCCCGTGCCTTCGTTACCACCATTCAGCTGAACGAGTAATTAATGAGATTCCCCATTGCTGTGGTGTAACTGTAACCCCTGGGAAATTCCCACCTCTGAGGGGGCTGGGCAGGCATGGCCTTGGGTGGTGCTTGAAGGAGGAGGGAGGACTTTGGATTCCTGCTGGGTTGGGTTAAAGCAAAATGGCCAAGCTGATGATTTGGGCAAGCCATGGACCTTTCATGCTACCTCTTGCTGTCCATGATTTCTGCAGGACTGGAGGATATACCTGATATTAAGATGCAGTCAGCTCAGAGAGAGCAAGGAGAGGTGGAGAAGACCCATCCACGCTGGTCAACAAGCTGATGGCCACGCTGCAGCTCCAGGGTGCACCTTCCTCCCACCCTCCTCACCAGAAGATGATGGGCTTAACTCATCCCATGGATTCTTGGGGTAAAGATGACCAGGACACTATACCACAGGCTTGGAAGGACCCACCAAAGCAACCAAAATCTCCTGTAGCTGGTGCTGGGTGGGAACGAGGTGGGTCTTTGCTGTCGGGAAGACCCCTCTGTGACCTTGGAGCGTGTTCCCTCTTCCCCAGCGTCGCTGATGCTGCTTAGAGGTGAATGCAGAGCTCCTTTGGGAGTTTTCCACAGGGTGGGATGCTCAGTGTCTCCTGAAAAATCCCTTGAAATGCTCCCAGGGCCTCCCTGGGACATGGAGGGGCCACAAGTCAACCGGACCCCACAGTTCTGAACTCATTTCCCTAAAGCATTGCACAGGGAAGAGAGTGAGACCAGGGCCCAATCCCAAGGTTGTGCAGCTCCTGTTGAGGCAGGAACGTGCCTTGGTGGGACCAGGAGCCTGGACCAAGACCCATATATTGCCAGGCAAGAACTGCTGGACTCTTTGGTGCCATTACGTCTTAAAATACAAATGCTACTTCTTAAAACAGGTGTTGCTGCCCAGTGGGAAAGTCTGAATGTCAAGGGAATCCCTCACCCCATGTGGGGATAAATCTGTTCCCAAGTACTAAAACTCTCCCTGGGAGGGTTCAGCTCAGGACCTGGGCTCTTGGGGGTCCAACCTCTGCCTTGGGGGTGGTTCCTGAGGAGTCTGGGGGTTTTTTTGGGGTCAGTTGTTACCCTGTGTGTGAAGATGCACCAGAGCCCTGGTTGCAGCACTGTGTTTCCTTTAAAGCCAAGGACAGCAAGGCAAGGTAGGGTTTCACGAGGGTGTAGGATTTCTGAATCTGAGTCTTTCCTGAGACAAACTCTAATCCTCACCTGCGTGTCAGAGACGTGCAGGCACTCGCCACGTCCAGAGCCACCCAGGATCCTCCTATTGCTCAGGGAAGGGCTGTCATTTGGGCTGGTTGAACAACACTGGAGGTGAGTGACTGGTTTTAATTGTATTTATTGTGCTTATAGAAGCCTGGAGGACATTGATGATATAATGGAAATATAACCATTATAGCCCAACACCCATGGAAAGTTCCCACCTACATTAAGCCACTTATTTTACTCTGTTATCACTAGGATATGAGAGAATCACCTGGTTGAAAAGGTTTCCCTTTATCTCCAGCTAAACTGATGTTTGACTCATGTTTTTATACCAAATTGTGCTGATACAGGATTTTTGGCTGCTCTTGGTTTTGTGCCTCAGCCTACTCAGAAACACTCTGTGCTTTGAGCATTTACAGCCTCTGTTTCTCTTCCAAGGCTTAAATAAAGTGGTCAGTTTTAGCTGTGATCTTTTTAATGTGTTTGAATGATTTGCCAGGCTTCCATCAGAAAATCCTCAGCTGCTGTAAATCTGCTTAATGGCAACATGTGTGAGAAACGTTGAAGACCTCAAAACACTCCCAGAAAATCTTAGTTTCCTCCTTCAGCCTGCTCCTGTTAAACCCCAAGGACCTGGAGTGAAAAGAGTGTTTCTGGCAGGCTGAAATCCAGGGTGCCAAGCAGTCACTGAAAGCCCAAAGCAGTGGCAGGAGTGTGTGTTCTGTGGGGATGAATTAAGTGGGGAGGGAATGGGATGCAGGTGTGGTGATACCAGGTTCAGGCTGCAATAATAACAGTTCGTGGGGTGTTTCTTTTTAGGTTGGTTTGGAAATGAAAGGGGTGTTTTAGGTGATCCTAGGGGAGGGAACGTGGGAATTCTCACTGGGTCAGTGTGGGGAGGGTTAATGGGAATGCTGGGTCAAAACTGCTGCTGGTTCGAGTGGGTTTGGTACAGTTTGTGTTTAGTGGTGAAGGATAACGTGGGTTTCAGAGAGTCTGGGTTTGGTTGTCTTCCCTGGTCTTGTGGGTCCTGCTGCTGGCTCAGTGCTCAGTGCTTGCACTGACAGCACTTCCATCCTCCAAATTCTCATGGAAAAGTCCATAGAAAATGAGTCCCTGGGGATAAGGACTGGGGGGAAGAGCTCAGAGATGCCAGAGACTTTCCTTGGTTGGTGTTGGGTGCAAGTTCAATCAAGTGGCACCCCAGATTTACTCCAGAACTGTTAGTTCCTGTTTGCTGTGTGATGAATTCCATGGTCTCAGTGGGAGACAATCCCTGTAGAGACTCTAGAAATTTCCATCCAAGCAAAGCCTCAACCAAATAAAGCCTAATTTTTAATGGGGAAAAAATTATTGTCTTGCTGATTCCCAGAGAAATAGGGTTTGGTCTCCTTGGTTGAGCTGTTCCCTTTTACATCTCCCCCAGTCCCAAAATGGCTTAAACCTGCAGTTTTTACAGCCAAGATTCTATGTCTGGGCCCCATGGCTGATTTTCCATTGCATCCCAAGATGGAATTCAGCTCATGGCATGCACAGGGAAAACTGGTTTTGCCCTGGTCGTGTCAGGGCTCCCCCAGGTGTGGAGGAGGGACCAGGACCCCCCTGACCCAGGGTGGCCACACACCCCCCAGGCTTGGCTGCCTTGGGGCATGGCTGGATCTGTTTTCAGAGGTCATGGGAAGGAGATTGGGAAACTGCTCCAAGGCAAAATCAGCTACAACTTGGTATGAGAAGCCTGAGGCTGCCAGGGGAAAAGGGCCCCAAGGGGCAGCTTTTTGCTTTGTCTGACCTTTGAGATGTCCTTTTCCCCACGGTTATGGGGAGATTTTCCAGACTTGAGTTTCCAGGATCTAGTTTTCTTTTTATTTGCTTGGGTTTTCTCTGGAGCAGCACCTCTGGGAGACCCCAGCTTTGCACACCCCCCACACCCCTGTTCTTGGGATGCCCTGAAAGGGCTCAGTGCAGGCTGAGCTCAATATTTTCCTTTCCCAATTCAATGGCACAGCATGGAAACCTGCCCCAATTACACAGGATGAAATAAAGCTTGAGGGAAAAGCTCAGCATCCCAAGATGCTGGCATGAGGATTCAGGATGCAGATGACTTTTGGAGGTCAGCCTAGAAATGCCCTGGCTGATGCTCCCCCAGTCCTCAGTGTCTGATCCCTTCCCAGGGTGTTACTCGTGGTTTTACCTTTGCTTGTGAAGTTTTGGGACAGGGAGGGAAGGGAGAGGTCCCTGCAGGGGCTGGGGGGAGAAATGGAAAGGGAAATGGTTGTGGTTTCATTAAATCCTTCTGGAAAAGGAGGCAGGGAGTTGAAACATCTGCCTGGACGGGGGACAGGATCTTCGGAATAACAGAGGGATTGTGGCCACATCCAGAACCTCTGCCCAGCACCTGCCAGGGGCTGCTCCAGGCTGGTTCCAAGGCACAGCCACGATCCAGAGAGGTACATCAGGGTGTGACCCCCCACAGGGGTTCGTGGAGGAACAGGCTCCCCTGATCATATAAAAACAAGATGGAAAAAGCCCTCTGGGGAGGCAGTTCCTGCTCCTGAAGTTCCAGGACTTTGGGAACTCCTGCAATGGTGATCACAGGCTCCTGGGAATGGGGGATTTTCCCATGTACCGGAGCAAAGCCAGGCCCAGATGGTGGAAAAGTGCCTGGACAAAGGGCCCCATGGCCAGCAGAGCCCTGGGTGCCTCCACCTGGCTGGTTCCTTTGTGTGTGGCCGTGCTGGGGGTGGGAGCAGTGGAGACCCCTGTTTTTCCAGCTGCTCCTTCCTTGGGTGCAAATAAAGACGGTCCCTGTGAGACCAGCACTGTCCCAGCAAGCAGTTCTGCATGGAGGGGACAGAAAAGGTCTCATCTGAGCATCACCTCCTCCTCCTCCTCCTCCTCTGCTTCAGGCTGCTCCTTCCTCGCCCTTACTTGCCAAGCAAACACCGTGGAACACTTTTGGAGACCTATAAGAGGTGGCTGGAAGTCCTGGGCGCCGCTGCTGCTGCCGGGCAGGGCCCAGGGAGGGAGCAAAGAACCCATTTCAGGCACAAGGAGAACGAGGGCAAGGAGTCCCACTGGGCTCACGTGGGCACTGCCATCGCCGTTCCGCAGGAGAGGCTGGAGCAGCCCAGCCCTGCCCGGGAGAGGGGAAGGGGCAGCACGGCTGGGCAGCCCCCCCTGGCACGGGGATGGGAACGGGGGGACGGGGGTCCCCTCGCGCTGGAGGAAGATGAGGACGATGCAAAAGCCGGGTTTGTTGCTCCCTTCTTGGTTGGGTTGTGGTGGGGTGAACGTGGGGGACAGGGGGGAGGAGAGGCTGGTGAGTGGGTTTGGGGCAGTCGGGCGCTGTTTCCCTCTTTTTTTGGGGGGTATTTTTTGGGTCGTGGTGACCACAGGGGAAGTTTGGTTTGTCCTTGGAGGAAGAGGGAGGGTGAAGTGCTGCCGATCCCAGAGGGTGTGCTGGATGAACCCCGGCTTTACCAGGAGTCAGAGGGTCTCATTGGCACCATCTCAATTACTTAATTACTCTTAATTATTTTTTGCTGCCGGGTCCAGATCACAGTGTCTTCACCTGGGGGGGGGGTCTGTGGGTTGCTGGGATGTGCTGGGGGGTGCCCTGATCTGTGCACTGGCTCTGGCTCAGCGTGTGATGCCACAAACCCTGAGCGACACCGGGACCCCAAACCTACCACGGGCTCCTCTTAGTGCTGCTGCTGCAAACCTTGGGATCGATGCAGGAACCTGTCTGACCCGATTAGCAGCTTCCTATTGCTTTCCATTCATCCCTTCGATCCGTTTTTGGCTCTGGCCACCGTCCTCCTCCAGGGTTTGCTGCCAGTGCGGATTTTGAGGGGGGACAAAGTCATTTGCTCACCCCCAGGAGCAGACTGAGGTTGCAGCTCTGAGCTCCTGCTGCTGGGTCAGGGAGGGGGCTTTGCCTCTATCCCAGCACTTTTGGGCAGCCTGGGAAAGTTTCCCATCGATTTGGAATCGAGTTCTTTATCGTGTTACAGGGCAGTAAGCAGAAGGGGGGTGAGGGGTGGCTGCCCGCCCTGGCCCCAGCCAGGCGCCCGGGTGGAGCCAGGATGCTCAGGAGGGAAGAGCTCCCTCCAGGCACCCACTTCCTCACATCTCTTCAGGTCCAGGCTTATCAAAGCCCTTCCAAAGTGCTTTGTGTCCGTGTTTCATTCATCAGATGCTCCCTAAAGTGTGTCAAACCCTTGGCAGCACCAACTGCTCCATGAATCCTGGTGCAGAGCAGACCTTCAGCCTCCCAAGGGCCATTTCAGCACCCCCAAAAGCCACCACAGCACCCTCAGAGTCAAAAACCCATCTCAGTCTTCCTGAATCAGGTTAAAATCCCGACTCTGAGCCCCGGGCAGAGGAGGAGGGCTCAGCTGCAGCCAAGCCTGGCCCGGACCCAGATGGTCCCCATTCCTTCAGCCCTGCAGAGCCCATTTCATCCCACCTGGCTTTCCCATTTTCCTGCTGTCTGTGCTGGGCTGCAGCAGCTTTCAGGCACACCAGGTGTGGGACCACATTGGCTCTGAGCAGGAACTCTCCCTCACTTGTTATTAAATTACGTCCTGACCCGGTTAATCCGTAGCTGATTAATTTTGGACTCCATGGCTGGGTATAAGGAAGGTTTCATCTGTCTCGTGGCGTGTCCTGTGTGTCCCGGGCTCTCTGATAATCTGATTTTTTTCATATAAAAAATTACGGGCGGAAAAATCAGGCTGAGGTCTGAGAAGTTGGGAGGGTTACAGGGCTCTGGCTGGGGGTGTTTTTGTGCCTGCTGTGGGGGTCAGCAGGGATGGACACCTCCATCCCAGTGCCAGGAATCCAGTTTGGGATCTTCCTTCTGTACATCTTTTCCCAGAGAGCTCCGTCCTGGCTGGATTAGCACAGCACCAGATCTGGGGAAACTGAGGCACGGAGAGGGAAGTAGCTCATAGGGGTTGGTGGTGCTTGTTTCAGGCTGGTCCTTTATCTCCTGGTGCAACTGCATAGAATTCCAGGCTGGTTTGGGTTGGAAGGGACACCTTCCACTAGCCCAGGTTGCTCCAAGCCCCATCCAGTGGGGCCTTGGACCCTACCAAGGATGGGGCAGCCACAGTTTCTCTGGCCAGCCTGTGCCAGGCCTCCCCACCCTCACAGGGAAGGATTTCTCCTTAATATCCCACCCAAACCTGCCCTCTGGCCGTTTAAAGAGAATGTGTGGGTTTAAATATTAAAAGTCCTACCCTGCTTTGCCTCAGACACACTTTAACCTCTGCTTTAAAAACAAAGGAGTCTCACAACCAGCTGCTCCCGAGCCCTGGAATCCTTCATTGCCATGGGGCAGGAGAAACCCTGGGATTGCCAAATATTTCAGTGTGTTTTGGCCCCTTTTCCATTTCTCCACTATTCCCATATTGAGGACTTCAGACCAGAGGCAGCTTTTCCCAGACCCCCGTCATCCCCTGGAAGATTGGAATTGTTCTTTCCTGTATTTTTATCGTTCACAGACTACCAGCATCTCCCCTCCTGCTCGTTCCCTCACAGCTGCACACATTTGCCTGGAGTTTAAACAGCTCAATTTACAAACACCTCTTCTGAGCCCCGAGTTTTGCAGATCTCCCCCTGCAGCTCCTTGTTTTCCTTCCAGAGGTGATTCCTGCCCTGCCCCACCCATGACAGATGCCCTGGGCACCTCACTAAGCCTCCAAGGACTCTCTGTGCCTGAGCCAGAGCTCAAATATTAATAAACTCAGCCCTAAATCGAGGGCATTGAAGTGTTTAACTTGTGGGTTTGCATATTGCACATCCCGAAGTCCCCTCATGATGCAGGGGGATGGTGTTTGCTAATTGAGGGGCACTTCAATTAGCAGGGAAAAAGAAAAAATTCCCACTGTGGAGGTGCAGTGGAGCCACCTCAGCTCCATCCCAGAGCCATGGGGCTGGAATAGAGTTGAACTCCAGGTAATTAGTGCTGCAAAGAGAGAGAATAATTAGCAAAGGCTCATTACTGTGGTGAATTGCTCTGTGGACCAAAGCTGGTGCCTGGCACAGGGCAAAGCCCAGCCCACATGGATTTCCAGAAGCATCATTTTGCTTGGGAATTAGGGAAAACCCAGCTGAAGTGTCACTGCCTTTCTATGTTCCAGGACCACTCCCCACTCCTGTCTTCTCTTCCTTGTTCCCACCCTGCTCCAGCTCATCCCGTGTCAGATCCCAGGGAAATGGTGACAAGCTGCACTTTTCCCCCCAGGGAAAATGAAGCTCCCTGTGCAAACAATAATTCAGGGACCTGCTGCCAAAAGTCCCTCCCTTGCCAAGTAATCCCTGTCTGCACTGGGTGGGGCTGGGGGTGTCCAGCTCTCTCCCCTCTGGTGCCAGAGCTGTGTGTGCAGAGCTGCTGGGCAGTGCTCCCCTGCCATCACTCACTGCATCCTGGTCCCTCCTGGATGCAGAACACCCTTTGGGGTCCAAATCTGGGATAAATTCCAGCAGCTCTGGGGACACCAGGAGCGCAGAGCAGAGGATTAGAGGGAAAGAAGCGCCAGAGGAACGCCTGGAGCAGCCTGGCTGGGGGAGGTTGAAATCCTAGTGCCAAAGGCTTTTTAAAGTCACCTTGGCTGAACACAAAGGCAGAATTTCCTGAGGGTGTCCAGGGTGCAGCCAAACCCTCCGGAGAGGGAGTTGTGTAACCGCCCTATTTCTTGGAGGCAACGATGTCATTCCGGGCATCTCCCCCCCGTCCCCGTCTCCCCGGGACCACAACCCTGCTCTGACTGCAGGGACATTCCTGTTAACAGCGGGGTTTTGCTAAAGCTGCTCAGCCCCAGCACAAGCCAGATCAGCGGGGCCTCTGGGTGGTTTTCATTCCCTGCATTTCCCTTGGCCACAGATGTTCTTTGTCTGGGTGCAGGATGTGACCCTGGTTAGTTCTGGGCAGATGTTAGGGACAAAAAACCTCAAATGAGGTCAGACTTCGCCTATAAACCCGATCACCCTGTGGTCAAAGCCCTGCCAAAGCTGGGTTTGAAGGGGAAATGGACACAGGGTGAATTGGAGTGCCAAGAATATCAATTTAATTCCTTTTTTCTCAATAGAGCCTCAGCTGCCTCAATGGGATGAGAGGAAATGAAAGGACTGTAATCCATACAGGTGCAGAAGGGGTGCATAAAATGATAAAGCAGCCCTGAAGGGCCTGATCAAAGGTCTGGATAATCTCATGTCCCCTTTCCATCACAGAAGGCTGGAGATGAGTATGGGATGCTCCAAGCTGGGCTCTCCTCTGGGACAGGGAGGCTTAATGTGCTCATTAACGTCACAGGGCGGGAGAAACACCTCAGAGGACAGCCAAGGGTGCTGCAGGGAGGGAAATCGAGGTGACCGTGTCCCTCAAGAGCAAAAGAACATCACCGTGGAGGAATCCAGGCTGAAGCACACGGGGAGAAATGTGCCACTCCCTCCTCTGCCTTCCCAAATGCCTGGCAGGAGGACGAGGGGACGAAGGAGGAGGACGAGGAGGGTGGGAAGGTAACCTGGGTGAAGGTAGGGGTGGGATCCACCCAAGAGGGATGAAACCCCTGTGGAGCACCCAAGGTGAGGATGGCCATGAGCCTGGAATGGAAAGAAAGAAAATATGGGAAAGGAAACCCAAAATCCCAGTTATTTTGGTGAATGGTGCCAACCTACCCCGTCCCATCTGCCCTGAGTGTTCAATGATTTATGAGTTAATTACCAGAGCTGATAAATCCAGCGCCTAGCTGGGATCCAGGCGTGAGGAAGGGGCACAACCCCTCTCCCTTGTTCCCCAGTGATGCCCTCAGCAGGGCTGTGCCAGCTGTACCTGCTGCTGCAACTGGTCCCAGTCATCCCGGGGTGGGAACAGGAGATGTCCCACGTGGTGGTGGCACCGGCCCCTCCTGGAAAAGCTCCCGCTGTCCCCGTGGCCACAGGCAAGAGGTAGGTGGGCACCGGGGGGTGCTTCGACCCTTGGCTTTCCCCTCCCCTTCTCTCTTTCACATCATTATTAGGTATTAGTGCTAAAAGCAGCCCTTTTCTCCTGCTGGGGATCTCTCTCCCGGTGCCAGCGCCGTGCGGGTCCCCGTCCCCGCTCTCAGCCTCTCTCCCGGGGACCAGCTCAGACTTCTCCACGTCACGGACAGGACCTGTCCCCGCTGGACCATCCGGAGCTTTGTTGGGGATTAAAGGTGGCATCAGCCAGCAGGGCACATCCTCCCCTTCTCCTGCCCGGCGGGCGGGCGGGGGCAGGAGCTGGGGGGCCGCGTCCCCCCTCCCCAGGCCAGTGGAGCCCGGCAATGGGATGCCCCTTGCACCTGTCCAGCCCCGTTTCCTCGTGGCCCCTCAGCTGGTTTTAGGGCTCCCGGGGGGATGGCGGCCCCGAACTGTGCCGGGTGCCAGCACCGTGCCCGCCAAAATCCACCCCCGGCCAATGGCACGGGGAAACTGAGGGAGAGGAGCCTTTCAGACGACATTGGCCGCGTTATCCCAAAGGGATCTTCCCAGGGCATGGCTGGACTGGGTTTTTTTCCACCTCTGCTTTCCCTACACCTCTCGATGTGTGGTTAATGACTCTTCTCCCAGATGCAGAGAGCTTTGGCACCTCCGTGCCCTGTCCAGGTAAGTCCTTGTGGGTGCTCGTGTGGGTGGGCAACGGGAAGAGTCACCCCCCTTCCCATCCCATAAAGGGGTCACAGGGAGGGGATGGGGTGACAGCATTTCCATTTTTCTATAAAACCTTGGAAACAGACAGTTTTTGCCTCGGGAGAGTGAGGGAGATGAAAGTGGGATGAATGGGAAGCGTAGGGAAATTCCAGGTTTTGATGGATACAGAGGGGCTGGTGGGAACCACAGCCCTGATTTCCTGGGATGTGATGGGCAAAACACAAACTCTCCCTCAAAATGACCTTTCTCTTCTCCATTGCTCCCCCTCCCATGGTTTTTATTATTATTATTATTATTTTCTGCAGCCAGGGATTTCTGCTGAAGGATATCAGTTAATCAGATTCCGAGAAGCAGATGTTGGGTGATTTAGGAGGAAAAAAAGAGGCAACTTTCTAGTTCAAACCTCAGCCGGAGCGCAGGGAAAAGCTTTGGAAGGGGATTTTGTGGCTTCAGGACAGGCCGTTAATTTTGGTCTAAATGAAAAACAAGACACATAAGGCGGTGTGGGGGCCTGGGGACAGGTGGGGCACGTCTGTCTGGTGTTGGGACAGACAGACATCAGCATATTTGGGGGCTTTAAGGCAGGAAAAGGAACCTCAGAGCCCTGCATCCCGTGGGACGCTGTCCCAAGGGCTTAAAACAGAGCTGAAAATCACCTTTCCATGTCCCAGAGGGGACAATTTTCCACGCTCAGCCCTGCCCATGGTGTGTAAATTGTCCCATCACAGCTCTGTGCCTCAGTTTCCCCACAAGGGATGATGCAGGGGGGGCTTAGTTTGATGTTCATGGAGGCTCCAGAGCAAAGCCAGGTTTGAAGACATCACAATTCCTTCTGCAACCAAAAATCTTGGGATGAAGACATCCCTCAAACAGGGGCTGGGGAACTTTCTTGCCCAGCAGTATTACGAGTTAATAAGCACTTAATGCTTAAAATACCAAGGTCATCTCATGGTGCTGCCTTAGGATGCAATTCCACGGCCAGTTTTAGCTGCTCTGACTTTGTCCCACTGCCAAGAGAAGCTCCTGGGCAGGTGGACCCCTCTGGGCTCTCCCCTCAGGCTGGAGGTGTGATGGGTCAGGTCAACTCCCACATCCACTGAACACTAAAGTCTGATTCAAACTTGTTTTCTTTACTTTTTTTTCGGATTTAAAATCATCTGGGGGGATTTATATTAAGAAAAAAAATAAGGATGCAAGGAGGGAATGATTTGTGCTGCTGTTTCTTTTTTCTTTTATACTTAGTTTTCCCTCAAAAGATCCAAAAGAGCGTTATTTGGGCCAGGCTTGTTGTGGTATCCCTTAGTCTGCCTCCTGATGCTCCTGAAATCAGGGTTATCCACAGCTCTGGGCTGTTGCTCTGATGTTACATTTTGTCCCTCCAGCACCACCTTTCACAGAGTCACCAAATAGTTAACCCTGGGAAGAATCCAACCTCATGAAGAGTCCTTGGGTTGGAGCAGCTCCAAGCTGGACAGAACTGGGGCTGGAGGGCTCAGGTTTGGAGCTGTTGGGGCTCCTCAGATTTGTAGCACATCACTTTGAGGGGCAAAATCACGTGTCTGCTGCTTCCTCCAGGCATCAGTTCTGCCCCCCTGCCCCAAACACTCTTTTCTCCATGTCTCCAAGTGGGAAAACTGGCACAAAACCAGCCCAAAGTAGTTCCACAGGGATGGATTCCTAAGAACAGCCGTGCTCTGTGGCTTTGGTTTAAGCAAAGGAACATGGTCTGTAAACAGCTTATCATAAATTTTGGGATTTGTCCCCAAATCCAGAATCTCTGCCGAGGAAAGAGTGAGGTTAAACCCTTGTCTGGGATGTGGATGCTGGTTCCTGTAGGAAGTTTTGCTGCCAGGGCTGTAAAGCTGAGAGGAGAAGAGGGAGGATTTGTACAAGACAGGATGTTAAAGTCTATTTCTGCAACAGATTTGGGTTTTTGGCTTGTCCTACCCCCCTTTCCTGGCTGTGTGTCAGCAAGGATGCACAAATCTGCTTCTGGGGAGGAAAAAACTTCACAGCCCTGAATTAGTTCAGTGAAATTGGGATGCTGAGGCACCGGGAGCAGCTCGGTCTCCACGGGTATCATCTCAGCACTGGGATGGACTGAGCAAACCCTGCACTGGGGCCCATCCTCGTCACAGGACCGGCCCCAGCGTCGCTGCTGCTCCGTGGCCTAAATTGTGTTGCTATTCCTGGCTGTCCAGGGCACCTGGGGTTTTTCACTCCCTTCTGCTGAAGTTCCCTGGGTAAGGAAGCCACTGTGCCCTTGGTGATCCGTGGTCACACAGAGCAGCTCCACGTGCCCCTCTGTCGTGTCTCCTGTCCAGAGAACGTATTTGGAGGGAAATAAATCAGGATGTTGAGTTTACTTGGAAAGTTCATTTTGGGGCAAATCTCCCCAGAACTGTTCCATGTTAATACCTGATTTCTCTCCCCGAGGCAGGACAGGTAATTTCCCAGCTCCATAACTTGGTCCCTGGGCTCCTCTTTGACTTTGCTCCGAGTTCAGAGCAATGTCAGTGCCGTGCTGGGGAGATGCCCGGGAATATTCTGGGGACACTGTGACTGTTCCCGAGCACCTGGCAGAGCCAGTCTGGGAAATTCCCCACCCCACGGCCCGAAAGATGCTCTCCAAGTGACCTGTGTGCTTAGCCCAGTTCAGCATGGTCTCCCTCTGCCTTCCCTTGCAGACTCTCATAGCGTGGGAAAGACTCGAGCTGCCGGCGTCGGATCCGGGGATTTATGCTGCTAATCTGATTAGTGTATGATGGACGTGTCCAGTTGGAAGGAGATGGAGGTGGCACTAGTCAGTTTTGACAACGCTGATCAGATCGTGGAGGATCCCTGTTATTCAAACGACCTCAGCCCCGCCGGGCAGTCGCGGAAGGGCCACCCCAGCTGCGCCAACCTGCTCTCCAACCTGAGGATCCTCATCAACAGCGAGAACGCCAACAATGAGACCATCTTCTCCAGGTTCTCTGCCGAGTTCAGCGACCACCTGGTGGGGGAGAGGGTGGGCATGGATGAGGGGGACCAACGAGTCATCATCAACATCGCCGGGCTGAGGTTTGAGACGCGGCTCAAGACCCTCGACCAGTTCCCTGAGACCTTGCTCGGGGACCCGGAAAAGAGGATGCGCTACTTCGACTCCATGAGGAATGAGTATTTCTTTGACAGGAACAGGCCCAGTTTTGATGGGATCCTGTACTATTACCAGTCTGGTGGGAAAATACGGCGCCCGGCCAACGTCCCCATCGACGTCTTTGCCGATGAAATCACCTTCTATGAGCTGGGCGATGAAGCCATGGACCAGTTCAGGGAGGATGAAGGGTTCATCAAGGATCCTGAGACCCTTTTACCAACCAATGACTTTCACAGGCAATTCTGGCTGCTCTTTGAGTACCCTGAAAGCTCCAGTGCGGCCCGGGGCGTAGCTTTGGTCTCCGTCCTGGTCATTGTCATCTCCATCATCATCTTCTGCATGGAGACCTTGCCGGAGTTCCGAGAGGAAAGGGAGTTCAAGTCTGCCCAGGAGCTTTCTAGGAATGCGACAGACACCTTGCTGGCCCACAGCACCTTCACGGACCCTTTCTTCGTCATAGAGACCGCCTGCATTGTCTGGTTCTCCTTCGAGCTCTTTGTCCGCTTCATCGTGTGCCCCAGCAAGACTGAGTTCTTCAGAAACATCATGAACATCATCGACATCGTGTCCATCATCCCCTACTTCGTGACGCTCACCACCGAGCTGATCCAGCAGAGCGAGCTCAACGGGCAGCAGAACATGTCCTTGGCCATCCTGCGGATCATCCGCCTCGTCCGGGTCTTCCGCATCTTCAAGCTCTCCCGGCACTCCAAGGGGCTGCAGATCCTGGGGCAGACCCTCAAGGCCAGCATGCGGGAGCTGGGCCTGCTCATCTTCTTCCTCTTCATCGGCGTCATCCTCTTCTCCAGCGCCGTTTACTTCGCGGAGGTCGACGAGCCCCAGTCGCACTTCTCCAGCATCCCCGACGGGTTCTGGTGGGCCGTGGTGACCATGACCACGGTGGGCTACGGAGACATGTGTCCCACCACGCTGGGGGGGAAGATCGTGGGCACCCTGTGCGCCATCGCGGGGGTTCTGACCATCGCGCTGCCCGTCCCCGTCATCGTCTCCAACTTCAACTATTTCTACCACAGGGAGACGGAGAACGAGGAGAAGCAGATCCTGCCCGGGGAGGTGGAGCGGCTCCTGGCCAGCGTGGCAACGGGCAACGGCAGCATGGAGTCCCTCAATAAGACCAATGGGGGTTACCCTCGAGACAAGGCCAAAAAATGACCCTTGAGGCCGTGATGGGACTGGGCACTGTCAGGTGGGATTGGCTGGAGAAGGTATCAAATATCTGCATGCTCTGATTTAATTTATTTTTTTTTTTTAAACCAAATGTGCTGCTGCTTTTTTTTTTTTTTTCTAGACATTTTTCAATCTCTGATTTCCTGTGGCTGTTCAAATAAATACCATCTTTCTTATCTCTCTGCCCTGCCCATCAGTCTGGTGTTTTTTATTTGATGCTCATCTGCTTTGACATATCTGTCCTCTGTCCGTGGCATCAGAGTGGAATTCCCCACATTCAGAGATTTCCCCCATTTACTGGAGATGAAAAAGGGCAAAATGACATAAAATGCTTTGCTTGGTGGCACCCAACTGGCCAGGGATGAAGGTGGGTCCAGCTCCCTGTTTCTTTAATCCATTGAAATAATTCCTCCCCACCTACCACTTCGGATCTGGGGATCTGACCAATTCCCAGACCTGGACTGCTCTGCCTGGAAAATAAGCTGGCAAAAAGAAATTAGAAGGGATATTTTTAGCTGGATGAGTTCCCTGGTCTGCCTGACTAATTAATTTTGCTGGCACAGCAGTGATGGATGGACCCAAGCCAGCAGGTGAGGGGATTAGAAGGACAGGGATAGTGACCAGGGATGGTGGCACAGCCACGAGGAACATCCAGGGCACCGGGGTTTGTGATGGGAAACTGAGCTCTGAGAGAGGGAATGGGATTTCTCCTGCAACAGAATGGGATTTCTCCTGCAACAAATGCTCAGTTTGGGGGTTATCTGATATGCAAACACGTTTGGGGACAAGCCACAGTGACCTTGTGGTTTTTATTGCCACTTCTGTTGCTGCAAATGTGGCACAGAGAAAATCCACAGAGAAAAAACGAAGCCTGACGTTTCCCTGTTGTAAAAAGGCACTTCTGATTTGCTAAAACATGCAAATTTCCAGTGGCACTTTGATGGGAGAAGCCAGCAGCAGCTCATTTTGCCTTCCTCTCCAGTGCCAGCAGGTTTTCTTCTGACAAAGACATTTTGTTGCCACTTCAGTGTCTCACTCAGATGTTCCTTTGGATGTCTCTGCCTCCATCAAATCACAGTTTCTCGTGCAGTGTCTCCCATCTGCTGTTATCCCACACCTGCTACCTTTGATGTCTTATCTCCCGAAGGTTCCACCATCCCTGGTTTGCAACTTCATTCAGGAAGCAGTGGTGAAACAGGGATTAGGTCTGACTATTCCTGGCGTGATGGGAAATGCGAGTTTGGGCTTGTTGGGATTTTCCCCGTGGCAGAAATCCCACGGCTCTGATTGGTGGGGGTGGTTGGTTTGGTTTGGGGCATTTTTTTATATTTTTTTTGTGCACTGTCTTTCTGCAAGAAGGTGTTTTGCATCCCAGGGGATGGATCTGAGACACGACAAGTACAAACCCTCTTTCATCTGGGACAAATCTTTTCATCTGCTCTCCCTGTTTTTCTCCCCATCCCTCCACCATCCTTTTCTTTACTCCATCCCTTGCAAACCCCCTACTATCATCTCAGGCAGGAGAAGCTGTGAGAGCTATTTAATTTCCTTCCCACTCTGTTCAAGTTCTGCTCATCTGTGGGGACGATTGGAGGAGGCACAGCTGGGAACAGCTGGAGAAGGCACAGCTGGGAACAGCTGGGAACATCCCCAGCTCCTCCCCATTCATCACTCGATTCTCTCCAGCAGCTCTTCCACGTCCTTATTTTCATTTCATAACAGCTTCTCTTTCCTTTTCCCCCGGAAAACTTAAAACTTTTTACATTCTTTTACATTTTTCGTGGTCCCCTCCCCAATTTTTCTCCCAGCCCCTCAAATCTGAAGCACTTTTGCTGTTTACTCCTTGGGAAATCACCACAGGAAACTGATGAAAAGGTTTGGGCTGGCTGGGAAATATTTGGCCATAAGCTCCTCTCTCCTTCTGCTCCCTCAGCAAACATGGACCATAATGGTGCTGGGATGGATGGATGGGTGGATGGAGGAATGGATGGAGTGATGGATGGATGGAGGGAGGGACAGATGAAAGGATGAACAACCTGATTCTTATTCACTTGTAAACTTTATCTTCAAATAAAGGAATAAATGCTTCAAAGTCTGGCATGCAGGAAACATTGTTTATTTGGACTCAGCTTTTTGTTCTTGGCTTTGTGCTGCTCCCAGCTGGGAATTCCAACTGGTCCTCAGCTGGGGATTGTGTGTGGGAGGGTTGAAGTACAGGACATTATAAAATCCCAGAAGGGTTTGGGTTGCAAGGGCCTTAAAGCTCATCTCATTCCACCCCCTGCCATGGGCAGGGACACCTTCCACTAGCCCAGGTTGCTCCAAGCCCTGTCCAACCTGGCCTTGGACACTTCCAGGGATGGAACAGCCACAGCTTCTCTGGAAAACAGATAATTATAACTCTCCAGACCCGTGAGCTCTTCAGAGGTTTCCCCAGCAGTTTGGCTCCCACCATCCACTGTGGGAAGCCAGGTCCAAAGGGAATCCCTGATTTATATCACAAGGATGGGGTCAGAGCCATTAAACCCCTCCAGACTCATTAACTTACTTCCTATTTATCCTAAAGGGGAGGAAAACCAGGCTGTGAATTCAAAGTGTCAACACTCAGCTGGTGCTTGATAAAAACCTGCCAGAAACCCCATTTACCTGCACAGTTTGCAGCTTGGTGCCTTCCCAAATACAAGCCCAAAGCTCAGAGCTCAGTGAAATCCATAAAAAGCTCTCAGTAACAGTCCTGCTCTGGACTCAAGCCCTAAGGAACCAATCCTTCATGTCCTCCCTCACACAGGCTGAATTCCCTCTGGAAATTTT
>NW_021940585.1:228118-234234 GCF_001715985.3 Manacus vitellinus | reverse complement strand
CAGGAGCTCAGATCTCGCCAGGAGATGGCACTCCAGGACAGACATTCCCTGCTGGAGACAGTCCAGACCTGTGTTTCCCTCCCTCTAATTCATGCTCGGAAGCTTTTAGCTGGTTCATTCCTTTATTGCACATGTGAACATGGACGTGAGAAGGGTGTTCCTGGCCGGAGGGATGCTCCCATGGAGGAAGCCCATTCCAGGGGGATGTTTTCCAGGGCCTCTTGGCACTGGTGCAGGATGGCCATGCCAGGAGGGTTTAGGATCTGCCTCCTGGCACAGCATTTAGGGGCGAGGACCAACGTCCCACTCCCATCCCACTCACTCAGAGCACAGCTACAGCCCCTGGGTGCTCCTGCAGGTCTTGTCCATCCCGGCAGGGAAGGTCCATGGACCACTGATCCTTGGAGATGTGGGTCCCACTGCACCAGCCTCATTTCTTGTTGCTCGTAACAGTGAGAAAATTCCTGTGATGGAGCTGAGAGAAAGGTCCCTCTGCCCAAAATCCAGGCTGCTGTCCCTCTTCTGCTTGGGCACGAGGGATTCCCAGTAGCTGAGGCTGGGAACCCTGGGAATGTGTGATCCCAGGGAGTTGGGGTGGGATAAATCACACCACCACCACCCCACATCACGTCCTGCTTTATGGTCAGCTCAACTTTTGCACAGTGAGAGAAGAGAAAAACTAATTTCCAACTCTGATTTCCTGGATTTCTCCCTCTACATCCCTGTTCCCATCAGGTAAGGAATAAGGGATTCACTGCCCTGAGATGTTTTGGGGCTGCCTGACCCCAGCCCTGAGCCCAGAGATGGGGAGTTACTGGGTCATGGGACATGGAAGCTACTGGTGGGACATGGTTGTGGGTCTGCAGGGATCTGCTCTGACATGGGCTGTGTCTGGGATGGTGAGTTCACCCTCCCTAGGTGGAAATCTGGGTTTTCCAGAATCACTCTCTTGATATAACCCCAATAAAAGAGCCAATCTTGGCTTCCCCCCCTCAGTCCCTGCAGCTCTTAAAGTCTGTGGGCCTGTGATGACCAAATGCTCCTAAATCACCACAAAGCAGCAGGTGTTGAAGAGCTCCTTCCTGGTTCTCACCATTCCATGAGAAATAAACGTGCAGCCACCGACTCTGAACCATCAGCACTTTATTTGTGCCCAAACCCACGGCTGTGGGCTGGCAGGAGGTGAAACCACAGCACCAGGGTGGGTCTAAACAGCCCTGGCCAGTCCCACGCGGTTGTTGGCCCGGTCAAAGATGCTGTAGTACACCCTGAGGAAGACATCTCCCAGGATCCAAAGGTCTCCAGAGGTGGTCTGGAAGCTGCTGGTGCAGGATCCTGGGTCGTGCTGCAGTGGAGCAAGAAAAGGCAAACGGGGGAGACGTGAGCTGGTGCCTTTCCTTGCGCAGCTCCGGAGGCTCATGGCCACTCGTCTGCTGTCTCCCATGGGAATGGGAGAAGCCAAGGGAACCAGAGCCACTGGGGAGAGGAGAAGGACCTTGAGAGGTCCTCGCAAGCAGGACCAGCTGGTTCCACTTCACCTGCTCAGTGTAAGCCCAGGCAGACACAGGGTACTGGAGGCCGTCGATGACAAAGATGACGTCAGGCATGGCAGGAATGGAGCTGCAGTTCACACTGTGCTGCAGGGAGCAGAGGGAAGGGGCTCTTAGGAGGGAAACAACGTGTTCAGAGGGCAAGGAGTGAGGAGAGACCTTGCTGGGGTCTTCAATATCCTCAGGAGGGACAGTGGAGGGGCAGCACAGATTGCTTCACTCTTGTGACCAGTGGTAGGACCTGAAGGAATGGCTGGAGTTGTGTCAGGGGGTTTAGATTGGGTCTCAGGAAAAGGTTCTTCCCCCAGAGGGTGGTTGGGCACTGCCCAGGCTCCCCAGGGCAGTGGGCACAGCCCCAAGGCTGCCAGAGCTCCAGGAGGGTTTGGACAATGTTCTCAGGGACAGAGTGGGATTTTGGAGGGTCCTGGGCAGGGCCAGGGGTTGGACTGGATGATCCTTGTGGGTCCCTTCCCACTCAGCATATTCTGATTCTGTGATTTCCTGGAATAAGCTGGAGACTGGGGGTGTCTCAGAGGGAGCTCTACTGGAGGTACCTGATGTCTGCCACGAGCACTGTCCCTGTGCACGGAGTCAGATTTGGCACTGGCTCCACAGTGCCAGGTGGGCTCCAGGGCGAGCAGGGAGGACTCTCACCTCTCCATTGCTGTCCTGCCTGGCCCCAAGTGCCCTCTGGATGCTGCTGATGCCCAAGGGTGGCCCGGCCACAAGGGACGTGCCGGTGTCGATGATGGCCTGGCAGCCTCCACTGCAGGCAACCTCCTGGCTGTTCACGATGATGCTGGGAGGGGAGACAAACCACGGGGGCATTAAACAACTAGATGGAGCCTAGTGGTGGTTTTTAACTTCTTTTGTTAAAGCTGGGTGAACCCAAAGCTCTTCCCTTGAGCCTTTTCCCTCCTGGAGTTTGCAGTGCCAGTGGGAACACAGCCAGCGTTGCACACATGAGCACTGAACTCAGCTCAGCAAGGTGAGACCCAGCTGAGTCCAAAAAAGGAGGTTTGGGACCATAACTTTGCTCTATTCATCACCAGAGACATCCCCAAAACCACAGGGTAGGAACTGGGCTGTGCCCCAGGCCCAAAGCATCCTCATTTTGGGTGGCAACTACCAAAGTACTACGGATTTTGGCCCCTTAACTTCTTCATCCCCCAGCCACGGGGTGTTAGATGGCAGTGGAAAGGCTCTGATGGTGGTGGGTCCCAGTCTCTTCAGAAGCAATGTCAAAGTGAGCACAGACCAGCAGAGCTGATTTACCTGTCCATGGAGATCTGCCAGTAGCCCTGGTAAGAGACGGAGATCCAGGTGATGGAGCCGGTGAAATAGGACTCATCGACGCCCCCGAAGATGACCACACTCCCTGTTGCCTCACTGGGTGACGCAGGAAAGAAAAACAGGGGAAGTTTTGCCGTGTGGCTTCAGTGCAGGAGTGTGTGTCCCACGGAGTGAGACACTGATTGTGATGGCACAGCCACGTCCACCGCCCTCGGCACCGGCACAGGGGCAGGATTTTGGACCTCAAAACAGGGAATTGTGTGCCTGGAAACTGGTCCCCAGTGAGTGTGGTGGCCCCCAGCATGTCATGATACAGAGACAACACCTGATGGCAACAGTGACAACAGAGCTGGAGCCACCACAAAATGCAACAACACGCATGAGATGCATCCACCACCTCCCCCATCCCTGGGGTCCACGGGACTTACCGGGACAGGTAGACTGAGAAGAGGTTCTCCTGCACCAAGCTCTCATTCACCATGTTGTCAAAGACTGGTGTGATCCCATCAACTGCCAGGTTTGGGAATCCCAAGCCCAGGATCCCATCGAATTTGACATGGACGAAGAACTCGCCGGGCTCCGCGGTGCTCAGGCCAAAGAGCTGGTTGGTGTCCACCAGAGATGCAACCTAAGGATGGGGAGGGTGCCATGAGGTCTGGATCAGGCCCTGGGATGCTGGTGTCAGCAGGTGGAGAAGGCCCAGGGGACACACTCACGGTGACGGTGTCGGAGCCCACAGTTCCCTCCATCTCCCCAGTGCCGTAGTGGATGGACAGGCTCTGCCCCGTGCTCCTGTAGGTTGAGGACTTGGATGGGTCAAACACCTGGTGGGTTTCTGGATAAGGGGGAAACCACAAAACGAAGCCTCTGAGCAAGGCCAAGCCTAAGGGGGGAGGGAAGCTCATCATCCTGCCTTTGGGAACAATTTAGCTGCGAGAATTTGCTGCATGTCCTTCCCCCTCCTCCAGAACCAGGGATCCACAGGAATCCCCATCACAGGTGAGCACTAATCCTATCCCCCCGTGGAGCCGAGCACTGAGCAGGTCCTACACCCCAAACACTCATCACCCTGCACGGATGGGATGGATCCAGGGGGTGATCCCAGTTCCCTGGCAGTGTCACCCAACTTTTAGGCTCAGTTACAAGCCCAGGATGTGCAGCTGGACCTGGCTCTGCTCAAATGGGAAGCTCTTACTTACGACAAGCCAGGCTGGTGCAGGAGACAGAGGGAACCCAGAGGTTGGAGGAGCCGGTGTCGAAGACCACGGAGAAGTCCTGTGGTGGGGTGCCAATGGAGATGGTCCCATAGTACTCCACCTGTGGGACAGAGGGACAGGGGTGGATTTTAAGGCATGAAACCAAACCCGGAGCTTCTGCAGGCTTTCAGCTTTCATGGTCTCCCTTTTCATGGGGACACCCTGCTTCCAGCAGAGCTTCTGGGGGGACATCTCTCTGTCCAGGGCAAGGAGAGGGGGAAAATGTGAGACTTGGGGTGAAAGAATTTGGGTTTGGTCCATGCAGATAAGGGATGGACATCCCACAGACCAGCCCTGGGGATGAGAGCCCACACTCACGTCCAGGGTGTTCAGCAGGGGCTCCATGGCCATTTTGGTTCCATTGGGAAAAGCATGTGGGAATTTGGTTCCAATGTCGTAGTGATGGTCCTGGAAGAACTGGCACAGCAAATCCTTCTCCCTGAGGATCTCTCTCAGCTTCTTCCCCCTTTCCAAGGGCAGTCTGGAACAAGCAGGAAAAGAAAGAAGGAATGAAAAGAAGAAAAAAAAAAACACAAAGGAAAAGAAGAGTTTGATGGGATTTTGCTGCCTGCAGCTCCTGCAAGGATTTAACACCTTCAATGCTCCTGCTGTTCCAGGAACACAGGAAACTTCCAAAAAACTCTGAGTCAGGAGGATTTCTCCAAAACCCCAAAACAACCCTAGAAACCAGCCCTCCCCCAGGCACCCCATCATTCTCTGCACCCCTGGAGCAGCTTTCCCAAGCCTCAGACCTCACCTCTACATCCCAAAGCCATGAAAAGGTTCGGATCACTCATCTTCTCCCTTCACCTGGCTCAGGTGGCCCCGGGGTGACGCTGTGGTGACTCACCTGGTGAGCCCCTGGGCGAGGGCAGAGGCAGTGCAGAGGAGCACGAGGAGCTGCATCGTCCCAGGATAGCCAGGGAGAATTCCTGGGGCTTTATAAAGCCAGCAGGAATTCCACCAGCAGTGCCAGGAGCCAATGGGCCCAACGGGAGATGCCCCCTCCCCTCCTTTGGGCACCCGGCCAAGGCAGGTGACAGGCAGGGAACGAAGGGCTCGGCAAACAGGGGCAAACACGTCACCAGGGAGGGGGGGGGGTGATTCCATCGTGCTCATGCTCCCCCCTGGATTCCCCTTCCCCCCAAACCCTCCATTCTTCAGGCCCCAGATCCTGCATCCCAACCAGGCACTGCCTGGTTTTGGGCACAGAACCATGGAATCCTGGAATGGTTTGGGTTGGAAGGGACCTTAAATCCCATCCAGTCCCACCCCTGCCGTGGGCAGGGACACCTTCCACTAACCCAGGTCGCTCCAAGCAACCTCAGAGAGGGGATGGTGAAGAGAAGAGAAGGGGTGAAAGGGGCTGCCTTGCTCTGTGTGGGATTGGGGAGACCCTACAAAGCCCTTTTCTCCTGCAGAGCCTCAGCTCATGTGCTGGATGCACGTTGGCAGCAGGTGGAACCCCTGCTGGGTTCTCCTGGGACACCTTCCACCAGACCAGGTTGCTCCAAGCCCCATCCAACCCAGCCTTGGACACTTCCAGGGATGGGGATCCCCTGAGAAATCCATTCCAGGGCCTCCCCACCCTCATAGGGAGTAATTCCTTCCCAATATCCCATCTATCCCTGCCCTCTGGCAGTGGGAACCCATTCCCTGTGTCCTGTCCCTCCATCCCTTGTCCCCAGTCCCTCTCCAGCTCTCCTGGAGCCCCTTTAGGCCCTGCAAGGGGCTCTCAGGTCTCTCTGGAGCCTTCCCTTCTCCAGGAGAACCCCCCCAGCTCTCCCAGTCTCCAACTCAAAGGTTCTCCAGTCCTTGGAGCATCTCCAAGGCCTCTCTGGACTCACTCCCAGCAGCTCCACATCCTGAGGTTGGACCCCAGAGGCAGGATTTTGACTTTTCTTGGCAAACACCAGTGGGATCCCCCGTTAATGACCCCCCCCTGCCCTGGCTGGGCTGGGGAAGGGGCCCCACTGGGTGCTGACGTGTGTGAGCCCCCGGGGAGGGGCTGGGGGGG
>NW_021940585.1:218180-227850 GCF_001715985.3 Manacus vitellinus | reverse complement strand
TGGGGTTGCTTTTATTTCAGTAGCACATCCTGAGCAACTCCACCTGCTCCAGACCCCCAGATCTGGTGGCAGCTGCAGGAGATTCCTCTGTGGACAGCATGGATCTATGGATCTTTTTGGCTTTTGGATCTTTATTTTTAGTTTCCTGTTGAATTTCCTGCGGGAACTGCCACTTTTAGGAAGGATGCTGTGGGCAGAGCCCCTCCATCCCCTCCCCACTGGGATGTCAGGGGGGCCAGTGGGTTCCTGTGATCTTGTTGTGGAATGAAATGGGAATTTATAATGATTTTTCAGGAAGGGAACCATCTGGAATCGTCCAGGTGGTTTTTGCAGGAGTGGGAAGGGGCTGGGGCTGGGCTATGGTCACCAAAAAGGCAACAAAGCTCATCCCAATTTGGTCTCAGGCAGGAGTTTAAGATGGATTTAAACGAGGAAAACCATTGGGATGAATTTTAGGAACCGCCTTGAGAACAGAGACTCACTCCAAGCCTCCCCCCCCCCAAAAAAAAATGTGTATATAAAGCTCCCAAAGTCCAGTATTAATTCTGGCACAGCCAAGCCGTTTCCAAAGGTTGCTCTTGGATCAAATTTACCCCCTGACTTCCAAGAGTAATTAGAGTAGGACAGAGAATTGAATATAATTAAAATAGAACACAGTAGAGTAGAATAATAGAAGAATTATAGAATGGAGTAGCATTAGAGAAGAGAATAATTAGAATAAAATAGAATAGTATAGAATAGAGAGGAAAATTAGAACATAAGATAATTAGAACCAATTAGAATAAGAGAATGAGAAGAGAATTATAGACTAGACTAAAATATCATTAGAGAAGAATAGAGAATTAGAATTTAATTAGAATAGAACAGCATTGATTAATAACAATAGAAATAGAAGAATTATAGAACAGAATAGAATAGAATAGAATAGGAATAGGAATAGGAATAGGAATAGGAATAGGAATAGGAATAGGAATAGGAATAGAATATTTCCCTGCTGTTTGGAAACTCTCCATGCAATTATTTTAGGTGTAGAATATTCAGACCTGGGAGCATCACCAGGATGTTGCAGGTTTCTGATACCTCAGCCATGTCCTGACCAGATCCAAACCCTGTCCCAGTCACATCCAAACCCTGTCCCATTCAGATCCAAACCCTGTCCTGGTCACATCCAAACCCTGTCCCAGTCAGATCCAAACCCTGTCCTGGTCACATCCAAACCCTGTCCCAGTCAGATCCCAACCCTGTCCCAGTCACATGCAAACCCTGTCCCAGTCAGATCCCAACCCTGTCCCATTCAGATCCCAACCCTGTCCCAGTCACATCCAAACCCTGTCCCAGTCAGATCCCAACCCTGTCCCAGTCAGATCCCAGTCGTGTCCCAGTCAGATCAAAACCCTGTCCCAGTCACATCCCAACCCTGTCCCAGTCAGATCCCAACCCTGTCCCACTCAGATCCCAGCCATGTCCCACTCAGATCCCAGCCATGTCCCACTCAGATCCCAACCCTGTCCCAGTCACATCCCAACCCTGTCCCAGTCAGATCCCAGCCCTGTCCCACTCAGATCCCAGCCGTGTCCCCTCCCTGTCCCATTCCACTCTGGCATGTCCAGCCAGGCACGTTTCACCTTGGAGCCAGAACATCAAACACACGTGCTGGGGGATGAAAGGGGCCCTTGGCACCATTCCAGGGGGGAAAAGCAGCTCCTGGGAATCAAACAGCCCCTGGTGCTCCTGATTTCAAGGGAAAGTTGACTTTCCTCCTTGCCCCCCCAGGAGGATGGAGCTGGAGCTTTGCTGCTTTTGCTCTGGGTGCAACTTTGCACCTCTAGGGGAAAATAAAAAGGATATTTTCTAAGTTTTGCTCCCCTAAATGCAATTTGAAAGCAGTTTAAAAGTGTTTTTTTTCTGCTTAACTGCAGGGAAAACCCTGCAGGGATGCAGGAAAGGGACCTTATCCATGATCTTTATTATGGACAACTCCTGACTCCTTCAATTTACGATTTAAAATCAAGCAGAGCCTGGTCTTTCAATGAGAATGTTCCTCTATTTGTGCCAGAATCCAGTGAATTCCCACTAAACTGTCACCTCCTGTAGTTTAAAAGCCACCAGGAATTTGATAATTCCCACCAGGCAGTGCTGCCCTGGAGTCTGGGAGGTCCCCCCAGAATGGGAACTGAGGATGGGAAGGAGCTGTTAAGTCGTTTTATTTCTTCTTGTTGTTGTTGTTTCTGCTGGGAGAAAATACTTGGCAATATTTTCCACTGGGAGTTCTCTAGAAATTAAACAAAATCCCAAACTCAGAGCCCCTTCTGCACATTTCCAAGCTGGTGGGTGGCCAGAGGCAGCTAATAGAGAAAGCAGGTTAAGGAAACAGGCCCAAACCATGAAACTATGTATATTTTTAACAGTTTTATGAATTATTATGGGGTTTTTTTCTTGACTTTTCCCCTCAGTATTGCTCTGGGATCCATTTCTAGAGGGGTTTTTTTTGTGGTGTTCACAGTGCCAGGTGATGGTAGCACAAACTCACCCACCTGGGCAGATGCTGCAGGACTTTTCTCTTGTAAATAAAAAGCAAAAATTCTGATGTGTAAAACAATAATCCCCACCCTAAAATAGAATCAACCTGATCGTCGCAGTGGTTTATTTTCACCAAGTTTATGATTTTTGTGGGGAAGAACAAGTGCAGAGAAGCTTTTGCCTGGCCTCAAACACCAACTCCCAACGCAGTACCTGCCACAGCCACACACTGGGGTCCTTTGGGGGCTGGAGAAATAGAAATAGGTGTTGGAATAGCACCAAAACCCATCCAAACCCCTCAAAACCCCACTAAAACCCATCAAGCCCCAGCAAACCCCAACAAATTCCATGATAATCCCACCAAAAACCCACAAAAATGCCCACTAATCCCCACCAAACCCCATCTAACCCCCAGTAAGCCCCCCCAAAACCCCATCAAATCCCAGCAAGCCCCACCAAACCCAGGCCTCACCAGGGTGAAGCCCCAGCACCCAACTCCAAGGGTTCTCCAAGGTCATTTCTGCACAAGGAGAACCCAAACCCAAAATTAAGATTTGTGTTTAAGCCCGAAAGGATCCCAATAATTTTGAGATTTTTTTTGCTGTAAATGCTGTCTATTATTCTTTAATATTTGTCTTTATTGTGCCCAGGGGTTGCTGTTGGAAGCTGGAGAGAAACTCAAGTGGCAGACAAATTTTGCACAATGTATTTCAGAGCAGAACTGAAAACACGTGTCCAAAATCACTTTTAGCACTTTAATGACCTTTAATGTCCCATTCTCCTCTCAGATTCACCTGACAGAAAGAGAACCCCCAAAACCTGGTGCAGTGCCTGAACCTCAGGGAGATGCTGAGGCTGGAAAACCTTTCCCTGCATCCCAGCCCCACATCTGGCACAGCACAGCTCCAACCAGCTCTGCTTCAGCCTCTTCCTGCCTGGACTTTGGGAAAAGCCATTCCTTGATTCCCCACAGCTACTTGGTATGGATTTGATCTAATTGTGGGTCAGATTAGACCATCCTGATAAGCCACAACTGGGCAGTGCCACGATGGGAACCATCATTACAGAGCTGATTTATCCAGTGGGAACTGCAGAGACAAAGCAGCTCTGAGGATGCTGCAGAGGGTTTGGATTTGGGGCAGTTTGGGCACAAGCTGCAGTTTTTGGGTGTTGATCAAAATGCTCCACCTCCCCACAAAATGAAGTTTCTGGCCCTTTGATTTTTGTTTTTCCTTGTACACAACTGAAAAATATGAGATAGGTTAAACTACGTCTGCCCCAGCCCTGCAGGTGCTCTGGAACATGAGATGATGCTGCTCAGCTCCACATCCCAAAATTTATCATGTGCCAGGATTAAAAAAACATGGGAGGAAGCTCTTGGCTGCTTGGCATCTGCTTTCACTCCTCAAATTTCCTCATCCTTGACTTCTGCTGGATAAAACAAAGCAGGGAGGTGGGAACTCCCTGGAAGCATCCAGGACATGGAGCCAACAGCTTGGGGAAAAGGGATTTGTGAGGCCACAGACATTTGCCATGCACTGTCCCTCAATCCAGGGACATCCAGAGGATGCTGGAGCCAGATCCTGCTCTGGGCTGGGGCAGAGCTTTGCTGGGACAGAGCTTTGCTGGGACAGAGCTTTGCTGGGGCAGAGCTTTGTTGAGCCACGTGTTGGAGCAGCTTGGCCTCAGTTTCCCCCCAGAACAGCTCAAAACGACACCATCCATCTCAGAAAAGCACTTTGAGGCTGCCTGGTGCTCTGTGGGCACCTGACAGCCACGGGAAGGGGCAAGACACGGGTGCTGTGGGCTCATGGGTGGGATTTTAGGGAGAATCCCCCTAAAAATGGATGTTTTTGAAGTGGCTGGAGCAGCGGAAGCGGCTGTCAAGGAACCTGGAGCACAGGAGGTTGGGCAGACAGGGGCAGGTGTGGTGCTGGCGCTTCCCAAAGAAAGGGACCTGCAGAGAAACAGTGAGAGAAACGAGCTGTCACGGCCCCAGGAATGATCAATGGCACCATAGCCCTGAGAAAATCCATGGATTTTCTCAAAGGTTTAATGGGAATGTGCCTGAAATTAGTTTGTGATCCCTCTGAAGCCCTTCCTTTGCAAGCAGAAGGTGCAGAGTCATTAAATCTTGCTCCCAGAGCGTTAAATCAATACAGCACAGGGAGGGGGATGCTCTCCCTGAGGCTGGGACGCTGCTGTTAAATCCTCCTGGCACTGGGACTGCAGCAGCACCAAACTTTGGGCTAATCCCAGTGTGCTGGGGGCTCTTATCCGACAGAAATCAGGGAGCTGGGGAAGCTCTGAGGGTTTAACTTGGCTTCTTCTGGCTCAGCAGAGCATTTATGGCTCAGTTTGGAGCGGTGTGGTTTGTGCTTTACTTGCAAAGGAGTGGGCTGGTGGCTCAACCCCAGCCCTCAGCCAAGACCCACAGCATTCCTGAGGGATCAAGCCCAGGTTGGATGGAGCTCTGAGCAACCTGGGCTAGTGGAAGGTGTCCCTGCCCATGGCAGGGTGTGGAACAAGATGATCTTTAAGGTCCATTCCACCCCAAATCACTCCATGAGTCCCTGATTTTGGGTGCTGTGAACATGCAGTGGATTGCCCAAGATAATGTAGAGGCTGAAACAGCTGCCCCAGCTCTGGGACCCCACAGTGCCACCCAGAGCCTCACCCCAAATTCCCCCCTCAGTCCCCCACGTCCATCCCAGAGTTCAGGGCAGTGGGAGGAAGAGCTGGAGATGGACAGGTCTGGCACTGGGTTCCCTTGTCCAGTTCCCACTCCCACCACAGCTGCCTCCTCACCTCCCTCAGCACTTTTTCCTTGGAATATCCCGATCCAGAAGCACGACAGCATCACTGCAGCAGTGCTGGCACCCGGGTCCTTGGGAATCAGCTCCATTCCCAGCTCCTCCTCCCCGGAAAACCACCCTCCCAGCCCCCCCATCGACACCAACCCCCCCATCGACACCAACCCCTTCTCCACCCCAGGGTTTAATGGAGCTTCCCCCCTGTGAGGAGCCTGGAGCCCCTTCCTGGTCTGTGTCCCCCCTTCCCAGGCTGTACCTTGTGACTGGAGGGGTGACACTCGTCCCCCTCCCGGCCCAGGGGGGTGCAGACCCGCAGCCCCCTCAGCCACAGGCTCAGGGCACAGCAGGTCCCGCGGCCACACTGAGGGTCCCGCTCGCAGGCCTGGGGAGGAGAGGAGGGGAAAGCACCGTTATCCCTCTTTTTGGGGGTCAGTGGTGGAATCAGCCCACGCTGGGGTTGGGATTTAACCAAAAGAGGAGGGGAAAGCACCGTTATCCCTCTTTTTGGGGGGGCAGTGGTGGAATCAGCCCACGCTGGGGTTGGGATTTAACCAAAAGGGGGGGGCAGTTCCCAGTTCTGCCGGTTTGGGTTGAGCTGGGGAGGTTTTGGGGCAGGGCATGGGTGGGATTGGGGGGCTGAGGTCTGTGGGATGAAGGGGAAATCCCTCATGGGCACAGTGGGGGGAGGCACAGAGGGAAAGTTTAAAGCAGCATTGGTGCCAAGGGAGAGCAGCAGCATCGAGGGATAAACCCACTGTGCAGATCTGGGAATATCGCCCGGCCGAGCCTGGAAAACTGCTCAGGAACCCAATTTCCCAGAGCTTTAATTGTATTGTTAGTGGGAGCAGAGTAATTCCAACAACTCGACCTCTCCCCTCCAAAGAATACACAAAACTTTGGAAAACAGGGATGGGGAAACTGAGGCCCAGGTGGAAACACTGCCTCAGCTCTCCCCCCACCTGGCAGTCCACGATGCCAGGAGAGGTGGATGGGGAGACTCTGAGCCCCAAGCAGGTCCCATTTTTCCCCTCAGGATGTCGTGGCCCTCACTGGAGAGGCTCATTGCATTCCCCAAACCTTCTCCGACCCCTCTGCCTGATGGTGGGTTGGCAGCACAAGGAGAACTGATGGGATTCACCCAACACCCCCCTGGGGCCCTCCCCTCCCAGGGGATTTCTGTCCCAGGAGTTCCCAGCACAAGCTGTGGTTGAAGAGATGTGACAATTGCAGCTGGGGCAAAATCACAAAAAAAACCCCACCATAAAGCAAAGTTTTGGGGTGCAGCCCTCTCATGGTTGGGCAGGAAGGGGATTTTACAGAGTATTCCCTTTCCTGGTGGGAACCTGATTCTCCCTGAGCTTCCAAAGCTCCTTAAAAATCCCAAATTCTGTTAAAAATCAGATCTCAGTAACCCTCACCTGCAGACTCAGGGGGCTGGTGGGGGCTGCAGGTATCCAGGGAGCTGCACATCCAAACTCTTTCCTTGTGGTATTAAAAATATGTGGCCCTGGAATAATTTCAAGCCCTGGGATAAGTCCTGGAATAATTCCAGGAGCTGCTGGGTGTGTTTGGCCCTGGATGGAGGTGGATCCCCCTGACCTGGCTCTGAAGCTCCAGGTTGGAGAGATCAAAATCACCACAGGCTGCAAAGAAAGAGGTCTGGCTATGAAGGGAAAGAGGAGCCAAGAGCCAGTTGAAGTCAACTCCCAAATTCCCATTGGCTGGGAAAAGCCAGGAAAGCATCATTATCCCTCTTTTTGAGGAGTCAGTGGAGAAATCAGTGGGATGGAAATGCTTGGTTTTTTCAAGGAAAAATCCAGAGGAAAAAGAGGGGTTCAGCCAAGCCTGGCTTTGCTGAGACCAGCATCCAGACCCTGGGAGCACCACAAAAACCTGGATTCTGTCCCTAAAATTCACTTTTAGCACCACCCTCAGTCCAGTGCTTGCTCAGGGACACTCTGAGTCCATGGACAGGGTGAGCAACCACCGGCCCTTGGCGTCCTGACAGCTCCCACCTCTGTTAATAATTCCTCTAAATTTAGGGGGAAAAAGGACAATTTGGGGTGTTTGAACCCTTGTTCCAATCGGTAACATGCTCTGGGAGATGTCCATAAAGATATACTGATTTTTACCTGCTGGAAAACTTCCCAAAATCCCACATTTCCCTGCTGACACGGGGCTGGGAGGAGAAGCTGGTGGAGGGAACAGCACCCATAGGTCGGGAAAATGAGAGATAAATTGGGAAAAAACAGGGGGTGAAAGAACAACACAAACCAAGCAGCACAAAGGGCTGATTCCTGTGTTATTCCCCAACATAACGAAGATGAATCCATATAAACCCTGGGGGGTGGGAGCAGGACTTACCCCAGTGATGACGGCACAGGGGCAGGAACGGAGGAGCAGGAGGAAGCAGAGGAGCTGCAGGATGAGGCCCATGGTGCTGGAATTCTGAGCAGCCTCACACTTCACACCCTTTATAACCCCTTCAGCTCCACCATCCCGGGCTTGTTTTCCCCCCCGATGATCCCAGAAGAAGCAGGTAAGACCTGAATCTCCAATGGCATCAAAGAAATGTTAATAAATCACCAAGAAGGGGAAAAAAGTCTCCTCCCTCCACCCTCATCCCCCCCCCAGGGGGATTTATCAGCACAGCTGGATTTTCTAAGTACACCCCTAAATCCATATGTAGCCTTGACAGGTGTATGGAAGAATTTAATTAAAAATTTGGGGTTATTTAGCTAAAAGAAAACCTAAGAATTAAGTTCTGCTGCTCCCCCCCCATCTTGGAAGAGCCCAAGGTGCAATAATGTGATAAATATCCCCCAGAAATAGAGACTTGGCTGCATTTATTTGGGAGAATAAAAGAAGGCAGAAAGGGAATAATGTATTTTTCATCATTTCAATCTGAATATAATGTGGAAATATGTTGATTTATGGCTCAAAGTACAACCCATCTACCTCGAATTGCATTTGGTGCCTCTCCTGGGAGTGCAGGGGAATAAGAGGATGGCTAAAGAGGCAGGAAAAGGTGGAATTATTTGCTTACTTTTTTAATTTCTACCTCCTGTGAGGATGCAAAGGACAACATCCTAATGTGCTCAGGGCTTGGGGACTCAAATAAAACACCCCCAGGCACCACAGTCCATCAGGGGGCAAGAAATTCCTGAACCCTCAGCCATTAAATAAGCAATAAAAAGAATTAAAATAATTAAAAAATTTAAATACCCTCCATGGCCAACCCACCCTGGGATCCTGCATCCTGGACTTGTCTGAGACTCCCCAGACCAAGCTCCCAGTGCTGGCTGGGGCAGACATGATGCCCAAGACCCTTTTTGCAATGAGAGCAGGGAATAAAATTCCTTTTTCCCCAAAAAAAAGAAACTGGATTCGTGATTCTGACTGAGCAGGATGGATTTTCTCAGCCCTGGATTGCAGGAGCCCCCCTGGTGGGATCACAGCTCCTCACCAGCACCATGAATTCCATCTCTTCTGGTTTTTCCCACTGAGGAACAAACACCCCGGGGCTGATTTTGGGGCTAGACCTGGTCCATGGGGGCAAATCAGGGACCAGGAGCTGCCCCATGTGGGAAACGTGGCCCGAGGTGGGTTGGGATTTGAAATATGGATTTGAGGGGGCTTTTCTGGGTAACTTTATTTTTTCCCTAGAGGTTCAATCTGGTGCTAAATCATCAGTTCAATTAGTTAAAACCAACCCCAACACTGCCCTGCCCCCAGGCCAGCCTTTGATGTGGCAGCTGCTCTGCTGCATCACTGAAGTCTCCTCCACCTGGGCTTGAATTAATTAATCCCCACTTTCCCAAAAACCTCTCCTTCCAGCAATCCCACAGCCCACAATGGCTCAGGAATTGCTGGTCTGGGGAGGTTTCCTTGCAAAGGGGCTGATGGGACAGAGAGGTTGCAGCCCCTCATCTCCATTTGCATTTTTGTCCAGGGTTGCTTCCTAGAAGCATGAAAAGAAAAAAAGAAAAGCAAACAAATAAAGGCAACTCCATTCCCAGCCATCCCACGGGGTGGGATGCAGTGGGAAGCCCCTGGACAGTTGGAATGGGGGCTCTTTGTGCTGCCTGAGGGAGCTCCCAGCTGGACCAAGGAGAAAGAAAAATCACATGAAAAATAAACGATCCTGCTGCACTTCACTCCCCCCATCAATAACATTTTAATTTCCTGACCTGCCAAGCCCAAACCCACCGGCAGGAGCAGCCGGGGGCGGCGGCAGACGGGGCCTCATTAACGTCACCCAGCCCGGGGCTGCTGTGCCATAAATCACCTCTCACCCTCTGCTGGCAGCAGGGATGAAGTTTGGGGGGGTCCTCAGT
>NW_021940585.1:206734-216505 GCF_001715985.3 Manacus vitellinus | reverse complement strand
CCCCGTTTGGGGGTACCTGGCCTTGTCCTGCATGAACCCTGCTTTGGGGGCACCAGGCCCTGCCCTGCTGTCCTGGCCCCACCTTTGGGTGTCCCCAGGGGCCACCACCCACCTGCACTGCGGAGGAAACCAGAGCCGGCCCTTCCTGCCACCGAAATTCAGGACATTTTGGTGGTTTGAGAGCAAGTCTGGGGAGAGGATCAGCCCCCCTTGGCCCGGGGGAGGCAAATGGGTTTCACACGGAGCTTTTCCATCGTGTCCCCCCTCCAGGCCGAGGGACTCTCTCTGACGAACACGCCGGGATCATTTCCGTGCTGGCCCAGCAGGCGGCCAAGCTCAGCTCGGACCCCACGGACACCCCCGTGGTGTGCCTGGAGTCGGACACCGGGTAAGTTCCCAGCCTGCCGGGGCCACTTCTCCCCCCGTTTTCCTTTTCCCCAGCCCTGGGAGCCTCCCGGAGTCAGATCTCGGGAGCAGCTCCTGGAGGAAGCCCCAGCTCTGAAGCTGTGGAGGAGGCACTGCCACAGGGATTCACTGGATTAACAGGATTTTAAGAGGCAGGAACTGTAAAAGCAGTGGGAAAGCTTTTGGGAGGGGGGTGGTTACTGCAGCTCTGTTCCTTTTCCACACTTGGGATCCATGTGGATAACTCAGGCGGTGCTGTGGGAGTCAGGGATGGCTCCAGTTCACAGAGTGGGAAGGGAGGCAGGATCTGGCTTGGAGCTGGGGCTGCTGCAGCTGCTGAGTGATCCCGGGTCCAGTTCCCACCTCCACCAGCTCCTCCGCCCCTCCCTCAGCACTGTCTCCTTGTTTTAGGAACATCATGATCCAGAAGCACGACACCATCACTGTAGCAGTGCATAAGTTGGCATCCTGATCCTTGGAACCAGCTGCACTCCCAGCCCCTCCTCCCTGCACAACCCTGCACTCCAGCTCTGGTTTGGAACCCCAGTCCTGGGGTGAAGGCTCTCCCTCTCTTCTGAACAGCTCCTGTGCAGCTCTCCAGGTCTCCAACTCCCACTGTAGCACTTGTGGTGCTGAGGGTGACACGTGGTCACTCACCCAGCTCGTGGAAGGTCAGATCCTACCAGGTGCATGTGTGGTGTTGGTTGGAGAAATCAATAAATGACCTGTAAAAACACCCCTTTGCTTCTCTTTGGTCCACTGTGGGAGCTGGGCCTGGTGCTTTGTTTCCAAAGCCAAGTGAGGTAACTTCTCCCACTCCCTTCATTAGCATTTCTCTAGAGAAGAAAGTGGAATTAATGGAGGCTCCTCCAGCAGGAAAGGTACAAACACTTCCCAAGGAATTTCTCCTGGGGAATGTTTCACCTCCCCGAGTTAAACGTTCTGTGGGAGAATTTCTTGCTCACTGTGCCTCGGATTAAAGCTGGATGTGCTGGCCCTGTGTGAGCTGGAAATGGATGTTGGCAACATCCTCACAAACCCAGACCCCAGATTTGAAACAGTGCAGGGAAACAATCCTGAAAAAAGCCCTGGGAAGCTGCTACACTCCAGTGCTTCCTGTGTGGCAGGGAGAGAAAAGGAGCTGGGCTGCAGCTGGTCTCATGCAGGAGGGGAAGGGAAGTTTCATAGCAGAGCATGAGGTGAAAATTGGGCTGGGTCAGAGAGAAAATGACATTCAGGCTGCTCTGACTGGACTCCAACGAGCTGCTCTGTTCAGCAGTGCCAGTGCCAGTCCCCCGTGGAACAGGCAGGAGGAGGCTCTGCACAGCTGAGTCCACAGTCCTGTCCAGCTCAGTGTTAGTTCTCAGTAAAGCCCTGAGATCTCTGCAGGCCCAAACTCTGTGGTGGCCTCGAAGAGTCCTTCTCTGCTCTACCTACATCCCACCAAGGTGGAGCAGCTGGAGCTGGAGTATTTCCCCCTGGAATTCCAAGAGCTCTGAGTGAAGATGCTGCTGCTCCCAGCCCCTGCTGCCCCCCCTCTCCTTCAGGCCTTTAAACCACCCTCCCTGCAAACCCCATCCCATGTAAATAAAGCCTAATACAAGTATTAAAGGTCTTCCTACAGGGAAAGCTCAGAGACTCCCTTATTTCTTGGGCTCCTCTGGAAAGGTGGAACTTTGCCAAGGGAGGGAGCAGAGATCAGTATCAGGGTCCCACAGTGATCCCAGTTTTCTCTGAGCTCAGGAATGCCGACTGGGGTGGCAGTCAGCCCAGAGCAGGGCAGGAAGCACCAGGGCCATGTTTATCCAGGAGCTGGGGCACGTTTACACTGGGGGCAGGGAGCCAACCCCGCTGAGTCCCGGGGCTGCAGCAGCACAGCTGCTCCATCCCAGCTGCTCCATCCCAGCTGCTCCATCCCAGCTGCTCCATCCCACTGGAAATGCCAAAGTTTTCCAGACTATCCCCTCCTAAATGACAGTTTCCCAAGCCAAGGGCTGGGCAGGGACAGGCCTGGATCCAGTCCAGCACTGCCACCTCCGCTCCGTTCATCCGGCCACATTCAAAGCTTTCCCTGGAGTTACAGCCCTTGCAGGCTTCCCCTCCTCTTTCCCAACAGGATTTCTGCTCCCAACGCCCTGGATTTCCTGCTCCCAGCTGGAGAAGGGGAGGGACTCCGGCCTTGTGGCCTAACAGAGAGGAGGAGGAGGAGGAGGGGGAGGAGGATGGGCTCTGTAACTCAGCCCCAGCGCTTGCCAGGCTCCACGTTCTGCTTTGGGGCTCGCAGGAAGGACAGACACCATCATCCTCTCGGGATGTGAAGGAAGGAGCAGACTTTGGGCTGCCAAGTCAGGAAGGGGGGATTCAGGCTCTGGAGCAAATGAAGAGACAATTCCTCTTCACCATCGACTGTTCTGGGGAGGATTTTCCAGCATGAGGCAGCAAGGAGGTAAGGAAAGATTTCAGGATCATCAGCCCCAGCTGCTCCAGGGTCCAGCTGCTCCCTCGGGCAGGATCCTGCCTCTGCCAGAGGGGATGGAAGGGAGACAAGCAGAGGATGGGATTGGAAGAGCTTCCCGGGGGCTCAAAACTGGATCAGACAGACGTGACCCCCTGACTGGGGCACAAACCAAACTGCTAAAGCTGTAAAGGTGCTTCCCTTCAAAGCCCTTAAAGCTTAAGTCGTTACAGTAATTTGGTGGGAAAGAGAAAGGATATTAAACAGTTTCCAGGCAGGGATAATGTGTAATTTAACATCCCTTGTCAACAAAAGCTGGTGGATCTTCCCCCACCTTCCAAACTGAAGGCAGAGTGTGGGGTTTGCTCTGGCAGCAGCCAAGGGGTTCCAAGGCAGTTCCTGCCTTCAGGGGAACAGCTTTTGAACTGAAACAGCACTGCAGGAAGGTGTTAATGTGTCCTGAAACTCCCATTTCAGGGGAAAGGAAGGAGCATGAAGAGCCTGAGGAAGCTGGGAAGAGCCCAGGGGCCAGAGCAGCACATGGAGGGTGGGCTTGGGCAGTGGTGCTTCACTTCTTCCTGGTAAGCACAGAATAAATCCCACTGAACCCTCCGTGATCTGAGGCAGAGGGAAAGCCTCAAATCTCACTCAGAGGACAGGACAGGCTGATCCCACCCAGCTTCATCCTTCCCTATGGAATGGCAGCTGCAAACATCCCAGGGATGGACATGAGGGTCCCCAGCCCACAGCCCAGGGCCAAAGGTACCTTGCAAGGATAAAATGACTGTTCTCTACTCAAACACACCCCACTGGGGAGTCCTGTCCCTTCAGAAAGGGTGGGATCCCACCTTGGGCAGTGAGATGGAGCCAGGGGTTGACTGAGAGCAGCACACACACACTTGGGACTCCCTTCTCCACTCAAAGGCACCAGTTCTCCATTCCACAGGATTTAACACCACACAATCTTCCCACCAGTGATGAATCAAGGAATCCTTAAAGCTGGAAAAGATCTTTAAGGTCGTCAAGCCCAACTGTAATGAAGGCACCACCCTCCAAGCTGGGAAAGCTTTCCCCAGTTCCACCCCATCCCAAGTAACTTGCTGCCAATCATTAACCCCCTGCTACCAGGGAGGTGAGAGGGAGTTAAAATTAAGGACACAACGTGTGTGTCCTTTGCTCCCACGGCAGCACAAGCCTGGGAAACTGCCCTGGATAACATCCATCCTGCTCCTCTCACCCCCTCATCCACTCCCAGGGATCTCCAGCAGTGCCAAGACCCATTTAATTGTTGCTTTAGTATTAAAAAGTAACTCATAGAGCAAAAATATCCTGGAAGAGTTTGGTTCTAGTGTGATTTTGTTTCTTTTTCTTAGAAAAGGCAGTTTGCAGAGGGGTTTTTGAGGGTCTGTTAAGATGAAACTGCAGCACGGCCACCATGAGCTCACCCTGCTGACAATCCCCAACACCAGCTCAAGTGTCCCAGTTTGTTCATCATCATAACAAATTACCCACACGAGAAAAGCAAAAGGAAAAGCTTTTCCCCCCTCCTGATCCCCTGTGGCTCCTCACCTCTGTCTGCTCCTGACTCAGGTCAATGTCCTCGTGATGGGGATGCTCAAGACCTTTGGGATTTTCTTTGTGGCTTTCCGAGAGGAGGTGGGGGGCTCCTCTGAGCAGGTCAGCTGGATTGGCTCCATCATGTCCTCCCTGCGCTTCCTAGGAGGTGAGTTGGCATTCCCCAGGACTGGGACAGTGCTTCAACCCCAGGCACATTTGCTTTAAGAGCACTGATGATGTTCTGCAGATCCAATTCCCTTCCCAGACTGCTCCAAGCTGGACATGGTTGGTACCCACACGTGACTTCACAGGAATGTGGTCAAAGATGGAGTTGTGTGTCATTTAGGTGGGATATTGGGAAGGAATCCTTCCCTGGAAGGTGGTGAGGATGGAATTCCCAGAGAAGCTGTGGCTGCCCCATCCCTGGAAGTGTCCAAGGCCAGGCTGGAGCAACCTGGGCTAGTGGAAGGTGTCCCTGCCCATGGCAGGGGGTGGAATAGGTTGAGCTTCAAGATCCCTTCTGATCCAAAAGATCCTGGGATTCCAGGATTCTGGAGCCCCTCTGCTCTGGAGCCAGGCTGGGAGAGCTGGGGGGGTTCTCCTGGAGAAGAGAAGGCTCCAGGGAGACCTTGGAGCCCCTTCCAGGGCCTAAAGGGGCTCCAGGAGAGCTGGAGGGGGACTTGGGACAAGGGAGGGAGGGACAGGACACAGGGAATGGCTTCCCAGTGCCAGAGGGCAGGGATGGATGGGATATGGGGAAGGAATTGGCTGTGAGGGTGGGGAGGCCCTTTTATCACCTTCAGCCTGAGCTCTGTCTCTCTCCCTTGCAGCCCCGCTCGTGTCCATCGTGTGCCGGGGGCTGGGGGAACGTCCCACCTCCCTCCTCGGGGCCGGGCTGGTGGCCGGGGGGTGCCTGGTCAGCACCCAAGCCACCAGTGTCCCCTTCCTCTGCATCTCCATGGGACTCCTCCTGGGTGAGCAGCCTCTGACACACCTTCCCCTGGGCACCACCAAGGAATCGGCTCCTTTAACCTCAAACCTGGGGCAGGGTCTGCAGGGGAAGCAGAGGGCACACGGATTGTTCAGCTGGAGAAGAGGAGACAGGTCAGAGCTCCTGGGGGTCTGCAGCTCCCTCAGAGGGGCAGAACCATCTCTGCTCTGGGGGAGCAGGGACAGCAGCCAGGGAATGGCTGGAGCTGTGCCAGGGCAGGCTCAGGTTGGATCTCAGGAAAAGGTTCTCCCTCCAGAGGGTGGTTGGGCACTGAACCCCAGGGAATGGGCACAGCCCCAAGGCTGCCAGAGCTCCAGGAGGGTTTGGACAACGCTCTCAGGGACAGGGTGGGATTGTTGGGGTGTCTGTGCAGAGCCAGGAGTTGGACTGATGATCCCTGGGGGTCCCTTCAACTCAATTATTTTGTGATTCTGTAAACCTCGAGTGGCAAAGCATCCCCAGCTCCTTTCTATGAGATGCTGTGTGAACCCTCAAAACTCCATGCTCAGGAGAATAAAACAGAGTTTCAACACACTAGACCCAACTAACTGATTTTTTTCTGGCTCCAACAAATCCTGGCCTTTTAAAACCTCTCACTGAAAGGGCACAGCCTCCAACCCCCCAGATCTTTAACACCACCCACAAAACCTCGTTCCCCACTGACTCCAAGAGCAGAAATCCCACGTTCAGGGGAAATCCCTCCAGGAACGCTGCATCCCAGAGACTTGGCATGGCATGACTTCACATTCCAAGAGCTCATGGTACAGTTTGGGCACAGATGTGTTGTTTCTGACCCTCCCCAGGGCTGGGCTTTTCCTGCCTGTACCAGGCGGCCGCAGTGATGACGGCCAAGCGCTGCCGGGCACGGCTGGGCTTCTCCAACGCCCTGGCCCGCTCTGGGATGGGGCTCACCTTCCTCATGGCACCCTTCACCCAGCTCCTCCTCGACTTCTATGGCTGGCAAGGTGAGTGATCTCCTGCTTAGCCAAATTCATCAGCGCTGAGAGGGCGTCTGGGGAGAGCTGGGCACGGGAAGAGGCTCCTTTTAAAGATTAAAATTCAACAGCTCTGCCTCTTCCGGGATGGTTTGGGGACATCTTAATGATTAAACACCTAATCACGCATTAAAATCGGCGTCAAAACAGAGACCTGAGAAATCAAACCCAAAAATCCCTCCTTCTACTGCAGTTTCATGCCATCTTGAAGGTCCATCACAACTTCTAATGAGGGTAAACAAAACAAGCTCCCAGATCCCAGAGGCAGCTCTGGATTTGTTGTGTGCATCAGAGCAGAAAGGACTTCTAGGCAGAAAAACAGGAATAAAACTTCCTGTTTTGTTACCTCCTCCATAAGGAGGGGGCAAAATGCCTTCCCCTTGTGACAGACTTTCTCCATGTTCAATGCATGGCCTGTTATAAAAGCTTATTTTCTACTGTACCTCCTTCTCACTCCAAGAATAAAACACCTCCTGTCCTCCCTCAGGAACTCTCCTGATTTTTGGAGGCATCATGTTGAACCTGGTGCCTTCCAGCCTGTTGCTGAGACCCATCAGCACCCGACACTCCTCTGCCAAAACCCAAGGCTGTGAGTCACCAATGGCACAGAAGGACCCAGAAACTCCTGATGGAGGTTTAGATGGAACCACTGACAGGGAATTACACCCTCACAAGGCACAGGAGCTTCCCACCACAGAGAGACTCCTGATGTCCCACGGCAAAGATGTCTCTGATCCCACAAATCCATCTGCTTTGGGAAAGCTGGAGAAACCCACCCCAGGCAGATCCTCACCAGAAACGGCCACAGGGGCCAAGAGAAGCAACAAACCCCTTTCAGCAACCAAAAAAGAAACTTCTCAGCCTCTCCTGGACTTGTCCCCCCTGAAGGATCCTGTTTTCTTCATCTTCACGTGGTCTTTTTTGTTCAGCCACTTGGCCTATTTCGTGCCCTTCTTTCACCTGGTGGCAAGAGCCAGGACCCTGGGAATGAGCAGCATGGATGGCTCCTACCTCATCTCAGTGGCTGGTAGGCAAAGGAATCTTTTAAACCCATTTCAGAAGAGAAAACCAACCCAAATTTTGCCAAGAAATAGTCCCAGATATGTCCTAGAAGGAATGCTCCTGGTGGAAGTTGAGCTCACAGCCCTGATCCCTCTGTATATTCAGAATCCCCTTCTGGACAGCACAAGTTGCTCTCACAGGGTGGGTGGTTCTCCCAACCCAACGTGGATGACTCCCCATCCTCCCTGCTCCAAACAACCCCAATTTTCCAGTAAAAAGGTGCTCTCTGTCCTCCTGGAGCCTCCTCACCACCATCCCTGCCTTGCTTAAACCCACAACCCACAGAAATCACTCAGAACCCAAAGAGCTCCAGTTTGACCCAGGAGAGAAAAATTCAATATTGTGGAAAAAATCCACCTCCACGGGGTGGTGGAAAAACCAACCCAAACTCCCCAAAAAACAACCCCATGCCTGATTATAAACTGGGATTAACACGCTGGGTTAAGAAAGCAGCTCCAATGTCAGTCACATTCAAATATTTTATTGTACAAAAATACATTTTCCTTCTACAGAGCTGTGGGATGTTTAGCAGTGATGTGCTGTCAAGGGGTTTAGGAGAGCCCAGAAATTCAGGGGGTATTTTGAACTAAGAGTAGGAGGGACACAGTGGTGCAAGACATGAGCTGACAGTGAGCTCTCCTCTGATCTTTGGTTCATAAAAATGTATTGAGAAATGTAAAAAAACAAGTATCAGAAGTTTGCTGAGCCTTTAAAGAAATGCTGGGCAATTGGCTTCTTTAGAAAAATTAAAATCTCGTGCACATATTTCTTAATATTCCGCTTTTTCTCCATCTCAGAAAAGGGATCAGACAGCAAGTTTATCTCCCCTGTTTTTACTGAAGGGCATTTCAGAGATTTCTGCTGAGTGCAGAGCCCTTGACTGAATTTTTACCGACTGGTAATAGCTGGGAAAAGGCAAAAAAACCCCAAATATCAATTTTACAACAGCCTAAAAACACCTTCCTGTAACTCTTTGGCGTTTCAGCCCTTTGTGGTCGTAGCAGGCAGGTGAAACTGGGACGTGCCACCAGGAAAAAGAGGAAAAACTATCCCAATGAAGCGTTTTCTGAGGCTCTGGTGGCTCCTGTTCCCTCAGGCATCACGGAGATGCTGAGCCAGCTGCTCTCGGGCTGGGTGGCCGACCAGAACTGGACCAAGAAGTACCATTTCCACGTGACTTACCTGGTCCTGAGCGGGCTCACAAACCTCCTGGGGCCCCTGGCCACGACGTTCCCGCTGCTCCTCGCCTACACCGTGGCCTTCTCCGTGTCCTGTGGGGGGTTCATGGCTCTGGTGCTCCCGGTGCTGGTGAGTTGTGCTGACCTGCTCCCAACCCCAGAACTGTCTGGAACACACAGGGATCAGTCATGGGAGGATCTGGCTGGAGGGAATCCAGAGAGGCCACAGGGATGCTCCAAGGACTGGAGAACCTTTGCTTTGGAGCCAGGCTGGGAGAGCTGGGAATGTTCCCCTGGAGAAGAGAAGGCTCCAGAGACACCTTGGAGCCCCTTCCAGGGCCTAAGGGGGCTCCAGGAGAGCTGGAAAGGGACTGGGGACAAGGGATGGAGGGACAGGACACAGGGAATGGCTTCCCACTGCCAGAGGGAGGGATGGATGGGATATTGGGAAGGAATTCTTTCCTGGGAGAGTGGTGAGGGGCTGGGATGGAATTCCCAGAGAAGCTGTGGCTGCTTCATCTCTGGAAGTGTCCATGGCCAAGCTGGATAAACTTGGAGCAACCTGGGATGGTGGGAGGTGTCCCTGCCCACGGCACTGGATGGGCTTTAAGGGCCCTTCCAACCCAAACCATCCCAGGATTCCTTGATCAGGATGAGGAGGCATAATTATAATTAGGCATTTCTTTCTAGGAAGGAATTTACAGTTTAAAACACCTTCCTCAAAGTCTTATTGTCTGGAAGCCAGAAAAGTATCTCACATCCCAGTAATTTCCATCCTGGCCTTAGGGAGGCGAAGGGATTCCAGGCTGGATCAGACCTAGGGGGAGCAAAGTCCTTCCAAAGCTGCAGCTGAAGAGGAAACTCCCCAGGAAAAACATCAGTTAATCTCTTGTGCTTTAAAAACAAATCAATACATCTCTTCTGTTCACATATTCCCATGAAATCCATCACTAATGATCCATTTTGGTTTACCAACAGGTGGATCTGGTGGGTGTGGAAAAGCTCCACAGCTACCTGGGGTTTGCTGCCTTCTTTGCAGGGATAGCAGCCATTGGAGGACCTCCTCTGGCAGGTAAATACTATATATAATATAATATAATATAATTAATATAATATAATTAATATAAT
>NW_021940585.1:183384-205109 GCF_001715985.3 Manacus vitellinus | reverse complement strand
ATGCTCAGCCATTGGAATGGGCTGCCCAGGGAAGGGGTGGATTCTCCATCCCTGGAGGTGTTTAAGGACAGACTGGATGTGGCATCAGTGCCATGGGCTGGGAACCACGGTGGGGTTGGATCAAGGGTTGGACTGGATGATCTCAAAGGTCCCTTCCAACCCAGCTGATTCTGTGATTCTGTGAATCCTTCCCTGGGAGTGTGGTGAGGGATGGAACAGAATTCCCAGAGGATGCTCCATCCCTGCAAGTGTCCAAGGCCAGGCTGGATAAACTTGGATGGTGGGAGGTGTCCCTGCCCGTGGCACTGGAGGAGCTTTAAGGTCCTTTCCAACCAAACCATCATTTGTTGCCTCCTGCCCTCCAAGGCCTGCCAAGGCCCCTGGCTGGAAGCTGCCAAGGATTCTGGAAATCCCAGCTCAATGGGAAGTTTTAGCAGGGCCAGCACAGGCAAAAATTGATTTTTCTAATCAATATCTCCGGGCTGGTAAAACTCTGTCAGTGGATCCAACTTCGAGCAGCCCAAACATTTTCATTTATATTTATTTCATGGACAGGGAGCTCCCCCCTGGGGGAGGGATCTCTGCTGGCATGGGAGGAATTCCCAGCACAAAGCAATCCCTCTGAACTCCCTCCACGGGAAGAGCATGGAAGGAGCTGAATAACTTGGCTGCCTCTCATTGCAGTTTTATTTCCATGCCCTTGCAATGTATTTTCATTAACTGGAAGCCTTTTGCTCCCTGAAGTGCTGCATTTCCGGGTTGTGGAAAACAAGGTTTCCAGTAAAAAGCTTTTTTTCCAACTTTTTCGTGCTTTTTCCAGATTTTTAAGATATCTGGTTTAATGCTGGTGGGATAAAGAAAGGCCAAATAGAGCCAGGAAATAAAACTCTCACTGATCCACCCAGAGGGAAACAATTGGGAGTTCAAGATCCAGGTTATTTATTAATTCATTTGTTAATTTATTGTTCAGTTATTAATTTATCCAAATAAATTCTTCCATTTTCTCATGAAAACTGAATATAACCAGATGCTACTGATGAAGTGCCCAAACCCAGAGTTCAGGATTTGGGGTTTGGTGCTCTGACCTCCCTAAACCTCAAGAATTAGGATTTTATAAAATTCAAGTGCTTTTATGCAGCAAAACCTGATGGATAATGAGAACTGCAAAGGTTAAAATGGTCAAAAATATTAAAATAAGATTATATTATATATATATATAATTTCAAACATATAATATAAAGTATTACATAATGTAACAATATACAATATTATATATTGTTATATTATAGCTACTGTAATATTTTAACAATAATTAAATCTGTCATATACTCTATAAATTATATAATTTATAAGAATATTTATAAAAACAAAATATTTGTAAATATTTATAAAACACAAAAATATAAATTCATTTTATCACTTTTTATAAAATTATAAGATTTCATTAAGATTTATTAAAATATTTATAACAGTATTATAAAAACTATAAAATATATAAAATATCAGATGTAAAATAAGTGTATTTAAAATTAATAATATTTAAAATACTAGATGTAAAATAAGTGCATTTAAAATTAATAATATTTCAAATATTATTATATTGCACATTAGAAAGCCCAATGCAAGGAAAGGTGACGTACCTGCAAATCTGTTCAGTGAAAAGCCCAGAGGGAAAAGTCTGGAATCTCCTTTGGAGCTCCCCATCCACCAGCACCACTGGAAAAACCCCTCAAATCAAATCAGAAAAACATTATTTTGGCTTGTTTTGTTTCCACAAACAGCACAGATCATTAACTCAAAGTGCAAAAGAACTGAATATAACATAATCCAAATTACAGAACACATATATCACCTGAATTTCAGGATATATTCTGCCTCCAACCCCAATTTCAGGACACAAACTGCAGCCCCAGGAAGGCTGAGTGCTGGGAGGGGGGAGGATGGGCCCCCTCAAAAGCTGGGCTGGCACTTTTATTGACATTTTACCTTCACCTGCCCACGGAATTTTCCAACTTAGGGCACCAGGAGTAATTTTAACCACCTGAGCCCAGCAGGAGCAGTGCCAGGAGTGTTTCATCTGGAGTGCTTTGGTGCCTGGGATTTACCAGCACTCCTTCCAAAACTGCTGCTCTGCTGGTGTTTGGACACCAGGAGCTTCTAATTCGGTTTTTGGCAGCAGGAAGGATTATTTTTGAATATAAATATACAGAATACAGAAAATATGTCAAATATATATAATATATAAAATATATAAAACATACCTTAAATACATATTTTTAAATAAACTAATATAGGATGTATAAAAGTATATATACATTAAATAATTAACATATACCAATATTAATAAATATTATATATAAAATATATAAATATAAAATAATATAAAAATGTTATATTGAAATGTGCTAAAAAATACTATAATATGATATTTTTAATATCAAGTAATAAGAAAATATACTGATATAAAGTGTATTCATATAAAATATTACATTTAAGTTATCATTATTGAATAATATAATAATTAACATTAAAATTAAAGTATTTTAAATAATATAAATATTATTATATTTATAATTATAATACTAATATAAAATACAATACATGGAAAATAAATAAATATACTAATTCTATATACAAAAATAGAGGAATATGAATAAATAATAGAATATAATATACATAATATAGACTATCTGAAGTATATAATATGTTGAATATATAAATATAGAATATATATTTTAATATAAATATATAGAATATATAAAATTTATGGATACATGAAAATACACATATAAAAAATATATATAAAATATAGAGAATATGTAGAATATATAAAACATATATTTACTATATGAAATATATAGTATATAAAATATATATATTTCTTATACAAATTGGGGCACAGACCCTGGAGGTGCTTTACAGGTGTGATGTGGTGGGAGGTGAAGCTGTGCTGCCACTGAGGAGGCAATGCTGGAAAATCCCATTGCTCCTCAATCCCATTGGTCCCAAAAAGTCCCCTTCAACCCACAGGAAAATCAAAAAATACTCTGAAGGACATATTAAAAATAAGGATAATTCATCCTATAATTAAGAGAAAGATAAATACCAATAATTCCAGATAATCTTGAGCTCAGCGGCAGCTTGTCCTGAAAACTCCCAGATAGGGATTGGAAGTACAGGCCTCTTCTCCTACATCACCACATCCCAGAGACTTGAAGAGCAGGAAAAGCAGATCCGCACCTTAGGAGAAATAAAAAACCCCTGTCAGGAGAGAGTTCAGGAAAGAATTCAACCAAAGATTCCGCAACACAGGAGCCCTTCTCCAACAGCTCCAGCTTCTCCTGCGCTGTGGCTCCCACGAAATTCCTGAAAGAAACCCAGAGAAACTCCCCTGAGAAAGGAATGAGCCAGGAGGAACTGAAAGGGGGGAAGAGCAGCTTCTGCTGCCTTTACAAACCCTTCTGCAGCCGGGAAATCACTGAGCAGCTCCACCACTGAGCCCCACATTTCACACTCAGCCCCATTTCTTCCCTTGCCTGCTCATCAAAGCTCCCACACGGCCAGGCCCAGGATCTCAGGGATGCTTCATGTTCCTTCCCGGGTTTCAGAATCCCAGATTTAGGCCAGACCTGCTGTTTGTGGAAATCCTGGAAGCTCATGGATGTCCCCAAAGGAATTCCACCTCACCAGAAGCAGATCTGGCTCAGCTGCTCCCCCACCTCCCATGCCAGCCTTGGGAGTGTGTCAGGATCTCCCATCACTCTGGATATTTTAAATTCCACCAGAGGAATTATCCCCCTTTCCAGTGATTGCCCACCTTTGCCAGAACTAGACACAACACTTGGAGGTCACTTTAAAAGGTGACCCTCGCAGATTCCTGAGGCTTTATGGAATTCAGCTTTTCCTTTTAAGTCCTCACAAAGCTGCTTTTAAGGAAGTCCACTCCCAGCTCCTGGCCTGGGGTCTCTCATTTAGACAGGTTGAATTAAATTGGGGCTGAAGAAAACTGAATTAAATTGGGGCACCAGAAAAAAGGCTGGAGAAACGAGGGGTTTGCAGCCCAGATGTTGGAAACACCAACACGTGCAAGTCATCCTGTCATTCCATTGGGATCTTCCACCTGCTCAGGCACCCTGCTTTTGGCCCACTTAAACAGGGGAAAAAAATAAATCAGGGCTTAAATTCAATCAAATTAAACCCAATGCCCACAACAAGGATCAAAGCTGGCCCTGGGAAGGAAGACACATTTAGTGCTGACTGGAAATGCTGTCCAGGAAGAGCTTAAATAACTGAGGAATCCTGAAACGAGAACACACAACCTTTGCCTCCCCCCCACCTCCCCAACATGACTTTTTCCAGTGAGGGAAATGCCAGAGCTTTAACCCCAGCCTTGTCTCCTCAGGTTGGCTCTACGACTACACCCAGACCTACGCGTGCTCCTTCCTCCTGGCCGGGGCCTGTGCCCTGCTCTCGCCCCTGTCCTTCTGCCTCGAGCCCTGGGCACAGAGATGGAAACTCAAACGGGCCCGTCTGAGCCCCGACCCCAGGGCTGGCTGAGGGGGAAAGGCTGGAGCTGTATGACACAGGCAAAGCCATGGCCAGCACTGCCCAGCTGTCCTGGGAATGCCAACACAGCAACAGTGGAGACGGGAATTGCAGAGGAGAGGCTCAGTCTGAATATCTGGATATTGCTCCTGATTGGATTCTGGGGTTATATCTGGATATTTCTCCCAATTACCTTCACTTTGGGTATCTGGATACTTCTCCTGATTAGATTTATTTTTGGTATCTGGATATTGCCCCTGATTAGATTCAGTTTTGATATCTGGATATTGCTCCTGATTAGATTCAGTTTTGATATCTGGATATTGCTCCTGATTAGCTTATGGTTTTGTATCTGGATATTTCTCCTGATTAGATTCAGTCTGGATATCTATCTGGATATTGCTCCTGATTAGATAATGGGTTTTTATCTGGGTATTTCTCCTGATTTATTTTGGATATCTGGATATTGCTCCTGATTAGATTCTGTTTGGATATCTGGATATTGCTCCTGATTAGATTATGGTTTTGTATCTGGATATTGCTCCTGATTAGATTATGGTTTTTTATCTGGTTATTTCTCCTGATTAGATTTATTTTGTATCTGGATATTGCTCCTGATTAGATTATGGTTTTTTATCTGGTTATTTCTCCTGATTAGATTTATTTTGGATATCTGGATATTGCTCCTGATTAGATTATGGTTTTTTATCTGGTTATTTCTCCTGATTAGATTTATTTTGGATATCTGGATATTGCTCCTGATTAGATTTATTTTGGATATCTGGATATTGCTCCTGATTAGATTTATTTTGGATATCTGGATATTGCTCCTGATTAGATTTATTTTGGATATCTGGATATTGCTCCTGATTAGATTATGGTTTTTTATCTGGATATTTCCCCTGACTAGATTCAGTCTGGATATCTGGATATTGCTCCTGATTAGATTCAGTTTGATACCTGGATATTTCTCCTGATTAGATTCTGTTTGGATACCTGGATATTTCTCCTGACTAGATGCAGTCTGGATATCTGGATACTGCTCCTGATTAGATTCTGTTTGGATATCTGGGTGCTTCTCCTGATTAGATTCTGTTTGGATACCTGGCTATTTCTCCTCATTAAAGCCACCTGAGAGATTCTCAGTGTAAAGTGTCATTTGATGGGAACAACAAGCCCCTTGGACCTGCTTTTGCTCCTGAGCTGTGCTTTTCCAGAGCCTGGATTTCATCCCGGTGTGTCCATCCAGACAGTTCCAAACCTGAGCCATCCCTTGGCTTCCTGAGCATTCCCAGGAGCACAGCTGAGTCACCTCTTGGGATGGGGTGGCCAAGGAGCTCCCAAGTGCCAAAGCACAGAGAGATCTCAGCTCGTTCTGCTCAGACCCAACCCGTGAGCCCTGGGGAGGGATCCAAGGACAGGGAGACGAGGCTGATACTTCCAGGAGGATCCAGACAACAGCTGCTCCACAGAGCCCTCTCCTGCAGGAAGGACACAGCAGTTCCATCTCCCAGCATCTGTTATTTCCCAAGGCATGGATGACCTGGAGGCAAAACCAGTCCAATTAAACCAGAACCAAAACACAGCAAAGCCAGAGACCAAACCCCACCTCAGCCTCCCCTGCCCTTCCCTGCCTTCCCAACCACCCAGAGATTCCCTGGATTCCATGTGCACACAAAGGCAGCTCCAATGCTGAGCCTGTATTTAACCAGCATCCTATAAATTTAATTTTGAAGGTCAAGACACAACACAGCTGCTATGACTTTCTTTCTAGTAGTGAAGTTGCAATTTTTTGCATTATTATTGTTTGAAATTATTCTGTCAGCCTGGAATATCATAGGATTCATTCCAGCCATTGGCATTATCCTTCTTTTTTCCTCTCTCTCTTTTTTTTTTTATTATTAAATTGCAAAGAGATTTAATTATCCTTTTTTCCCTCACTCTTTTTTTTCTTCATCCCTTTTTTTTAATATTAAAGCATCAAGACAGTTGTTTCCCCAATAGAAACACTCCTTTAAACTGTCAAATGGGTCATTTCAAGCCCAAAATTAAGTGGTCTATATTTAATAAAAAGCTATGGAATATTATAAAAGCATAAAGGAATTATTGTCATAGGTAAAAAAAGCTCCTCCATAGATGATGGACCAAATTCAGCAGTTACACAACTACACAGTGGCAGAGAAACTGTGCTGAAACCAGGAAAAATTAAAGGGAATGGGGAATATGCTACAAAATGGTTCGTTTTGTAGCTTCTCCCAGGAATCCACAGGGAGGAAGTGCTCTGGGAATGGTCCTTTTACACTGTAACCCCCATCCTTTTACACCTCACACCACAGCATCAAACACTCTGCATCCAGATGGAGCAGTTAATGTCTGTGTCCAGGACAGGATCTCCAGGGGGACATTTCCCAAGCCACCAGGGTTTAAGGAGAAGATTATTATTTAAGAAGAGTTTAAGGCACTGGGGTTTAGGAAGGGGAGCTGATGCTGTGTAGTTTGGCTCAGCCAATCCTGCACTCAGTCAAGCCCTCCTGCAGCAGAGATGATGATTTTAGTGAAAAAACTGAATTTCCACCTCTTGAAACATTGGAGATCTTCACTCTCCTGCTGAGCAAACCAAACATCCCCAGCAGCTCTGGTCTGCTGCTGTAACAGGGGCTATGAGGGACATTTGGCTTCAGGTTTTCCAATCCCAAACCTTTAAAACCCTCTTGTTCTGCACCTCCCTGAGCTCAGCAGAGCTTTGAGTTATTAACAGTGTGAGGCCAAAGCAATGTGGGGACAAAGAGCCAACCCACCACATCCTTGCCCCCCTGGCTCTCACTCCACATGACTCCCCAGGCTCTGCTCAATCCCTGGGAATAAAACCTCTCTGCTCAACACCTTCATCCTTTCAACACAATCCCTGTCAGACTTTCAGCTCTGCCACCACAGAACAACTCACAGTGTCCACCTCTCCCATCCTGTGTGCTCCAACACATGGGCTGCCTCCAAACCTCCAGCTTTTCCAGGAGAGCCCTCCCTGTCCTCTCCATCAGACCAATTCCTTACCCCTAGTTAGCAAAATGGACCTCCCAAGTGCTTGTTCCCTCAGGGAAGCTCAGGAGATCCCATTCCCACAGCATCCAACCTCCCAGACGGGCACCACCAGCCTTTCTTTGCCCCCAAAATCCCCGTGCACGGGCACAGTGCCTTTCTCCAGCCACAATTACCTCTCATCTATCCAAAAAAATCTGGAGGAAACCAGTGTCCACAATGAGAAAACAACAGTGCCCTGGGAGTCCTTCCATCTGGATGGGAGGTGGGAAAAGAGTCTTCAAACCTTTGTCTTTCAGCTGATCAAGCTCAGGGTAACCTCTGGTGGTCAAACACACTTCTCTGCTCACACCTTTGCCTGGGAAGGGAAGCACAGAGCAGATGTTTTAGTTTCCTTTGCAGCTCTAAAAATCAAAGGCATTTATTTACTTGCAAAACAGAACCTGTGCATTAGAGAAACAAACAGTGGAGGGTGGGAAGACCTGCCCAGAGGGAGATTTCTCCATCCCAGTGAAATCATCTTGCAAATGACTTCCTAAAGCTGGTTTTGCATAGGTGAGAGCTGGGACAAATGCAAGAGCAGGGGTTGCTGGGGCACAAATGAAGTTAAAAGGTGTGATCTCTGAGGCTGAGTGGAAAAGTCCTTTTGTCCCCACTCCCTTCACAGAATCACAGGATCATTAAGGTTGGAAAAGACCTCCAAGGTCATCAAGTCCAACCTGTGACCAAACACCCCCTTCTCAACCACACCAGAGCACTGAGTGCCCCATCCTTAAACACCTGCAGGGCTGTGATTCCACCACCAACCTGGGAAGCTCATTCCAATGCTTAACAACCCGCCCCAGGAAGAAATTATTCCTGAAAATCCCTCCCTTACTCAAGGGAAACTCTTCCCTTTCTCAACTGCAGAACACAGGGTAGAAGAAAATGAGCAGCAATGGCTAAAAATGATCTTCAGCACAAATAAAATGCTGGTTAAATGTGGTGCCCTCCCAGCCATCCCTCCTGGTCCTGGGAAGGTGCTGGACCAGGAGCAGAGGGGATTGGATTCCCTCCTGCTTCCAACCCACGTGGACCTCACAAGCAGCATCTCCACACTTCATATGGCAAAGAAATCACCAATAACCTCCTGGATCTTTCCAAGAAAATAATTTAACTTGGAATAAACCAAAAACCCTGTAACAGCACTCGAGTCTGGAGTCCCTCAGTGGAACATTTTCCTGCCCCAAACTCATCTTCTGCCCATGGGGTAACACACCATGGCTGGATCCTGATGGGAAATCCCATCTGGAAGCATTTTAACCAAGATTCACTGATTTAAAAAATCTTCTCAAATTCACAGTGCAAAGAAACAAAACACTAAAGGTGCCTCCAAAAGACCCTGTGACCTCCAGGGTCCCAGAGCTTGAGTAACCAAAGGGTTTTCCAAGGAGCCCAAGGAAACAGCCAGCCCCCAATTTTCACTGTATTCCAACAAAAACCTGGCACAACACCTGAGTTCCTTTGGAAAAAAAAAACCAACAAAACTTCATTTAGATAATTAGTTCTCTCAGTACCAACAGACAGGGGACTGGTTCCCTGAATCCTGATTAATTTTAACACCACAGGATTAAGAAAGCAAGGAAAAAACATGGAATTGGCTTCTCCAAGAAGACACTGCAGCACACACTGCTGCAGTCAAGGAGCAGTTAATGCTGGGTTTGTGCCATCCAAACAGCTCCCAACCTCCCTGGAGGTTTCAGGAGGAGGAAATGCTTTTCCATTGTTAGTCAGTGACTCCCAGGTGTAATCCTGGAGGAGGAGCCTGGGCACCCTCTGGATCTGATCCCAGCCTGTGCCAGGCTTTGGCAGGACTGATTTATGGGGTGGGCACCTGCTGGGTCCTAAACTTTCTTCAAGTGGTTTTACACATGCCAGGATTAAAAGCTGCTAAGACTCAGCTCGGGCCTAGCCCAGCTCTGGAAGTCGGTGCAATCAGAGATCACAAAAGGAACCTGCATCCCTGACTCACACTTGAATTATTTTATATTAACATTTTATATTAATTAAAGTCACTGAACATCACTGAGGGTCCTGGTTATCAGCTGCAGGTGCCCCTTCCTCCTTCTGTATTCCTAGAAACCTGCTCTGGGTCATGGAAAGTCAGGGAAGGGCTTTTAAAACGTGGATTTAGCCCTTCCTAAGTTCACAAAGTAAACGTCTCCATGGTCAGGCTCTGCCCTGCATAAAAAAATAATCTCTAATAACCAAAGCTGTGACTTCCCCAGCACTCCTCAGATGCTGCCATCAGATAAACCCAGGCACTGGATCCAGAGGAAGTTGATCCTGATGTTTATTGTATAATAAGGAACAACCTTTATTGTGCAATAAAATCCCCTCCAAGGGCTGGGCTGGAATTATTGCAGCTGTTTTTGGCACGTGTATGGGAATGGGTTTGCTTGGAAAACTGGCTGGGAATCACAGAGACACTCAGGGGGCTGGGACCAGGGTGAGGGGCAGGAATTTCTGGGTTTAACTCATGACCTGCCATCTCACATTGACCCTTTCTTGGCACCTTGGTCACTTTAAACACAAACCCACTGTGAGAAACACCAGGTTCCAGGACACTCAGGGGGACAAAAATCTATGTAATTCTGATTTTAAAGGAGAGCAAGAGGCTTTTTCACAGCTGTGTCTGGCCTGGGTTTGGGGTGGTGGCCACGACACACCCCAGAGATGCTCCAGCTCCCAACACTCCTGAGGTTTCTGCTTTTCCCTCAGGCCACATGACAAAAGCACAAAGCAATTTCAAAGAGCTGGGTGAGGATCCCATAACAGGGCCTTCCAGCAACAGGAAACAGGGCTGCTCCTCCTTCACCCGCCTTGCCAGAGACCATGTGTGGTTTCTGCTGTTTACTCGCCCTCAAACCCACTGACAACAGGAACATTTGGCTTTTTTGGGAGCTGGTTCCAGCCCTGCAGCCGTGTTTACAACACAGAACATCATTAGGCTGAAATTCAGCAGAGTTTGGATTAAAAAGTTTCACTTCCAGGGAGATAAAAGCCTCCCCAGGAGGTGGGAGGTGTTTAGAAAATAACAATAAAAAGCTTTAAAGGTACCACAGTGGTTTTCAATGAAGTCCATGGGAATTTAGCAGCAACTGTAATGAACAAAAATCAAATCAAGTGTTTGGAAAATCAGAAGTTTCGGCTTTAGCTGAGGGATCCTCATGGAAGAACTTCCCAGCCTGCAGTAATGACAAGGAGATGGGAGCTCTTGCTCATGGCCACGGGCAATTCCAGAAGTAATTCATGGGCCAAAGTCCCATTGCCAAAGCAGACTTTGCCTCCAAAGCCACCACCAAGCTTTGCAAAACTTTCCCCTACAGATATTCCTCACGTGGGCCCAATGGAGCAGGGATTGTACCCTGGAATGGAAGAGGCAAAGAGTGTCTTTACAGCACTCCAGTGATGAATAAAACATCGATAAACTGAGCTCCAGCCTTTGGTCAGGCAGGGAAAGGGAGTCACAGCCCCCCTGGCTGAGACAAGGGTGGTCACAGGGACGGGATATCTGGGATTGGGCTCTCCCAGACTCCAACTGCTGCTGGGATGCAGCTCTGAGTGCCTGGAGGAAGAGCAAAGGCACTTCAGATATCTGAGAGCCAGGAATGAATCTGTGCCACAGGAGAAAGCTGAGCTGGCAGATGGGAAAAAGTAGGTCTTAGAATCCTGGAATGGTTTGGGTGGGAAGGGACCTTAAAATTAATCCAATTCCACCCCCTGCCATGGGCAGGGACACCTTTCACTAGCCCAGGTTGCTCCAAGTCCTGTCCAACCTGGTCTTGGACACCCCCAGGGATGGGGCAACCACAGTCTTCCATATCTCTAAGCTAAATTTCCCCCTTTTCAGTTTGAACTTATTCCTCCTTGTGCTGTCACTGCAGTTCCTGATGGAGAGTCCTGTACTCTTGGACACAGCCTTGTGTTCATCCACCCGAGAGGAGCAGCACGAGGAACACCAACATCCCCTTTCTCACCACGTCCTCCCCACAAGCCTCAGCTCAACAGGGGGTTCAAGACCTCACCCTGCCCCAAACCTCTGCCCAGCCCAGGTCAGAGCTGGAGCACCCCAGGCTGGCCTGGCAACAGCCAAAGGGGGCTGCAAAGCCCACCATGGTGCAGAGAGCACCAGGGTCCTCTCCACGGGCAACCAGAGCTTAACAGCCCCCCTGTGAGACTCCACTGGTGTCCCTTCACTCAAACCCTCCTGCACCCCATGTGTGTCCTCAGACACCCCTCAAATGTCTAATTTTACAGGCTGGGAATGCAGAACGTGCCCATGAAAGCAGATACAGGCTGAAGGATCACTGGGAAGTGCCAGGGAAATCTGCCAGTTTGGGGCTGGGTTGAATTGTGAGCATTGCTAAAAGTCAGGCTGACCTATCACCGGATCTGGGGACAGGAAATACTGAAGAGAACTGAAAATCTCCAGATCCAATTGCAGAACTGGGTGTGAAGGTCAAGGCAGGGAGATAAGGAGATAAAACTGCCCTGACCCACAATTAATCTCCAGCTCATCCGCTGCTCTGAGCCGGCCACGGGCACACACATCCCATCCCATCCCCACCCAGGACAACACACAGGGCTTGGGAAGAGGAGCAGGGCTGGGAGGTGGCAACTCATTAACCTGCAGCAACAGCAGCACCTTTCCCACATCCACACCTCTGTGTTCCAACCACGGCTAATCAGCACATTCCCGGAGCGGGACTGACAAAGAGGAGACCTTTGGGCCACTGCATTCATGTTCTCTGCTCCTACCAGAGGCACCTCAACTCCACCAGCACACAGACAAATAGGAGGCTCTTCTTAAACCCATCACTCCGTGTGGAGCTGATCCAGTCCCTCAAAACTGACTCTGCCTTAGGAGTTTACACCTCACCCGGATCCCAGGCCAGGTCTAATCACACTCAGCACACAGCTCTGAGCCAGTAACTGCAGGAGACCCCATGGGAGTCACAAATCCATCACCTCAAGAATCTTTTTACTCCTCTCCCTGCTCTTTCTGCAGACCCCTTGGTTTCCACCAAAACCTTTCTGGTCTTGTCCCAGCCCCCGTGACACGTGGCAGGAGTGAATCCTCCAGGAGCATTTGCCATCTTGCAGTAAAACCAGCAGGATAAGGCCAACATAAGCTTGTTATTGGCCAAGAGCAGAATCTGGGCCATCTGATGTTTGAGACTTATTAATTCAGCTGCAGCTGGTAAAAGCACAGTCCTAAAAAAAGTGTGAATTCCAATAACTGGCTCCTGACTAATCCGCTTGCGCTGCTTTCTGCTGCAGCGCAGTTAAATTAAATGGTGCTCGTTAGAAATCACCTTCCCCAGAAGTCTCATTAGCCAAATTAATATGGTGCACATTAACCCTTCCAAGAGACTGATTTTAACACCAGCCTGGGCTCCGGAACATCCCTCTAACCCTCTCAAAAGGCAGACCCAGCACCCGAAAAACAAGTTGCTGGCACAAAAGTGTCCACAGCAGAATCATCCCACACCACATCCCACGATAACTCCGAGTCCCTGGAATAAATACAGAATGTAAAGGAGACAGGGAACAATCTCCCAGTTAAACACACAGTGAAATCTGAGGCAGAGAGGCAGAAATCTTCTGGAACAGCCACCTACAAGTCAAAGCTTAACCAAAAAGTGGGAAGATGCCCCAAGACTCGACACGCACACCTGGATATTGGAGCAGGTGCCAAAAACATCCCCTTTTTTTGGGTTACACTGACAGATCACTCATGTGATCATCTTCCCCCAGCCTAGGTAAAGAGGCTGAAACACAGCTGCCATTATTGCCACCAACCCCAAACCTTCTGTACAAGACTTCCAATGAGACTCAGAGGTTGGACCTTAACAGCACATGGAACACATTGCAAAAAACATAAATTTTAACTACAAACACCAACTTCTAGAAGAAACAGCATCTCCCGAGTCTCCCCTCCTCAATTCCTTCCCCTCATTACCAGACACAGCTACAGTTGCTCCCATTTACAACAAACAGCTTAATTTACATTATTACACCACCAGCATCCCACAAGCAGATCATTTGCCAAATCACTGGCTTGGCTTTTCCTTATCAACACACAGAGATCACAAACACTCTTCTGGGTTAAAGCAGTGTTAATTCAAGCAGTTCATGAATTCCAAATAACAGCTCCAGCTTGCCAAGCTGAGGACCCTTAATCTGGTCTACATGGCCCTGTTTGTTAACGGGACACCCCAAACAAACACAGAAGCACATCCCAGAATTGGCTCCATTGCTGCCGTTCCCAACGCAGGTGGAGCAGCACGTCGATGGAATAAAAAAACACGTTAGTAAGAGTTAGTCAACTGGAGAATCAAGATCAAAAAAGAACAACAAACTTCTTTCACATTACAATTCAGTCCAACCTCTTCCACCCCCTTACCTGTTTCAGGGATTTACACAGCGCTTTGCCCCGGGAACAGGCACCTTGCAGAGCATCCGTAGGGTGGAAGGCACTGCATCCTAGCACAGATCCTGCACTATGACAGCACTAGGTTCGTTATCCACGGAAGTTAAAGTATGTCAAGGCAATCAGGGCAAAGTGCCACTCGAAGCGTCTTCATCGCACGTCACATTAACTGAACCCAAGCAACGCCACGAGAGGTTCTGAAGCCAACGATGCAACAGGGGCAGCTTCCTCTTGATGACGGTCCTCCAACACGCCCTGAAGTCTCCTGCAGCAAACGTGGAGTCGTGCTCCTGCTCGGGAACAGCTTCCACGGCCCAGGAGCCCCCGGCACAGGAGAACGTGGCACGGGATTTTCGGGATGCCTCCGATTTGTGCTGACCCCGGGAGGCGGCTGCAAGGGGACCCTGGGGCGTGAGCAGGGTACATGCACATCCGAGGCGTGCTGGCTTCAAAACCGGTCAAAATAAGGCACTGAGACACCAACTCAAAGGTTTAAATTACCGCCTCCAGCTCTCAGGAACTCTTCATCCATTCAGCACTAAACCCACAACTGCTGAAAAGCCCCTGGAGACAGAGGAGCGCCTCGTTTTATTAACAGCACTTAAAACACTCTTAAGGACTCATTTCTCTTTTCTTTTGGCAATTTTGGTGCAAAGGTGGCTTTTTTTTTTACGTGCAACATTCAAAGCAATCTCGAACCTGTTTTTTTTTTTCTTCCAAATTAAAAAAAAAAAAACAACAAAAAACCAAAACCAACAACCAAGAATCAAAACTAAAGGCAAAACGCGTTGGGTGAACAAAGCAAATCGAGAAACTTAAAAATTCAGGAACTCCGGCTCTTCCAACCAGCGAAGCCCCAAGACTTGGCCACAGTTGTGAGACGCAGGGTGGTGCTTCCCTGCTCCTTGTGTGCCAGCAGCAGGACCGTTTCCCTGTCCCGGTGAGGAGTGAGGCAGCGAGTGACCCCCTTTTTCACCACAGACCAGGGGGGTCACAGCAAGGCAGTGAACTAGAATTCCTCCGCTTTGGCACAACAGGTCGGTCAACGCGAAAAGGTGTCGGTTTCTCTCCCCTGTTCTTGCTCAAAGCCCCACAACTATCAGCTCAGACACGGGGCAGCAGCAGCAGGGACCCCTCCGCTGCCGACACCGGGGCCAAACGTTTGTCGTCAATTCAACTCCCAGGCAGAAAAACCATTTTTCCTCAAAAGAAACAATTTATTTAGAATGAAACAAAATCAGCTCAACTGTGAGCGCATGTTTGAGTGACAGCTACTTTCAAGCTGTGTGAGCCATAAAAAGGGTATTCCTTTACTTTTTTTCCAGCAATCTTGTGTACACAGCACAAAGCAAAGAGGTCATTTTTTTTTTCCACTTAAAACACGGGCATTGGCATCACAATAGCAGATACACAACTTTTTTTTTTTTTTTTAAAGCTGCCATTTTTAGTAAAATGCACAAATACTAAACAGATAAGCTTTCTTCCATCAGGAGGCCCATGGAAATTCCACATAAGCCACAGCTTCTCTTCCCAAAGGTCCATTTAGAGCTTGGTATCCCATGTCTTCTGCAGTCCACCAGATTTGCTTGCAGGAGGAAAGAAAACGTTATTTCAATACAAATGTTTACACCAGATTTGGGGTTTTTTTCCCCCTCCCTACATTATACAGATGAACATAAACAGCTACGAGGCCTTTCTGAATATTCTACTTGGATTTCAAAAAGCACCAATTCCACCCACGGGCACAAAACCTCGGAATGAAGTCGCCTTCCAGGGAGAGATGCAAAACAAGTAGTGCAGGGCTTCGTTTTGGACCAAGGTTAAACTAGGCTTACAGTACTGAGGATTACCCAACTTGCAGTAACAGTTGATGGGACACACTGAAACCATTAACCACGAGAAAAACCAACCCAATTACGGCTAATTGGGTTGACTTTCCTCCCAGGGTTATTTCCTGAAGGCAACTTATCACCAAAACCATGAAATGTAGTGTTGTTACACAGCTCTTCTGCCCTCGTTTGGCTGCGCCAACAGTAAAGGAAAGGTCAAATCAAAGACACACCCCATGGAACTGAAAATTGTTACTATTCAAGTCATATTTCTCAGCCATCGTTCGCACACAATCGGAACTGCAAGAAGTTGAATATTCAACGAACCATTCTCTGAACCAGCCGGGCTGTTTTAAGCCTGATGCAAAAATCACCTCGTCGTTCAGTCTATGAATCATTGGAATATCTGTCCTTCAATGCTACAAAGCGGGGGACAAAGGGGAAAGAACCCCAAAAGCTCGAGAGCCACACGGCATCATTTCTTCCCCTCCGGGCACACAGACTCCCCAGGAGTCCCTCAACACTGTTTCACTTAGAGCCAGGAATTACCATTTTCCAAGCCATTTTTCCCTGAGTCCTCAGAGTTTTTGAACCTGTCTTCACAATTTTGATTCACTCCTCCTCTCCCATTAACACTTGAGGCCTTTCACCTCAGTTGCCATCAACCAGAGGGTTCCCAAACCCGTGGAAGAAATTTCAGCTCATTCTCTGCTCTCCACAGGGGCCGAGAAAGTTGTCACCGAAATATTCCATCTTTAACATCCTCGTGGGAAAACAAGAGAGAGAAGGCAAGATTTGTCTGCCTGGCCCTTCTCTCTGCAATGCTGACAAGGATGTGTTGGTATTTCTGACCCTAAAACCTCTGGATTGAGAGTAACCTTGGTGTTCCCACCACAGCAGCTCAGCAGGAGCAAACAAAGCAACTGGATGGAGGCCAAGGAAGTTGCGTAATGTTTCTAATTAAAAGAATAAAAAAAAACCCAACGAACTAAAATCTCCAACAAAACTATGAGTCATTTGAGGTTCTTTCCCTAAAGCATAAAGCACAAGGGTGAAATGATTCAGGAAAAGGACATCCTTTCTCCAGGCTAATTCAACACACTAGTGAAATACAGGAACATCAGCTGCACACAATGTGGAGGAAAACCGAGCTCTCGCCAGAGCGACGAATGCCAGACACAAGGAGAGAGCAACAACTGCTACATCTACTTTGTTCTGCACACAGTGGTATCACCCACGGGCTTCTGAATGCTCAGCCCTGGCCAAGACAACTTCAGTGGACAGTTACTCCAATGGGGAATCCCTCAGACCAAGGAGGAAAGCACAGCCCATGCGGGATGGCAGCACTGGAATCCACTGCTGGCAGAGTGCTGCCAGTCAATTATTTGTCATAAGAACCCTCAAAGGGTGTTAAAATCCTTGCTTGCAAAACAGAGCAGCCACCACAAATAAACCAGATTTAAAGGAGATACTCCACGAAATAAGGAGCCAGAAAACCTGGAGTCAAACACATCCTCACCTGCTCCTTTTCACCCTCCACTGCAGCACAATTTGGCTCATAACAACCAGTGGCAGTTAAAACCATCAGGATTTTCCAAGAAAAAGTGGAAGAGCACCCAGGATGCTCTTCCCACACTGAGTTTGCCTTGACCAGCCACGCTGACCCCAAGTTTTATGGGCTTTTAAGCAGGTGCCTGCTATGCCTCAGCGGAACAAACGCTGCTCCCAGCGACTTCCAGTGTCCAACACAAACATTGGTGCTTTTTTTTTCCCTGGTTTAGGGCAGATTTGAATTCCCAGAGGTTCAAGTTTCTTTCCTAGAAAACTCTGCAAATGATTCGTGTCGGATGCAATGAGAAAACCCCCTCTGAACACAAGTAGCACTTGAACAGAGTTGATCCCCTGCTGACACACAACAGACACCTGCTCCAACCAAAACATTCTTTGCATTAAGTGGTAAACACTCTGGATCTTCCAAAACACAGTGATTTGCATTTAAGGTGTCATTCCCCAGAATTCTCGTTGTTAATAGGAAGCTGAACAGCTGAATTCTGCCATCTCTTACATTCACCCTGAAGGACAACCCAGAACTCCTGAGTTGTACCCCTCAAATTTAAGAGCATTAAATGAGGCTTTTATCTTCTCACTTAGAAAGAAAAGTAGCTGTAAAACCAGAATCTCCTGCCACATTGGAATTCTTAGTTCTTGGGACACGGTGTCCACTCGCTCCAGGCAGATAAAGGAATCAAAGTGGCTCAGTAACAAAAATTTCTACTTTTGTGGCAGAAACTCAAGCAAGTTCAGTTACACCCATACAATACATTCAAGACATTTCCTCCTTCATCTCCTACTCACAACCTATTCCCCATTTTGAATGTGATCAAGTTGTACCACAAATCAACCCATCCCTGTATCCATCACCCAAGGAATCTACTGGAGCAGCGTTGCTTTTCCGTGGCCCAAATCCCTGAAAACATGGCTAAGTGCAAGATTACATTCTGGGTTTAAGTGCAAGATCACAATTTTGGGGCTTGTAAAGGGATACAGTCAGATTTACACTTCAGTTTAGAAGTTGCTGCAACATCCTTTTGGTTGTTAAACAGGGCACTGGGGATTTAGATCCCCTCAGGGATTTAAATCCCTTCTTCCCTCCTAAATGCCTGGATTACCAAAGTGGCTGAGACAGCTGAAGAAAAGTGCCCAATTATTGGGGAAAAATAAGAGAAAATTAACTATGTTCTTTGAAAAGAAAAAATAAAAAAAGCAGAACTGTTTCATCCTTGAATCACAGGAACAAGAGCTCAAACCTTGGCATCTCGGAGTATTTTTAATACTTCTCCAAGATGCTAAAACCATTTTCCTCCAGGTGCCTAGGAAATTATAAACCTCATGTAATGCCCACTGCACTGTACCTGAAGAGTCCCTAGCAGACAGCAGTTCCTTGCTATTAACAAAGAGGTAAAATGTTAATGAGAACTTTAATGTAATTAAATTATCCCAGAATTAAAAGCATCTCTGGAGAGAAGCACTTACTTACTCAGAGTTTGGAACCAGACCCCACTGTACCTGCAATTCTTGGAAAACACAAAAAAGGCAGTAAAACCAAAAACCCACAACAGAACTCAAGTTCTCCTTAAAGCACCTCCTTGTTTCCTGCACACAGGAGTGAGCACAACATTCCTGGTTTGTAACAAAGTTCCCAGCTTGTCACCAAACCTCCTCACTGCTACAAACCCAAAACATATGGGATACACCGGGAAATGGGGGGGTACACCTGGGAAAAAGCCCAGTTTCAGTGCATGCACCTGGGGGGTGGGGAGGGCTGGATGAGAAAGGAATTCCTTTCCCAAAAGGAGCTGTGTTCTGCTGTGTCACCGAGAGCAGGTGCTGCTCACCTGTAAAACATCAACCTTGATCCACTCGACCCAAAGGGGAAACCATTCCAGCTCCCAGGGGAAGGGATCCCCAAGGCCCACACGGAATTTCAAAGGCTCAAAAAAGGGGCTGACACCAGTCTGTCACTAAACGTGTGGTTTTCCATTTCCAACGAGTGCTTTAAACCTGGTCTGTTGGGTTTGGAGCTCTGTCGGAGGACAAGCTCTTGGACTTGCTTTAAAAAACATGAAATGAAAAAAGGACACGAATCAAAATCAAGAAGACGGGAGTTTTTTCTTTTCCCCCTCCCTCCCCCTCCCCAGTTCTCGTTTTTCTTATTTTTTTTTTTTATTTTTTTTTGTAAATCAAAGCAGGCCTAGCCTCCCTGCTGTCCCCACTGATAGGGAATTCTCAAAATATCCTATTCACACTACGCCTAAACCAACCTCTCTGGCTTCTACCTTTATAGAAAAACGTAGTAACAGAAAATCAGGCTGGGAAAGTCACCTACAAACAAAGGTCTAATTAAAATAACAACAGGGCTGGCTAAGGCTGTATCCCATAGCACCTGGCACACGCTGGAGGGGCTGGGTGGAGGAGTAGGCAGGGTTGGGAACAGAACACGAGGGCCCTTAGGACGCCCCCCGGACAATGATCATGACCAGATAGTCATCCTCGGATTTGGCCAACGCCTTGGCCGTAGAGTCCAGGAACTGCTGGGAGAAGTCGCAGGGTGGGAAGGCGTGCAGCACCCCGCTGTTCTCCTTGTCTTTGTTCCCCCCCACGGGGAGGCTGATCACCCCTGCAGCCTGCTTTTGCTTTAGGTAGGACACCAGATTCCTGAGCGGCCTCTGCGTGGAGGTGGTGGCAGGCTCGGCGGCTCCGGCGGCCGCGCGGTTTTCCGCCGCGCCGGGCACGGCCAAGAGGATGGCGTAGCCATTGGGCCCCGCCACCTTGATGCGCCGGTTCACCTCGTCCAGCTTGGGCTGGTCCAGCCGGAGCCGCTGGGTGATCTTGAGCTGGGCCACCTTCCCCCCCGTGGCCCCCTCCACGAGGAGGCTGCTGGCGACACCGAGGTCCCCCTGGAGCAGGTGCATGTTGGACGGGAAGTTGCTGTTCTTCAGCAGGAGCATCCCCTGCCAGGCCAAGCACAGCTTGGGCGCCGCCCCAGCCTGCGCTACGCCCCGTCTGCTCTGTTTTTGGGGAGGGGTTTGGGCGGGAGCTCGCCCCGCCTACCCTCGGGCAGCCCGCTCATCCTTTTTGGCCGGGCTCTTGCCCTCCTGGGCGGCGGCACCGCCGCGGTGCTTCCGCTCGCGCTCCGCCGAGTTCTTGCGGTCGCGCTTCTCGTTCTGCCCCCGCTCCAGGCTGCCCCGGCGGGACTCCCGCACCGGGGACGGTCGCTCCAAGAGGAGCAGGCGGGACGAGCGCTCGGGGTCGCTGCTGTAGCGCTCCCGGCCCCCCAGGAGCTCGGGGCTGCGGTCCGGCGGGGAGCTGGTGGCCAGGCAGTGGCGCTTTCGGGAGGACGAGGAGCGCTCGCTGTCGGGGGAGCGGTCCAAGTGCCGGCCTCCGTCCTCCGCCAGCCTCCGCTTCCTGGGCTGATCCCGACTGCTACTGCCCAGCTCCCTCTCCCCGCGGTCCCGCTCCAAGGACCACCCGTCCCGGCGGCGCTCCAGGCTTTCCAGTGGGTCGTAGGCAGCCGCCCGGTTACTCCTGTCCCGCACAGGGGGCGGCGGGGGCACCCACTCTGTCTCGGGGTAAAGGTCTCTGTCGCGGTCTCTATAAAGCAACGGTGGCGTCCTGTCCCGGGCCCCCCGCAGAGGGTCGGGGGGAGCTCCCCGGTGAGCCCCAAAAGCAGCCGCCTCTGCCACGAGCTCGTAGTGAGCCGGGGGCGGCAGGGGCAGGGGCTGCAGGTAGGGCTGCTGGTACCGGTGCTCGGTGTCGGCAAAGTCCACGCGGAGCCGGCGGTCCGGGCCCCCCAGAGGGAAGCCCCTCATGTGTGTGCAGGCCGCCTGCGCCGCGTCCAGGCTTTCGTACTGGATGTAGGCCCAGGAATCCCCTTTGCGGTAGTCGATGGTGCGGATGGTACCAAAGCGGTCGAACTCCCGGGCCAGGGCGGCCAAGGGCACCCAGGGCCCCAGGCCGCCCACCCAGAGCCGGGTGGTGGGGGTGGCTTTGCCGTACCCGATCTTGATGGGGTTGCGCAGCAGCACCTTCCCCGACATGGCCAGCTTGGCCCGGTGCGCCATGTCCAGGTTCTCGAACTTCAGGAACCCGTAGGTGCTGGTCTGCCCGCGGCCCGGCCTCTTGATGTCCACCTCGGTGATGACCCCAAAACGGTCGAACGCCCGCCTCAGGTCCGACTCGCTCACGGTGATGTCCAGGTTGCCCAGGAACAAGGTGCGGTTGGCCCTCTGGTCATCCTCGGGGCTGATCTCCTCCTCGCCGGCCGCTCCGGCGCCACCTCC
>NW_021940585.1:170544-180325 GCF_001715985.3 Manacus vitellinus | reverse complement strand
AGCTCCGTTCCCTTCCCAGGACACATTCCAGCCCCTCAATGCCTTTCTTGGCAGCAGGGCCCCAAACTGGCCCCAGGATTTGAGGTGTGACCCCACCAGTGCCCAGCACAGGGAACAGACACTGCCCTGCTCCTGCTGGACACACCATGGCTGGGACAATCCAGGTGCCATTGGCCCCTTGCCCACCTGAGCACACCTGTGCCCACAGTCAGCCGCTGTCACCAGCACCCTTCAGGTCCTTTCCCAGCGTTCCAGCCCCTCTCCCCCCACCTGGAGCATTCCATGGGGTTGTGTTGACCTTGGCCATGGATCCAGCCTGTCCAGATCCCTCTGCAGAGCTTCCTGTCCTCCAGCAGATCCACATCCCACCCAATTTGAACTGCCTGAGGGTGCCCTCAATCCCCTCATCCAGATCATCAGTAAGGATGTTAAACAGGACCAGCCCTAAAACCAAGCCCTGAGGAACCCCAGTAGTGACTGTGTAGAACCACAGAATTCCAAGCTGGTTGGAAGGGACCTTGAAGCTCATCCAGCCCCACTGGCTGCCATGGGCAGGGACACCTCCCACTGTCCCAGATTGCTCCAAGCCCTGTCCAGCCTGGACTTGGACACTTCCAGGGATGGGGCAGCCACAGCTTCTCTGGGAATTCTATCCCAGCCCCTCGTTGCCCTAACAGGGAGGAATTCCTTCCCAATATCCCATCTAACCCTGCTCTCTGGCAGTGGGAAGCCATTCCCTCTTGTCCTTTCCTTTCAGGCCCTTGGCCAAAGTTCCTCTCCAGCTCTCTGGAGCCCTTTAGGCATTGGAAGGGCTCCAGGTTCTCCCTGGAGCCTTCTCTTCTCCAGGTGAACATTCCCAGCTCTCCCAGCCTGGCTCCAGAGCAGAGGGGCTCAGGTCCCATCATCACCTTTGTGGCCTCCCCAGGACTTGCTCGAGCCACTTCCCAGGGAGACACAGCTGAAGGATAAAACTTAGGCACTACCATATCCCCCTGGAAAAGTTCTTACTCTGTCAAGATGGTACCATTTTCCAGCAATACCTCACTTCAAGAGCTGCTGGAAAGGTTTCTGGAGGGCGGGTTGGAGTTGATGGAGGAATTAAACCTAGCACACAGAGGGTTTTAGAGAGCAAATGTCCCAGTTTACAATAAAAAGGCATCACTTCAGTCTGGATCAGATGCCCCCACATCCCATGCAGAGACCTCTCCCCTCTCTGCCAGCTCCTCTCCTGCGTGTCCCAGTGTGTCTATAGGATCATGGAATGATTTGGGTTGGAGGGACCTTAAATCTCATCTCATTCCACCCCCTGCCATGGGCAGGTACACCTTCCACTATCCCAGGTTGCCCAGAGGAGCTGAGGAATTAATCCTCAAACAGGTGAGGGAAAACTGGGGGAAAACCTATTTTGCCATATTTCAGCTTCATCCTTGAGGTTCCACATGGTAAAACCTGGCACAGCTCCACTGGCTGGAGAAGAAATCCATCACCAAGGTCCTCTCTTCAGGTGCCTGGGCTTGGGAGAGAAAGACAGGGATTAAAATTCCTCAACTGATGAGTCATGGAGCAAAAGACACCTTGGAGGAGCACTGGGCCACATCACCCTCCTGACAGACATTTAATCTGATTTCAGGCCTCCTGGTCCTCTCCTTCCAAGGGGAGGCTCTTCTCCTCTGGGATTTTTCCACCTCTGCATCAGCTGCTGCTGATTTGGATCTCTGTGCATCTCTGGTGTGTTTTGGAGGAGGTTTGGCACTGGGAAAAGGCATCACAGCGTTGGGAAGGAGCTCTGGAAAGGATCAGGCTCTGTCAGGCCATGAAAAACCATCCGGCTCAGGCAGGAATGTCCCCCTGGGCCCAGGCTGGATAAGGAGCTGTGCTCTGCTCTGCCTGTGCTTAGATATAAGTGTATGAATAATTCAGGTGCCAGATGGCCCTGGAGCCCCTGGCCTAGATCTAAACATCTAATTACATCTGGTGTCCATGGGATTGGGCAGCCACGTCCCTCTGTGGAGCCAGGCTCATCCCGCAGGATACCGGGCTGTTGCAGAACCACAGAAATTTGCTGTTTGCCTGCAAACCCCCACATTTTCTTGGAGTTTAACTGTGCATTTTACTTTGCAAACCTGGTTGGAGTGGATGGTGGAGGAGCAGGTCAGTCTGATGGAGGAGCAAAGGGCTCCTGGCAGGATACAGAGCTCCCACTCCAACCCTGCTGATCCAGGCAGACTCGTGAGCACCTCGGCTGGGGAGGCATCTGCTTGTTTGCAGTTTTGCATTCAGAAGAGCTGCCTTTCTTCCAGGAGATGTGCTCAGATCCCAGCTGGCTGTTGGAGACATGGAAATCCATTAGCTCCACTTAGGCGAGGCCACAAGGGCCCTCCCGGGAGCGGAGCTGCCGCGTCCTCCGACCCGGAGAGGAGGCGAAGCTTCCCCCCGGCGCGGCGGCTGCGATCCCCGGCGATCCCTGCAGGTCAGACCTCGCCCGGGCCAGCAGCAAATAGGCTGGAGAACATGCCCCCTGCGGGATGCCGGGGAGGTTTGGCAGCAAACAGCTCCCAGCACCTCGAGGAAAGCCGGGAGGGAGCGGATTTTTCCGTGCAGTGTCCGGCTGCACGGGATGGGGACTGCAATATCCCTCCCCCTTCCCTGTGCCTCTGCTGGAACCAACCTCTCCTGAAACCAGGCTTATGTTATCCATGTGCAGCGCTGCTCAGCGCCGTCCCCGAGGGCACTGGGGACACTTTGGGGACAGCTTTGGGCCCTCGGCCAGGGTGGTGACATCCTGGCGGAGCATCCTCCCCACCGGCGGCCCAGACTCCCCGGGGCTGCCCAGCCCATGGCCCTGGGGACCCCGGGGCTCTGCCAGCGGGCAGGGAGGAGCGAGGAAGAGCAGGACAAGGAAGAGCAGCCCCTCTCCGTCCCGTTGCCGGCAGAGGGCAACGGCAGCCCGTGAATTACCGGGTCTGCTCCGGCCCCGCTGCCGCAGCCCAGCCCGAGCCCCTCTGACCCGGCTCCTCACCCCCCTCCGCTCCCATTTCTTCTCCGTTTCATCTCTTTCCCTCCGGTGCGTGGGGAGCGCTCGAGTTTAATAAGTAATGAAGGAATTTATGGAGCCATTAGTGTGGTAATTGTTTGCTTTCCACCTAATATTCAGAGATTAATGGAGAAGGAAGAAGAAACCCTCAAAGTACAGAAAGAATTAAGGCAGGATCAGGGATCCGGGATCACATTGCAGGGCCACGTCCTTCCCAAAGCACTGTGTCCTGAGGAGAGCTGGTGCATGGACCTGGATCTATAATTACAGAGATCTGGGCACCCAGGGACCTCCCAGCCCTTGGCTCCCCGGGACTCACTGGGGATGGTCCCACTCAGGACAGTGATGCCTGTACAGGGTGGAGCCACCTGATTTTGGGTGCCCACTTCTGGTTCCTCCTGGCAGGGGGCTCCTCCAGGGATGCAGCCCAAGGAATCCAAGAGGAGCTCTGGGAAGCTCTAGACATCCATGAGCTCCAGGTGGTTTGGCTCTGTTCTGTCTCCGGTCCATCTGCCCCCTGCAAGCTGCTGCCTTTGCCTTCCAAACTCTACCTGTGCTCAGAGGAGCCCAAATTCACAACCTGCTCCCTCAGAGACCCTTCCACCAGAATCTGGTCCATCCCCACTCCCTGCCTCGGTTCCTCTCCCTGCTGAGGAGGAGCAGAGGGACCCAGGAGGACTCAGCCCGTCTGTGCTCCTGCCATGATCCTGATCCCGATCCCGATCCTGGCAGGCGCCTTTAAACGCTGGAGCCATTTCCATGTCACCACAGGACGGTGACACAGCCGGGAATGACGGACGGGCTGGGATTTGCTGGGCAGACACCAAACAGGTGGCAGCTCCAGAAGGGGGACATCACATAACCACAGGTCCCAAAAATGCCCCAAACACCCAAACTTCATCCCAGCCAGAGCTCTTGGCTGCCTTTGGCGAAGGATTCTCCTTGGATAGGGAGAGGGAGGGGGTGTGGGGGAGACGCCCCCAGCCCTGCTCTGGGCTGTAACGTCAGCACCGACTGTGCCGTGTCTGCAGCACGGGTGGCACTTGCTCCGGGAGGGAGAGGCTGTGCCAGGGCTGCTCTGGGGAGCCAGACGGGGACAGCGGCACCGGCTCCCGGCGCTGGGACCCGCGCCCCTCCCGGTGTCCCAGCGGGAAGCAAAGCAAGGACACAGCCTGTGGCAAAAGACGTTTTTCCAGACGGCTGGAAGGGAGAAGCTGGACAGCAGCCTGTGGAGCGTCCAGTGCTTACACAGGGGGACAAAGGAGATGCCCCCAGGAGATTCTCCATGTGCCACGTGGCTCCCTGGAATCTCGTGCCTCTCTTCCACACCTCCAAGGATAGTGCCCTGTAGTGTTCAGGGTGGTGTGTGTCCCATCCCAGCTCTTCCCTGTGACAGACTCCAGCTATGGTGTCATGTAGAACAGCACATCCTCCCCTGTCCCTGTCCCCATCCCTGTCCCCATCCCCATCCCCATCCCTGTCCCTGTCCCTGTCCCCGTCCCTGTCCCCATCCCTGTCCCTGTCCCCGTCCCTGTCCCTGTCCCTGTCCCCGTCCCTGTCCCTGTCCCTGTCCCCGTCCCTGTCCCTGCAGCCGCAGAGAACACATGGAATCTTCCTGACATCCTCCCTCCTCTCCAACAGCTTCCCAAGTGACAAAGGTGTTGTGCTGAAATGCATCACCCCATGGGGCTGCTGAGGAGCCCAGACAGAGCCTGGAATTCCTCAGCTCATCCTGACCACAAAACTCTGGGATTTTCCCACCCCATGCACAGGCAGCCATGAAACAGTTTCTCTTCCCTTTCACCCCTGAACAATTTCCCAGCTCCTCCTGAGCAGCTCCAGTGCCTCAGTGTCCCCATGCTGTGGGGTTTCGGAGAAGGATTTTTCCACACATTCAGATGGATGATGCCCCCACCAAGCCCCAGCACATCCCACCTCGGGTGCTCCAGCACAGATTCATCATGTCTTTATGTCACCAGTGGGAGGGAAAAAATGGCAATTAAAATAAATCAGAGGCTGGCAGCTCCATTTGTCATCTGGAGGGGAACAATTCCCGCCTGGATGGGGTGGGAACTCAGGCAGGAGACAATCAATAAAGCCCTCAGGTCTGTAAGGAGACACCCCCCAACCTTCAGCCGGGGCCCCAAAGTCAAAATCTTGCCTGACTTTGCCTCAGAGCAACTGCTGGACCTGGGGAAGGAATGTGTGAGTTGAATTCCCTCAACATCTTGGGTTTCCAACCTCTGGGCAAGGCTGTGCTGCTCAAGGAGAGCCTTCTCCAGGTGTAATGGGATCCTCCAGGAGTCATGAATAATTCCTGGGGCTGGCTGGTGGTGCAGCTCCTGGGGCAGACCTGGGCAGTGAGGGCTGCTCTCCACCTGGGGTTTTTAGCCCAGGATGCTCCAAAGAACAAGGAAATCATCTCATTTCTAATGGGAGCTGGGAAACACTTTGGGATCTCAGTCCCAACACAGCAGCTGGTGCAAGGGGCAGAGTGTGACTCCTGGTGCTTCACGCCCACCAAGCTTCGTCCCCATGGTGGCTTCATACTCTTCCTCCCAGGGGACCATACCTGCCACTCCTGTCTCCTCATGGACATTGTGTTATGGATTTAATTCCATGCCTTTCCATCCCTCTAGCTGGTCCATCAGCAGGTCACTTCCAGAAGGACTGGAAGTGCAATAACTCCTCGTCCAGTCCCAGCCTTCCTGAGGACAAGGACCCAAGACAGGCTGTCCTTATCCAGGCAGAGGCACCAGCACAGGCAACTCCCAAAGAAGGAAAACCATGAAGGATGGGGTGGTGGCACCACAAGCATGCCTGAGGAAGATTGGTGGGAGCCCACAGGGTCTCCACAGGTTGGATTCCAGCCCTATTTCATCAGCAGGACATCTGGATTTGGCTGCTGGTAGATCCTCATGGGAAAGGACCTTATTTTAGAGACCCAGAATGCTCAAAACGTGGCTTTGTGCAGTGTGGGGGCAGTTCATGGGCACGGGAGGGTGGCTGAGAACAACCCTGGGGCCTCCTCCTGCCCTGGGATCTCCCTCATCTTCCTGCCACCTCCATGCCTCCTCCTTCCCCTCTGAGCTGGGACAGATCCCACGGGTCTTTATCCAAACCCTCTCTGTACATTTGGTGCCTGGAGCTCCCTCAGCCATGGACTATGCATTCTTGTTAAACAGATATTTAAGGCAGTCGTGGGGATATTTTTAAATGACCCCTGAAGCTATTTCTGCTTAATTTCCCTCACTTTTCCTCTGTGTCTCTCCCTGATCTTCTCCTCCAAAGAGGACAAGAGCTCATTTTCATCTCTCCTGTCTGGGAGATGGGGTGCCTGGCTGGCTGAAGACAAAAAGCAGCCCAAAAAAGAGCACACAGGGCTGAGCAAGAATAGCAACAGGGCTGGCCCAGGGCAGAGCACAGCAAGGTCCAGGTGCAGGGTGCTGCCATCCCCAGCCAAGAGCATCCAGGGGGGAATATTCCCCTCTGCAGCCCTGCCTGGGCACCCAACAGACCTTTCAGACCCAGATCTTAAATTTGATGATCTATGTGGTCAGGAGGAGATCTGCTCATGGTCCTGATGCTTTGGGCCAGCCCTGCTCAAAGGCAGAGAGAAACAGCAGGTCCAGCCAGAGCCCCAAGCCCAGTTTCTTTTCCCCCTTGGACCGAGGGGTTTCTCTGCTCTGCATCTCCCCTTCCTCACTGGACACCTGTGGAAAATCCCCCATTCCTGGAGCTCAACCTCTTCCATCTGTGGGGCCTGATATTTCCCAAGGCAGCCCTCAGGGGAAGGGCAGAGCCTGTGTGGACACACACGTGGGTTTAGTGCATGGAAACACTGCCAGGAGAGAAACACAAACCCGTGGAAAACCCCAGCCTTTGCTGCTGAGGAGAAACTGGTTCGTTGGTTTAACCTTTTCACCTCCACCCTGGTCTCCTTCCCCTTGGAAAGCTGTGGCAACACAGAAAGGGTGGCATTTTTTGGGGTGCTGGTCCAGCATTGGGTGCTGTAGGGAGGGTCATGTGGGAGCTGGGTCGTTGCTAAAGCTGAGAAAATTGGGGATGTTCAGCCAGGAGAAGAGAAGGTCGTGTGGAGACCTCACAGCACCTCCCAGGATCTGATCTGAAGGGGCTGCAGGGAAGCTGGAGAGGGACTGTTCATCAGGAACTGGAGTGACAGGACAAGGGGGAATGGATTCAAGCTGAAAGAGGGCAGGGTTAGATGGGATATTGGGAAGGAATTCTTCCCTGGGAGGGTGGGGAGACCCTGGCACAGGTTGCCCAGAGAAGCTGTGGCTGCCCCATCCCTGGAAGTGTCCAAGGCCGGGTTGGACAGGGCTGGGAGCAATCTGGGCTAGTGGAAGGTGTCCCTGCCCATGTCAGGGAGTGGGACTGGATGGATTTAAGGTCCCTTCCAACCCAAACTGTTCCATTACTCCATGACACTGCCACAGAGATCATCCAGCATGGCAGGAGCAGAAGGGGCCCGACCCCAGTGCCAGGGGCTGTCAGCCCACACTGAGGGGACCCAGGTGGGACCCCACAGAAGGGTTTGAGTGTCTCTGAGCTGCCCAAAGAGAAGAAGGTTCCCCCCACCTTGACTGTAGGTGCTCACCCAGAGCAGGCTGGACATCCCTGGACATCACCAGGAAGGTCTTTCCAAGCCAAACAACGCTGGGAATAGGCAGAAATCAGGGAAAATCCCACCCTGAGCTAATCCAGGTCCTGGGGTGTCGTTCCAGCCCCTCCATCCCGGTGCACTCCACCCCTCCCTTCCCCAGAGCTGCAGCATGGCAGGGAGAGCTCTGATGGCTCCAGCAGGAGCAGAAAAGGGCTCCCAAGGACACCAGACAGGGAAGGTCACACCACGCTCGGCTGGGTGAGATGGATTAGAGCTCCCAACCTCCTCCAGGGCCAGTGGAGCAGGGCTCTGATCTTCCCAGGTGACCAGCTCCAGTTTCCCTGGGATACAGAAGGGGGGGGTGACACCCACCTCCATGGAGCCACATTTTCCCTGGATCCAGGGCCGGGGGTGCAGCCCTGCAGTGTCCCCCCTCCCCTCTGGCCACTGTTCCCACAGGGAGAGCGGCAGCAGCTGAGATAATTCACCATTTAATGTGAGCAGATGGCTTAATTTAAACAAAATCAGGGAGGAGAGGAGCCAGTCTGAGCGTCTCCAGGAGTTCAGGCTCTTCTCCCGTCTCTCCCCCTCTCTGCACTGCCCTTCTCCAGCAGCAGCTAAAGTCTGGATCCAGCCCCAGAGCTCCTCAGGTCCTTTCATCCTTTCTGCTCCCCAAGGAGGATGGAGGAAAAAAAAATATCCAGGTGCAGCAAAATTTCCTCCCCCAAAGCTCTTTGCAAATCGTTTTGGTCAACAGAAGGTCTTGAGATGTTCACTTTGTGGGGTGGACTGGTGACAGGTATTGGCACCGTTGGAGGGGGTGGCACAGTCACCCTGTGCCCCAGGGACCACAGGGACAGAGGGGACAGCGATGGAGAGGGGCCAAGGTGGGCAAAACCCTCGGGGGTTGGCTCAGGCAAGGATAAAGACCAAAGGGACTGTGGCTCCTGCGCTAAATCCCTTCCTCCTCCTGTCCTGCTCCTTGGAGACCTCCCAGGGATCACAGTGCCCATTAATCCCTTCCTAAACTCCCCTCCAAGCTCTGCTCCCACACCCTGTGCCCAAGACTTCGTGACACTTCCAGCTCTTCCCAGGATCACAGGAGGGTTGGAAGGTTGGTTGGGGTTGGAAGGGCCCTCTGGAGATCCCCCAGCCCGACCCCCCTGCCAAGGCAGGGTCACCTGGAGCAGGTGGGTTTGGAATGTCTCCAGAGGGAGACTCCACACCCTCCCTGGGCAGCTGTCCCAGTGCCCAGCTCCAGCTCTTCCCCCATCTCAGGGCTCCTCCTGGCTCCTGCTTTCCACTCAAAACTGAATCCCACTCCAGTTTTGACCGCACAGGTCCCATTTTATGCCCTTCGAGCCCCTCCTGCAGTGAGATCCTGCCCAGAGTGGAGCTGCCAGTGCTCCAAAGCAGTGTCCTCTCAGGCAGCAGGGCTGGAGGGGGCAGAGCTGAGCCCACCCCATCGCAGAGCCCGGTGTGAGCGCGGGGGATGTCAGGCAAAGGTTTCATCAAGTGCTCAGCACTGCAAACTCCCACCTGGGAATTCAGCCAGCCCAGCTCCCCGTGCCCACAAGGAGAGCCAGGCAGCCAGCAACCCTTGGGCTGGCAACCACCACCATCCACCTGCCTGAGGAAAACAACCCCGAGGTGGGGGAAACACCTCCAACCCCCCCTAATTCCCAGAACAAACACACCAGGCCCTTCTCTGCCAAGAGATGTTGGTTTTCCTCTAATTACCCACGTAACAAACCCATCCTGGTTATGCAGAGCTTTCATAAGAGGTTGTGTGGCCATAGGTGATTCCTTTGAAAAGCTCCCCACCCGTGGAGCTGCTCCCCCCCTCGGCAGTAATAAATGTAATAAATGTAATAACGAGGCTCAGCCCCACGCAGCAGTTTAGGACCTGTCTAATGCAGGAAGTCAAAGTTACTGAGCACAATGGCCTCTCTTCTAGCCACAAAAATAACCATAATCCAGGCAACAAAGACAAAGCAGCCTTTTGGAAGCGGCAGAACAGCCTTGATTTGGGATATCAAAGCTCGGTTTGGGAGTTCAAAGATGTGCCTGAGGCTACAAAGTGCATCGTGGCAGGACTCGTGGCTGCTTTGCTCCTCTCCCAC
>NW_021940585.1:159570-170391 GCF_001715985.3 Manacus vitellinus | reverse complement strand
CCCAGCCGGATCTGCCGAGGCTGGGGGGTCTCGGGAGCTGCTCGGTGCCAGCTCAGGACAAAGCAGCTGCTCTGCAGTGGCTCAGGGTGGGGATCTGCAGGGCTGAGCCAGCCAGGGTGTGCTGAGGCGAATTCCAATCAGGCCAGGCAAGCCCCATCCACCTGCATCCTCCATCCGGGGGGAGAAACCTGGAAAATGCTTCTTCCCGACCTTTGGGAAGAGGCTGATCCTGTGGAAATGCTGCCAGGACTGGGATGAGGAGGTGGGACGGGGTGTGGGTGCCGGCTGGGGGGGAGGGCAGCTCCAGAGACGATAGTTTTGTCCTGCAGGCTGGAAATCTGGGGGGGAAAAGCAGCAAGGAAACGTACCAGGAGCAAAGGCTGGGGCTCCCCGGGGCTGGAGCTCACACGGGAAGGGGCTCTTTGAGATATTTCTTGGTTTTCCTCCCTCCTGGTGAGGTTTTGAGGATGGGCCAGACCATGACCACGAGAGGCAGGACACCTTCCCTCAGCAGCACGGGCAGCTCCCTGCCCCCTGTGGGAGTTGGGAGCCCCCCCGGCACCTCTTTTAGGATCACACAACAGCAGTGAGGGCCCCAATGCTTTGGAGACACGGGAGCCATCCCGATTTCCACCCTCCCTTCAGCTCCCCCTGCTCCCCTCGCCCTCCGCCAGCCCGGGCGGTGCCGGCTCTGCAGCGCAGACAACGGGATTAGGATCGATTTTCCAGGAGCAGCAGCCTCGTCACGGGCTCCTCACGGTCCCCCGGAGCGTCCCCCCCCCTTCCCGGCCTCCCTGGCCACGTCTCCTCCCCCACAGATCCTTCTGCAGAGTGTCTTGACCCCGTATTGCCCCAAAAACTGTCCAGCAGAGGGGAGAAAATCGGGTCCTGCCCCAAATACACCCCGCAGGTCTGAGAGCTGAATCCCAGCGTGCATCACCCCCCTCCCTGGCCTGGCTTTTTGGGTGCAGCTGTTGGGGGACAACAGCCAGACCCAACCCAGCTGCTTTCTTACCCAGGAGAGAAAGGAGAGCACATCCCTGGGACCAAAATGGGCTGTTTTGTCCCCAGATGCCTCGGTAACATCTGTGCAGCTCCAGAGGGAGAGGGGGGAACATCAAACAGGACAATTGTAGCACAGGCTGCACTTTGGGATGGGGAGATGCCACCAGCCCTGGAAGCTCCTGCATTTCCCAGAATCCCAGGATATGCTGAGTGGGAAGGGACCCACAAGGATCATCCAGTCCAACTCCTGGCACTGCACAGGACACCCCAACAATCTCACCCTGTGCCTGAGGGCACAAACACTCCTTGTGCTCTCCATTTAAATTGCTTTCTGTGGAAACCAAGTCTCTGTTGTGGTACCTGGGGCTGGTGTGGAGGGCAAGGAGCAGCACAGCCAAGGCCCTGGCACGGAATTCTGGAATCATAGAATGGTTTGGGTGGGAAGGGACCTAAAGACCATCTTGTTCCACCCCCTGCCATGGGCAGAGACACCTCTCACTAGAACACGTTGCTCCAAACCTGGTCCTTGCCAGCAATTTCAAAGAGGTCCTGAGGGACAAAGGCCCTGGAACATTTTTAGTGATGGATGTTCCCCGCGGGCTGGACGCTGGATGTGAAGCCTTTAAAGTCAGGCTCCCTCTGATTAGACAATGGACATGAAGAGAAAGGTGCTGCTTCTCCTCCTTCTCCCTCATCCACCCTCCTCCATACCCACCCTGCTCCCAGAACCGACACATTTCCCCATCACAGCCACGACCAAGACCAGAGGGGGGACCCTGCCCCTCTCCCAGCTTCTCCCTGACGGCTTCCAAAGTGCTGCTCCAGAGGGGTTGTTTCAGTTCAGCTCCAGCCTCTTAAAAGGCCATCTCTCCCCATAAATCCCACCCCTGCCAAGCTCCTCAGCTCACTCTGGCTTTCAACACCCCACTCAGCACCAAGGACACTTTGGAAAGAGCTGCAGGCACGTGATGTCCTTCCCCGAGCAGGACGAGCACTCCAGAGACACAGAGAGCCCCCAGCTCCAGCTGACTCCCAATTATTCTGCCCAGAAACTGCTGTGGGGTGTTTTTTGGAGTTGTTAACAGGCCATTAAAAGTGTCCTGGCTGGCAGGGAGCTGGGAGGATGCAGGGCTGGAAGGAACCTCAGCTCTCCCGTTATGGTAAGTTTTCCAAACCCACCAGTTACGTCCCTGAATAGTTTCCTTCCATGAACAGTGAGATAACATCAGCTGCTTTTTTTTTTATTATTGAACAGCAGAAAATAACAAAAGAGCTGCAAGTGGCAGCTGAAAATGCAAAGCAGGGGCTGGAGTGGAGGGTCCTGTTTGTAGGGAAAGAGGGAACACGTTCCAAGGGGCCAGTGCCAGTGCTGACCCTGCGAGGAGCTGCTGCAGCCTGGCAGAGCTGCTCGGACATGACAGACCTTCCTTTTTCTGGCAGTCTGGAAGGAGATGGGATCTCTTCCAGCTGGAAGCAACCCTCCATCCCTGAAAATGTCCAAGGCCAGGTTGGACGGGGCTTGGAGCAACCTGGTGTAATGGAAGGTGTCCCTGCCCATGGCAGGGGGTGGAATGACATGAGCTTTGAGGTGCCTTCCAACCCAAACCAGTCTGAAATTCCATGTTCCATACTGGAAGCTGCTCTTTGGGATTCTCCCCTCTTCCCCTGGCCAAGCCTCCTGCAACCTTCATGCTCAAGGGAGGACACGAGCCTCTGCTCCAAACTGCTTCCCACAGGTTTATAACATATCCCCCATCTCCTGGCCAAAAGCCTCCAAATCATCAAGTCCAACCTTTCAATGAAGCTGCACAAATCCTCCTTTCCCAGAGGAAAACCATGGAAAATTTAGTCAGGGAACTGAGAGAAAGTCAGGAGTGCTGCAGTTTGGGTGGGGGCTTTGTTTTGTTGTCTATTTTTTTTTTCCTGCAGGCTGTTCCACAAATACCCTTTTCTGGGAGCAGGAAGCAAAGCTGAGGACTTGCTCACCCTGGGAAAAATCCAAAGGCTGAGTGAGGATGGAGCAGCCTGGACAGTGATAAGAGGGAAGTCATTGGCACGTGTTTGATGCAGCCTCAGACACACACAAAGGCCCTGGTTCTTAACTCCTAACTCCCTGGTGGCACTGAGGATCTGGCAGGGTTAAGAGATGGCCCTGGCATGTGGTCCCCAAAGCCAGAGACACCACATCCAGGTGACCAGGCCATGTCTTGCATCCCAGCTGGATGTCTACCCCAAATCCAGCTCATGGTGCTGGTCCTCTCCCAGCCCATCCCAAACTTTGGCCAAAACCAAGATCCAAGAGCTGAACCACGACACAAAGTCCCTCTGGTAGCACCCCCTTGGCTCCATGGGGAACGACACAATTTCCAAGACCACAAAAAACAAGGAGCTGGGATGCAAGATTGCTTTTTTCCCTCTCTTTTATTACCCAGAACAAGAAAACAGCCCATTTTCTGAGCACAGCCTGAATGGGAACAAGTCTGCCTAAATTCACCGTGAAGGGAGATGAAAGCCCATCCCATCGGCTGCTTCCAATCCTGGAAAAGAATCCGCTGGATAGGAGCAGTTTCAGGCATGCTGAGCACAGGCTGGGGCTGGGGGAACAGCCATTGATGCCACTGGAAGTGGTTCTTGATTTTAAAAAGCTGATGACAACAGTTTTTAGATCAAAAGAAGCCTTTTCATTGAAAGTCGCCTTTGCTTGGGCAAAACTGTGAATCAATCAGGCCAAGAAGGGCTGCAGTAAAATCACCTGCTCTGCTCCATGTCCTCAGGCTGGATTTTGCTCAGAGGACGTGGTGTGTTAAACTCCCATTTCCCTTTCCATGGGAACACCTTGGAGAAACCCAAAAAGCTTCTCTGCAGATTTGAGATTTTTTTTTCCCCAAGCGAAGGATGGCAAAGCACAGACTCTGCTTTGAAAATGGAGTGATTTGTTCAACCATGGTTGCTCCTGACTGGTTTGAAAAGTCAAAATGATGAACTGCACCGTGGAGAACGTGGCCTTGAGGTGCTCGGTCGCACCAGGGCTTTGGTGGCTCGTGTCTGTCTGTGGCCTTCCCTCTCTCCATGAATTCCACCCACCCTCAGATCCTGCTCCAGAACAAAGATCTCACCAGGAGGTCTGGACATGGGGAGCCTTCTGCTCCCAGCAGCAGCTCATCCCCCCAGAGATGATCCATCCCAACCCTGCCCAGAAGCTGCACCATCTTACACATCCCCCATGGACCTGTCCCTGTGGAGCCAACATTCCCAAGCAGGGAAGCAGTGATGGGGTGGACCAAGAACTGGCCTCTGCTTTGTCCTTGATCCCATCGTGCTTTTCAGCCTCTGTTGGGGCAGCTACAAGTAGTTCCACGTTGGGTTTTCTGTGGAAAGTCCCATCATAGTAAAGGGAAAGCAACTGGGAGGAGATGCCCTACCTCCAACTTGGATCCTGGTGGGTTCAAGGATGGGGCTTGTTTGGGAAAACCATGGCCCAGGTAGGACAGCACTGGTGGAGCCCTGTGAGCAGAGATCAGCTGCTGGGGTTCAACACACAACCCACGTCCACGTTCCCACCAAAACAATTCCTCCAAGGGTGCCACTGAACGAGTCCACAGGCCAGTTGTCTTGAGCTCATTAGGAAAACCAATCATCTCATTGCTGCAGACCCAGCCCCGGGTCCCTCTTGCCAAATCCTCTCCCCACTGGAGCACCACGTTTTCTCCTGCTTTGCCACCCAACACTGTCCCTGCACCAGCTGAGGAGGGTCCTGACCACGGTGCTGGGCACGAGCAGGAGAAGTTAGAGAAATGACCAGGAAGAATTAATAGTTTTCTCTTTTATTCCTCCAAATTTCCAAGATATTTGCAGCAGGAGGAGGGAAAAAGGGGAGATACCAAGCTAGAAAATAAAGGAGAAGCCCAATGTCTCTTCTCCATGGAAGAGTTTTGTGGTTGATGTCTCCATGTTGGCCAACATGCAAACCAAGACAGGACAGTTCTGCACTGGGATCCTAAACAACCATCTTGATCCTCATGTCCTCTGGGAGCATTTCTGCTCCAGCACGTTGGACCAGAGACAACCTGCCCTGGCAAAGCCCTTCAGAGGGGCCTCAAGGCAGAAGAGGACAAAGAACCAACACAAGCAAGAGAATCTGCTGATTTCACCCATTTTATTCCTGGGGATGGGGGGGAGAATTCACTGTTCCAGGAGAGCAAACCCAAACCCATCTCCTCGGCATCACACCACTCCTTTTCTCTCCAGACAAGGCACCAAGAGCCCCCACCTTCCCCCACCCCCAATCTCCCAAACCCACCACCCAAAAAGCACATCCAACTCCCCAAACCCACCAAAGGGGTATGGGATGGGTCAGGCAACACAACCCACACCCAGCAACAACCTCACACCCCCATCTCTGCTTCCACCCCAACATCCCAGGTGAGAAGAGACCAGGATTTATCTGCACTCCCTCCCGCTGGAGCCGTCCCCCACCCCTCCCTCCCTCCCTCTCTCTACCTGCTGCCTTTGCCTTTTTTTTTTTTTTTTTCTTATTATTATTTTTGCAAGGAAAACGGGTTGCCCTGGAGCTGGGTCTCCATGGAAACTTGGGTTTTTCAGACACTCAATGGAAAACGCTGGCACGGAGACGCTTGTGCAGGAATACTGATTCAGCCCCAGCGTCTGTAACACTGACTGCATTTTAATCCCTCTCCTCTCCCCGGCGAGCTAAAAATACCCTGTGTGCTGTCGCCTCCTGAACTCGAGTAAACAGCTTAAAGCAACACGGTGCTGCCAGAGCAGAAATTTCATGAATCAGCTGGAAAAAAACCAGGGATGGGGGAGGTCCCGGTGGGGTCTCAGCTTTCATGGAGCACCAGCCCGGTGGGGGAAAGCACGTCCCTGCTGCAGGGATGGCGAAGGAGCAATGGATAGGCACGACGTGGGGTCCTTGGGGCTTTGTTTCACCTCTCCAAGGTGCCCTTTTCCAGGTGTAAAAGCAGGAAAACAGGGCTTTTCCCGCTGCCCGGCCGGCTGGGAGGGACGCGCTGTTCGCTCTCACGCCAAGTGGCACCGACACGGGCGGGGGAAGGAGCCAACTGTCCCCAGCGAGGGGTCGGGGACAAGCTGGGAGGTGGGTCTGGCGAGCCACACGACCTGCACGGGGCTTTCACCCTGCTGCCCTCCACTGCTCTTGGCCCTAGGACGGATGTCGAGCTCCAGCGGAAACCGGCCCTCGCTGTTGCCCCACGTGCCAGCCCCTCGCGTGCCCCCGTGCCCAAGCGCCCTCGCTGTGCTCCGATGCCAGCCCTCCCGCTGTGCTCCCGTGCCAGCCACCTACGGCTGTGGCCCCCCCGTTGCAGCCCCTCGCTGTGACCCCCGTGCCAGCCCGGCCTCGCAGGGGCCGTAATAGGCAAATCCAACCCCGCTCTGCTCTCCCAATTAGCCGGGACTGTCCTCAGCTGACTCCCGGAGCCGCGTTTTGCCGAACACACAAACAGCTCCTGGATTATATTATTTTTTAAAGGTTTTCTCCCGGCAGCGCAGCATTCCCAGGGAGGGAACACCCGGATGGGGAAAACGAGGCACAATCCTGCTTTAGCAAGACCTGTCTGCGGGCTGGGAGTGAATCCAGGCTTCCCGGCTCCCCCCGGCTGGGAGCAGGGATCGGGCATTGCCCTTCGCCCCTAAAGCATTCCATCCTGCCACACCCCGCCCAGGGAACTCCCCTACCCCTAATTAGTGCTGCCTCCTAATTAAAAGGCCAAAAGTCCATGGCAAGGACGTGCACCCACATCCAAGGGGTTTTGTGGAGGCTCCTGCAGAGCTGGATGGAGAGTTGAGATTGATTTTTCTCGGGAAACTCTGCATTCACACATTTGTTTTCGTCCCAGCTGTGGGAGAACGGCCACATTCCTGGGATGCTGCTTGAAACCTTTATTTCTACCAGGATCTGGAGAAGCAGGAGAGATGCCATCCCCAGCTCACAGTCAGAGGATTTAGGGTGGATGATAAACAGGGTTTTGCAGTGGAAAATTCCCCCCTGTCCTGCCCAAAGTGGGAAAACCCAGTTTCCCAGTAAAACCATTTCAGGGCTCAGCCATTCCCAGCACTCCAGGACCCCTCCTAAGCCTCTCCCCTTCTCGTCTGCCTTTCTCAACACCTCTTACAATACAGCAAAGTAGGGATGGGGGGGGAAAAGAACAGTTTAGGTCATTTTTTGTGGGTTCACTCCAGCAGCAGTGGGACTTAAGGCCATTGGCTCCGAGTAGCCAGAGCAGTAAAATAAATCCATGCAGGGCTCAGCCAAAAATGGGCTGCAAGGCTCGTTCGTTCCTTGGTGATAAAAAAAATCACCATTCTGGGCTTGAGTTATTTATGAGATTTCATCACACGTTAAAAGAGTGGGAACTGGACACATTCAAGGGCCCCTCCATGCCAGGACTAATTAACTGAGAGCCTGGAGCATCACTGGGGAGGGGGGTGGGGGCCACGAGGGCTCAGGGGCTGTAAATCCCCCTGGGGGACATTCCAGTCTCCACTTCCATGGGATGGGGGGATTCATCCATCCCAGCCCCGTGTTGGGCTCAGCACCCCTGGCAGAGCTTTCCAGGCAGAGCCATTCCGGGGGCTGGGAGCTCACTGGGCACTGAACCAACACTTGGGAGAGATCCCAAATCCCTCTCCCCAGCAGCAGCTGGTTCCAGTTGCTTCGAAGTGGGGAGATGCACTGGTAGAAACAGGGATTGTGGGAATAGTGTGGGATGGGAAGCTCAACATGGCCTGGTCATCAATGTGCCCAATTCCCCCCAAAATTCCAGGGATGGTGAGTTCCCACAGTCCCACCAGGAGCATCTTCCCAAACCCCCTGAAGTGCTGCCTCCACGGGCTGCCAGCACCCAGCTGGGCCAGCACAACGTTTGGGTAGGTCCTGCACTAACCCTGAGGAGAAGAACTTGGGGTGTTGGTGGGACAGGAAGCTCAACACGCCCCGGCCACGTGAGCTGGGACCCCAAACCCCCCCTGCCCTGGGCTGATCCCACAGCAGGGGAGGGGGGATTCTGCCCCTCTGCCTCTCAGGTGAGACCCCCCTGCAGAGTTGCCCCAGCCCTGGGAACAACAGCACAAGGACATGGAGCTGCTGGAGAGTACCAAGGAGGCCCAGAATGCTGCCAGGGCTGGAGCCCCTCTCTCTGCAGCCAGAGTGGGGAAGCTGGTGTTCCCCTGGACAAGAGAAGGGCCTCCAGGAGAGCTGAGAGCCCCTGGTTAGGGCCTAAAGGCGCTCAGAGACTGAGAGACTGGGTACAAGGGATAGGGACAGGACCACAGGGAATGCTTCACACTGACAGAGGAACATGATTAGATGGGATATTGGGAAGAATCCTTCCCTGTGAGGGGAGCCTCACAGGTTGCCCATAAAAGCTGTGTCGCCCCCATCAACCTGAAGAAGTCCAAACGCCACGGAATTGAATGGGCTTCCACCTGCGCTAGTGAAGGCCGCTGTCCCAGGAGAAACCCAGCAGTGTTCCACCGCTCCCAACGTGCATCCTGCACATTGAGCTGAGGCTCTTCAGGAGAAAAGGCTTTGTAGGGTCGCCCAAGTCCCACCACAGAGCAAGCAAGCCCCTTCATCCCTTCTCTTTCTCGTTCACCAGCTCGCCTCTCTGAGACCCGATTGACCGAGTGCATCAACGTGCACCAGCAACTGTTTGGCCTATCAGAACTCTCTTTGGTAGGTTTAGAGACCTTCTCCAGTGCTCCCAAGCATCCATCCTCCTGATCCCACAGCTCCAAGGCAGTGCAAGCACAGCTGTCCCCAGGTAAGAGAGCTGGATTTAGGCAGACGCACCTTCTCATCTTCCCGAGTGTGTCAGGGAAGCAGGAGTCTTCCCACCTTCCAAACCCCCCCCCCAAAGCATCCCCATCCTGGAGATCGAGTGGATGTGAGGCCAAATCAGGCTTGGAAGTCGGGAAATGTGCTTGAGCACTTGACTGCACCCAACAGGGTGTGAGGGTCCCTGAGCTCTGGCATCTCCTGAAGCTCTGGAAACCCATCGTTGCCCAGAGTTGGCTCATTCTGCTCCCAGCAGGATGCTCAGCTCCTGCTGCCCTTCTCCCACACTCATCCCACAGCCCTTGGTGCCCTCACCCACCCCCTGCAAACCCCTCCTTTTACCCTCCCACCCCCCAAATCCGGCTGTCTGAAAGGAGTGACCCCCCCTCTCCACTTAGGAAAGGGGAAACTGAGGCACAAACCAGCTGTGCAGAAACCACCATCCCTTCCCCACCCCCTGCCCCTGCAGTGACACCCCAAAGGGTGCCCAGCTGGTGGGAAGCCCCTCTCTCAGCCCAGATCCAGCCCCATGCCAGTTATCCCTGGCATGGAAGCAGCTCCCTGGGAGCCGCTGCCCATCCCTGTGCTCTTCCCTCCCAGGAGCCACTTTCCCAGATTAAAAACCCTGCTCTCATCCCCCGCTCTTGTTTTTATTGACAGCCCTGTCTTCTGTTGATTAAAATTCCTCTGAGTGCACCTGGTGGCCAATCCCATTCCCGAGCCAGGGATACCGTCACCGTCCCCCCCGGGTCTTTCTGCCCGTGCTCCCTCCCTGCCACATGTCCCCAGGTCTCCCTCCATGTGTCTCTTTGGCTGCAGAAAACAAAGGGAAAGAAGAAAAACGCTGTGGCATGATGGGGGGAAAAGGGTGATTTTTCTCTGGGCAAAGAAAGGGAGCAGTGTCGGGGTGTGCCAGGCTCTGTCCTCATCCCTTGTCTCGTTCTCCTGCTTGGCTGAGTCTGCACCTGGAGGGAGGGAGAGCCAAGGGAACCCGGGCCAGGAGGGGAGTCGCGCCAAAAGCACCGCAGTCCAAGTCTTGCAGCTCCAAACAAGCAGTGGCACCAAGGAAATCCCTGCCAGCCTTGGGGCTGCCGGAGCTGGGCCGGGATCAGCCACCGGAGAGGATCCTCTGCCCCATGGGGATGTGGGGAATACCGGGAGCATCCCAGTGCCTGCTGGACCCAAAAATGTCCCTGTGGGGACAGTCAAAACGTGGATGAACCCTTTCTGCTTCCTTTGGGATTTCTGCTCCCTCCAGGAGCTGTTGCTCTTCCACACCTGATCCTGGTGCTCCCCCAAGAGGGTTTTGCCCCCAGCTGGAGTCTGGCCTCTCCCATCTCCATCCCTGCACCTGCCACAACCTCCCCATGTCTCCATGGTCTGCTGGGAAGTCAAGATGCCCATGGCCTTGCCCAGCACCCCATGCCCAGCCCAGCCCAGCTGATGGAGCATCCAGAGCAAGAGCTCAGGAAGGCCTGCACCAGATGGGGATTTGGGATGGGAGTTTGGGATAGGGGTTTGGGATGGGGATTTGGGATGGGGCTTCATCCTCTCCTGCATTCCAACACCCCCATGGGGTCCTGGAGTGAAGGACCTTTCCTGGCTGATGGGTCACATCCACCTTCATGCAGCTCCAGGAAGGTTTGGCCACTCATCACACCCACCCCCACAGCGGATTTAGGCTGGGACCACAATTCCCAACCTGTAGCCCCAGGGTCGGGTGTAGATGGACTTTCCCCTCTCCCAAAGTGGAAAGAGGAAGGAGAGGGGGCCCCCAGGAGAGCTGGGGAATCCCTGAGGACAGTTTCAGTCCCTGAGCCTCCAGTTTGTTCCTCCTGACTCCCGTTTTGCCAGGGACCAGTGGGAACAGGCTGCATTTGGCCAGTGCAGTACAGAATGGTGATGGGAAGAGGCTTTGTCCAGGATGGAGCAGGGACCTAGTCCTGCTGCTGAGGGATGTTCAGGGAACATCTCCAGCCAGCTTTGCCCCAACCCCCCCC
>NW_021940585.1:155055-157265 GCF_001715985.3 Manacus vitellinus | reverse complement strand
AGAGCATCCCTTGGCCTTGGGGACAGCATGTCCCTTGGGAAGAGCTTCCCTCAGCCTTGGGGAGACCATCTCCCTTGGGAAGAGCTTCCCTCAGCTTTAGGGAGAGCATCTCCCTTGGGAAGAGCATCCCTCAGCTTTGGGGAGACCATCTCCCTTGGGAAGAGCTTCCCTCAGCTTTGGGGAGAGCATCTCCCTTGGGAAGAGCATCCCTTGGCCTCAGGGAAAGCATCCCTTGGCCTTGGGAACAGAATCCCTTGGAGAAAGCATCTCTTGGCCTCAGGGAGAGCATCCCTCCACCCTGGGGAGAGCATCCCTCAGGATACACATCCCTCCACCTTGGGGAGAGCATCCCTCAGGATACACATCCCTCCACCTAAGAGAAGGCATCCCTTGGGGAGAGCATCCCTCGGGGAGGGCATCCCTTGGGAAGAGCATCCCTTGGGAAGGGCATCCCTGGGGGAAGGCGTCCCTCAGCGGGGCCCTCCCTGGATCCAGCGGGGCTCAGGAGAAGGTGACCACCTCGCCCTGGGCGTAACTGGAAGCGAGGGCGTCCTGGCAGGAGTCTGCAATCAAAGACACAAATATTAAACACATTAAACATCATGTTCCAGCAGCTGTTTGGGGAGAAATAGGGGAGTGGGAGGGAGGCTGAGCTTCCAGGGCACCCCGACTTTGTAGGAGGGAGAGAACAGCCTAACCACAAAGCAAAATGGCCTTTTCCAGAGGGATAAAAATGCTGCTGTTCCATCAGTAATCCAGGAAAAAATGGTTTAACAAAAGCCTCAGAATGGAGCCAGAGATGGAGACCTGGGAAACGATTCTCCAAGAGAAACCAGACGTGGAGCCACGGGGATTTCGAGGGTAAAAATGAAGAACACAGTAAAAATGTCATTCCCACTGCAGCCTTTTCCTCCCAGAAAGCTGCTCCTGCCCAAAACTTCCCAAGCCAACCCCAAGCCAGATGTCCCAAAGCCAAGCCTGGTGCATTAATCCCACAGTGTTTTTTCTTCTCTCTCTCTCTCCCTCTCATTTGTTATCATTGAATTAATTACCATTGATTGGAGCTCTGAGTCACCCACCGCCTCTCCCCATGTGCCAGGGCCTGCTTCCCAGGCGAGGGGCTGTCAGGCAGGCAGACAGTGCCTAATCCACATGATAAGCCATGGAATTCTGCTTTATGGGTTCAACCCGCCCTCCTTCCCTGCAGACCCAACACAGCCCCAAACCCACCCTGTTTGCACCAAAACAAAGGTCTCCTTCTCCATCAGGTGTCACTGCACAGCTCTGGTGAGCAATGCCCAGACACAGAGGCTTTTCAACCCCCACATCCCGTTGGAATGAAAGCCCCTAAATCCCACAGCTGGCAGGAAAACTTCCCACCTCCCAGGCTGGCACGGTGACCGGTCTGGGGACCCAGCAGCACCCCCAGCAGCAACCGGGGACCAGCTGCTGAAAATCATCCCAGCTCTTGGTTCCATCAGTCCTGGGAGCAGCTAAAAGCTCTTGGCAGGACTCGTGGCCTGCTGGAAACATTCCCCATCAGGTCGATTGATTTACCAGGGGCACAAGTCGGCTTTTAACTCCCATCTCCTCCCCATTCAAAGCCATTTTCTGTGCGAGCTCGAGACCTGCTGCCCGCGGCCCCCAGGGACCTGCCAGGGAAGCAGCTTCCCAGCCTTGGAAAAAAAAGTTAGCACAACTAAAAATAACTAACAACAGCCCAGGTTTTTATTGGGTTTTGTCCCCCAGACAAAGCCACCACGAGAAAACCACCCTCCTGTCTCAGCTCATGGGTACCGGCTCCGTTTGTTCAGCAGCCCAGAGTCCCAGCCCCTCCTGCCCTCACAGCCCCTCCTGCCCTCACAGCCCCTTCCTTGAGGCTTTTTTTGGGTGGGGATCTGCCACCCAACACCAGTAGGGTGCTACCCTGACTTGGCACATCCCAGCTCCAAAAATCACCCAGGTTTGCTGTGGTGCTGCCAGGGCCAAAATCCCCCCAAAATTCCAGGGATGGTGAGTTCCCACAGTCCCACCAGGAGCATCTTCCCAAACCCCCTGAAGTGCTGCCTCCACGGGCTGCCAGCACCCAGCTGGGCCAGCACAACGTTTGGGTAGGTCCTGCACTAACCCTGAGGAGAAGAACTTGGGGTGTTGGTGGGACAGGAAGCTCAACACGCCCCGGCCACGTGAGCTGGGACCCCAAACCCCCC
>NW_021940585.1:137026-154580 GCF_001715985.3 Manacus vitellinus | reverse complement strand
AAGTGTCCAAGGCCAGGTTGGATGGGGCTTGGAGCAACCTGGGCTGGGGGAAGGTGTCCCTGCCCATGGCAGGGGGTGGGACTGGATGAGCTTCCAAGTCCCTTCCAGCCCAAACCATTCCCTGACTCTGTGATTATTTTTTCCACAGCACCAGGACTCATTCCCTGCCCCAGCCCATCCCACACAGGAGGAAGAGCCTGACCCCCTCCCCAGCAATTTACAAAATACTTTCTGCTCCTTCATTTACCTTTTCTGTGGGAAAAGCGTAAGGATCAAGTGCCCGGGTGGAGGTGAGGAAGTAACAGACTGGGAGCTGGGAGGCTCCTATTTATAAGCTCAACTGCATCTTATTTTGCATCTGCCTCTGCTCTCCCCATTCCTCGTCAGCACGGGCAAACCATGGGGTTGCTATTTATTTTCTATTTTTCCTTTATTGCCATCAAATGAGCGCTGAGGATTTTTCCTGGCAGTGCTGGGGAAGCCAGGAACAGGCTCCTTCTGGGTAGAGCAATTACTCTCTTGACATCTTCACCTCCCTCCCGGCAGCCTGACAGGCCTTTCTATTTTCTCAGCTCTTTCAGGCATCTCCCAAGAAACAGAGCAGTTGTTGCAACAATAAAAATTAATACTTTGCACGCAACCCCGGGATCCTGGTGCAGCCTCCACGCAGCACTGAGCCTTCCAGGAGGAAAAGAGAAGGAAAAGCTGATGCTGGAAGGGGGAACTGCCCCCAGATCCCCTCCCTGCATCCAAAGGCTGCTCTGGTTTTTTGCTCCTTGTAGTGCTTTCAGCACCAGGGGTGGGTGGTTATAGGGGCTGGTCCTTGTCCCAACGTGCTGATCCATGTCCCAGAGTGGATGGACACGTGGACAGAGGGATGGGAGAGCTCCAACATGGGGACAGTAACAGAGAGGTTGTGCACCATCTCTGGAGTGTCCAAGGCCAGCTTGGACAGGGCTTGGAGCAACCTGGGATAGTGGAAGGTGTCCTTGCCCATGGCAGGGGGTGGGACTGGATGGGATTTAAGGTCCCTTCCCACCCAAACATTCCACAGTTCCATGATTCCTGGTCCCATTGCTGCTGTTGAGCATCACCTGTGTCTGCAGCCACAACAGGGAGAGGGACACGGGGCACTAAAGCTCCAGGCACCCCACTGTCCACAGGCCAGGGACACACACAGACAATACACACAGTGTTATCCATACATCCCTCCTCAATCACAGCATCCTGCTGGGAACAAGAGCCAGCAGAGTCCCCTCATCCCATGGAACCCCTCCTGTCCACACTGGGATGCCCCAACAGTCCCTGCACACCCCTTGAGGTTTGGGGTTTTTTTTTAAATGCCATGTTAGGACTTGGGCAGAGGCAGCCATGGATCTAATCCTGTGGATTTATTCAGTTCCTCGGGAATAAATCCAACAACCTTCCTTTCTCTGGGCTGGAACGTGAGCTGCTTCCAGATCCCTAAACACAGATAAGCTCTGGGAGGATATTCAGGGGAAGTATCGGATATTCCTGCTCTATTCTTATCCTGTTCTCCAGGCAGCCAATTTTGGCCACTGTTTGAGATAAAACCCTGGGCTCTGGAGATATTTACAGCTCTGCTCTGCTCCACTACAGCTCCTCTTACCCAGGGGATTAAGCCCTGCTGAACTCACCCCCAAAACCAACCCAGACCCCTCTTAAAAACACCAACGAGCTGCTTTCTCCCTCCTGCATCCCCCAAATCAGAGGGAGGTGGGGAGGAAGAGGGAGAAGATGCGAAGGGTTTCTCAGCAGTTCGGTGCCTCCCACTGAAATCCCTCCGTCTCCCTTTTGGGGTTTGGTTGTTTTAGAGGAGCTTTTTGCACATTAGTCATCCCCTCTCCCAAGTTGCATAACGGCACAGCTAAAAATTGCATCCTGTGGCAGCTCCTGCCCAGCCCTCCTTGCTCCGCTGGGGATCAGGTTTTGGGGGGTCCACCAAAGGTTTTCCACACCAGACAACCAGCTCTGCTGTGGGGAGAGGGTGGGATCTCCTGGGATCTGCTCTGGGATTGATCCTCTGCTTAAAACCCCAAATTTTGAGCATCCTGGTCTGACTCAAGGGACAGGGTTTCATGGCTGGCTTGTCCCCAAAGTCAGTGTGTGACCTTGATAAATCATTTGTGGTCCAGAGACCACTGAAATCACAGAAGGTGACCTTCCCTCTCTCAGGGGATGGGGATATTCCAGCTCCTCCTGCTTCGAGAGGGGAGGATGAGCCAGAGAAATGCCAGTGTGAGCCACTGGACTCAGCCAGCTCATGGATCTTTGGGTGATTCATGGACCTGCCCAGTTACTCCCACCATTTCCTGGGGGAATACACTTCAGTCACAGAAATCCCGGGAATGCAGCTGCACCACTGACACACAGGTGCTGCCAACAAGGGGTGAATCCCCAGCACAGCACAGGGGTCAGAAACCACCACAGGACATCCTGGGCAGAGGATGGATGCAGCTCATCCCAGTTTCTCCCCAGATCCCCAGAAATTCCAGCTCCAGCACTGGGTCTCTGCAGGGCCCAGCTCCTGCCATCCAGCCCCAGGATCCAGCTCGTGGCACCGAGTTTTTCCACCTCTTTTCTGCTTCCCTTCAGCCCTCACAGGGCTGGGACACGGTGAGGGAGGAAGAAAAGCAAAATAAAAGTGAAGGGCTTCTTGTTGGCCCCGTGTGGGACTCGGAGGGGGGTTGTTTTGGAGGTGGAACTGGCTCCTCCTGGCAGCTCCTTCTCTACACTGTGGGAAACTGAGGCACAGGGGGCCTGGGATGGAGCAGGAGGGTCCTGGCTGTGGGAAAGGCCAAAATCCATCCCAGTTCCTTCAGGGTGTGGGGACCGTGGAATTACAGAGTCATTAAGGTTGGAAAAGACCTCCAAGATCATCCAGTCCAACCTTTGCCCATCCCTGCCCCCCAAGGATCCTCGCTCTGCATCATTCCCTGAGCTCCAGCTCCAGTTTGGCCACGATGGAGGGGAAGGGGCTGATCCCCAAAAACCTTTTGGGGCTCTTTTCTTTTTAAACACGCCCAAAACTAAGCTCTGCTGCCCAGAAAATTCTCCAGGTGGCAGCCCTGCCTTGCTCAGGGTGAGCAAAGAGACTGAGAGAGCAGCAGGGTGGGATTCCAGACCAGGGCTGCACCCCCAGAGCAGCCCCTGCAGCCCCCCAAACCCAGATGGCTCCGGGGAGGCTGAGCTGGGGTAACAGAGCAGGACAAGAGCCACAAATCAGGGGCTGAAGGGTTGGTCTGAGTTCCAGAAACACCTGAGATCATCCAAAATCACCCCAAAAACTGATATACACGAGCAAAAGCAGCGGAACAGGGGTTTGGCTCTCCAGCCTCCTCCTCCCAGGGATGGGGGGATCTGGTTCAAACCCAGTGCCCGTTCCCATGGGAATGCTCTGCCCCCCCCATGTCCATCTCCAGAAGGGATTCATCCCCCTTTCCATTTAGGCATCGTTTTGTCTCCAATCCCTCCTGTCCCCACTGTTCAACACCAGCAGAGCTTTCCCAGGGCCCCTTGTTCCTCTTCCCACCCCCTCCCAGCTCTTCATGGGAACATCCCTACCTATTATCCCAGCCTCTCCCAGGGCCCTTCACCCTCCACAGGACCTCAGGGCTGCTTTCCAAAGCCCATCCCTGAGGCTGGATGGAGAATCAGACACAATCTGGGAAAGAACAAGTGTGATTTAGGCAGAAAAAGGCACAAAATGAGAGGGGAACCACTGCTGGGCAGGGAATAGAGGTTTATTCATCTGTTGCCTCCGGAAACTTGATGTTGGTTTTTAAATAAAAAAAATAAAAAAAAAAAAGGAAAACCAACAAAACAGAACCTAAAATTATATGAACTCAGCCATTTCCAGCACAATGAGATATAATTTTATAAGTCAACATGTCCTTCTTGTGTTTCCACCACCCCTTAGCCCAAGTGCAACCGGCCCACGGGAGGGAGGGCTCGACCCCAGAGGGAACCACAGGGGTCGGTTTATTTGGGATTCATAATGTTTTGAGGGGGGGAAATCACCCCAACCCCACTCCAGGGGTGTGTCCTGAACGCGAGACAAGGTCAGTGGAGACGTTACAGCTCCTGCAGGGCAGGGCAGGGGGGGCTGGAGAGGGTCAGACCCAGCTGCTCGGGGTGGGTGGAGATGTCCCGGCTGGAACTCGCCTGGAAACTGGAGCCACGGAGCTGTTGGGAAGGGGGGACGGAGCGACACACACAGAGCGGGGTCCGGGAGGTGTGTTAGAGGATGGAGGGGACGGGAGAGCGGGGGCTCTGCAGAGCACAGGGAGAGCTGCAGCGGGACGGGAGCGGGGCCAAGCCCCCCGGGGATGCTGCCACGCCAGCTATGCTGCTCAGGCTCCGGGATTTTCCATAGCCTTGGTGGAGAGAACACACAGGTTAGAGCCGAGCAGCCCCATTCCCAAGGCTGGGAAAGCCGGGAGCACCAGGGGGAGCGTCACCAGCCCCACACCCCAATCAACCCCCGAAAAAATCCAGGAGGAGCTTTCTGAGGGCAACCAAAGATCCTCCAGACCTTCCCCCTCCCTTCATGGAGCAGCACTGGCCAAACCCAGGACCTGGGAGTCGTCAGTCCTGGGAGACCAAATTGCTCCTGGGGGGGGTTGGATTTTGCTTCCCAAATTTTTCTGAATGAGGAATGAAACTGGGGGTTTTGTGGGCTAAAGCAGACAGGGAAAAGCAGCAGAACTCAAACAAATATGGGATTTTGAAGGAGTTATTCCCACGGCTCTGGGTTTTAAACCCCAAGCTGCTGCACACACCTTTCTGTGTGGAAAGGAGCAGGTGGATGTGCTCATTATTTTCCATAAGAAATTGCAGATATTTATATTTCTTCAAGCACAGGAACCCTTCACACTCCTCCCAAAGAGCCAGGAATTGCTCCAGGTTTTACTGGAAAAGCAAACAGCCAGAAGAAATGCTCTCACAGGTCAAAAGCCACTTTTCTTGCTGGAAAGGCACTAAGTATTTGCACTGAAAATTGGATTTTTAGGTCCAACCTGCAGCACTGTTGCAGATGAGTCTGTCCCTGGATCTGCTGCCAAAATATGGAAAATTAATGATGCTTCTGGCCATGATGAGCCCGATGTCCCTGCGCCTGCATCTTCCTGGGTGAGCAAACCCAGCCAAGCCTGAGCCCTTCCCGAGCCCCAGCAGGATCCAGGGAAAGCAGGAGCGTGGAAGTGACGGGGTGTGTACAGGGGCAGCACAGGGAGCAGCTCCTGACAGCAGAAAAACAGGGTGATGGATGGCCCCCGGGGCAGTGCCAAGCTTGGAACCCTCCCTGTGTCCCACCCCGGGGTGTTCCGGGGGCATTTCGGGTTCTGCTGCTCTGGCCAGGCTGGTTTGAGATGGGATCAGGAGTCAGCACTCAGCCCCCAGGAGGAGGCTGAGACAAAGTGTCACCTGGAAAAAGCTCCAGAGCACTTTAAACCTGATTTTTTTATCCCCTTTCAATATTTTTTTCCCTAATCATTTCTCATCTCCAGCACTCAGCAGGGAGGATGAGGATCCTTCAGCCCCTTCCCACCACTCAGCCCCCTGAGAAGCTCCTCATTTTTCAGGCAGAGGTGGGTCCAGGGCACAGAGGGACAAACCTGTTGCTGACTCGAGCAAAGCTTTCCCAGTCTCTGCAGTGGAAGCAGGACTAGAATCAGCCCCTGAGAAGAGGAGCAATTTCCTGATTTACTTTCTGGCTTGGATCCACCCAGTGAGAGGGGAGGGAATGAGCACAGCCCTGACCTGGGGGGAGCTGGGGATGTTTCTCACCTACAGCAGCTGATGCAAAGACCCTCCTGCTCCCCCCAGTACCCCAAAAAAACTGCATTAGGCTCATCCTGCCTCAGCCCTTGCTCTTTTCCTGGGAGAGCTGTGGTTCTCTGGGGAGCTCACATGTTTCCCTGCCACCCTGATCCGTGTGTGTGGGAAGCAGTCCTGCTGAGATCCAACAGTCCCTGAAAGCTTAGGATAACCCTGGATCCAGCACCCAAACAGCACCAGTTTGGCAGGAGGAGTTACGGGGTCGAGGCTTGCTTGGAGCCTCCATGGTGATCCAAGTTTATGGGGAGGATCTTTGCCCTCTTGCTCTGTTCTCTGAATAAAAAAGGCTGGAAAAGGGTACAGGAATGGGGCCAAAATCACACTGCTTGCTCTGGTTAAGTCTCCAACACCACAGTTTGGGGCACACTTCATAAAGATGCTGGATTCCCCCAGGAACCCTCTGCAGCTCCGAGGGCAAACCTTCCCCAAGCCCAACGCTCCATTCTCTCCATCAGTTTATTCCCAAGCCACACTCTCAGGAGCACCTGGGAAGGAGCTCAGGGCTCCATCCCTCAAGTCCATCCTGGTTTTCCACCCAGCTCAGGGACAGGAGGAGCCACAAAGCCCCAGGGGGTTGTGTTCTGCTGATTGCCAGGGCTGCAGTTCATTAACAGAGCCAGAATCCCAGTAACTCCAGTGCTACCTCAGGTCACTGGCATTGCTTTACCAACACGTTCGCTGCCTATAAAGAGAGTGAGGGGACACTGTGTGACCCCAGGGGGGCCTCCCAGGCTGGGCTTCCCTCAGGAAATACTCAGTTCCCAGTGCAGGGGCAGGGAGGGGAGAGCACACGGGACAGGGTAAAGCAGGGAGGCAGCAGTGCCTGGGAATGCCTGGGCTTGTTCCTGACACAGCCCTGGGCTGCTCCTCGCTCCCCCCAGCCAGGCACTGCCAGTGGAAGCTCATAGAATGATAGAGTCATAGAATCATAGAGTCATAGAATGATAGAATCAGCTGGGTTGGAAGGGACCTTTGAGATCATCCAGTCCAACCCTTGATCCAACCCCGCTGTGGTTCCCAGCCCATGGCACTGATGCCACATCCAGTCTCTTCTTAAAAACCTCCAGGGATGGAGAATCCACCCCTTCCCTGGGCAGCCCATTCCAATGTCTGAGCACCCTCTCTGCAAAGAAATTCTTCCTAATCTCCAACCTAACCCTCCCCTGGCACAGCTGAAGACCCAGCCCTCTTGTCTTGCTGATGGTTGCCTGGGAAAAGAGACCAACCCCCCCTGGCTCCCCCCTCCTGTCAGGGAGTTGCAGAGAGTGAGGAGGTCTCCCCTGAGCCTCCTCTTCTCCAGGCTGAGCCCCCCCAGCTCCCTCAGCCTCTCCTCACAGCACTTGTGCTCCAGTCCCTTCCCCAGCCTCGTTGCTCTTCTCTGGACCTGCTTCAGCCCCTCCATGTCCTTCCTGAGCTGAGGGGCCCAGAACTGGAGCATCCCCAGCTCCATCCCAGGTCATGGCCCTGCACTGACAGCAAGAGACAGAGGAAAAAATCTGCAAACACTCTGGGTTTGGCCACAGAGCCAAAAACTGCTGCTGGGCCACGTCAGTGTGCTGATAAAGGGGGTGGAGTTATTTAAAAGCCACGTGGATGTGGCACTTGGGAAAATGGGCAGTGCTGGAGGAACGATGGGACTCAATCTCAGAGCTCTTTTCCAACCTAAATGATTCCATGATTCCATCATAACCCACCTCGCTGGCACTGGGGGTGCTGGACTCTTCCTGCCTCCCTATCCCTCCATCCAAGCAGAGGACAAGGCTCACATTCCAAAGCAGACTCATGCCAACGTGCCTGGGCCCAGCAGGACACATTTTTGGGAACTGCTGAAGGGAGATCAGGGGTCTGAAACCGTCCCTGGCGTCAAGGGAGCAAAGGGACACCACTGGAAGCATCCACAGGGGCAAGAAACACATTCCACATGGGAATCCACAGCAACCCAGCTCTGTGTTCCCCAGGCCCGGGTCCAAGGGGTGGTGGGCAGGGGTAACTCTTCTCTTTGAGCTGCCCCAACAAGACCAACCACTGGAATTGGGCTTGATCCACGATAAATACCAAGATCTGCAGCTTATTCCTGAACCAGCTCCATCTCCTGCTTTCCACAGCTTGCACAGACACCAGTACCTGTCCCAGGATCTGACAGATGGCCAGCAGCGAGTCGGGCTCAGAACCAAGCTCATCTCAATTTGCAGAGCTGCCAAGAACCCAGGACCAGAACAAACAGCCTCAGCAGGAGATAAATCAGGAGCAAGGGAAGAGGAGCCTCTGCGGCTCCCAACGGCTCCTGGCTGGAGGCAGCTCTGCCCCCTGGTCACCTCTGGTCACCCCTGAGCTCTGGAGCATTGCCCCCTGACCTCCTGGGCCAGCATCCCACCCATCCTACCAGCAGGACCCAGGCATTGAGGTTCCCTCTTCCCAAAAGGTCTCGAGCATCTCTGAAGCCCCCCTGCATCCACCTGTCTCCAGGTGCAACACCATTGCAGCAACGTGGGGGGAAGTGAACCACGGACACCTCTGGTGTAAATTGTAAAAAGCACTCTGATATGTGCAGGGAAGACACCAGAACACCCCAAACACGATCACCAAAGTGCCCTTCCCAGTAGATGCTGCTGCCACCAGCAAGGAGAGAAACCTCCTGGTCTCCTGCAGAAATGGGATTTGGGAGCAGTGAAAGCAGCTCTGGATCCTCAGCTCTTAGAGCTCCTCCAGGCTCCAGTGGGACCAGGTTCAAATGCTTCAGCTGAAGAGATGCCCAACTTCAGCATTTCCTGAGGATGACGATCAGCACTGGCTTTCATCCCTCTCCTTCAACCCCTCCAGTTCAGCCTCCCCCTCCCAGTCTGGGGCAGGACTGGAGCCCCCTCTCATCCTCACATTAACAGGCATTAAGAAAAGACACCAACTTCACAGGAAAAGGAACTTCCAGGAAAAAAACATGAAACATTTCAAGCAAATATTTGACAGTATTTGCCCAAAGATGAGCAAAGCTTTTAATTTTCTCTCTTTTCTACGGTTGAGCCGGAATGCCAAAGGGAATCCTTGATTTCCCAGGAGGAAACAACCAATTTGCTTTTACTGCTGTGATAAGTGTGATTGCCCCCAAACACCTCCCTGCATCCCAACCCCATCCAGTCTCTACCATCCCAACCACTTCCAGAAGCAACAGATCCCTGAGGGTCTCCAAAGCACCAACAGGTCTTGGTGAGCAGCTCATCCCAACCACTTCCACAAGCAACAGATCCCTGAGGGTCTCCAAAGCACCAACAGGTCTTGGTGAGCAGCTCATCCCCTCTCCTGCCCCATCCCAGCTCCAGGCACCATTCCCTGGGAGCAACAGGCAGCAGCCTGAACACATAAAAAAACCTGCAGAGCTAAAAATCTGAACCTTGCCCTAAGAATTATCCCAGCAGTCGAAGGTGCAGCTGGATTTTGTGGCACTGGATTTACCCTCACAGGGGCTGAGTTGGTGGGAGAGGGGCAGAGAAGGCTGGGACCAGGCTGAAGGGGACTTTGTTTTCTCATGGCAGGAAGAGTTTTGTGTTTTCCTGACTCATCTCCCCCTCAGTTTCCCATGGAAAACCTCAACACTTAAGCACAGCTCCGTTTCCAAACCCAGAGGAGCCTTTCTGGCAGCCCAGAGCTTCTGGCAAGGCAGCACTCGACACATCACAGCTCCCCACGCTCGAACCCACCAAAGCCGTCGGGGGGGAGAGGAAAGGAAAACGTGGGGACTTTTTTTCCCTACTGAAAACCTTTTGGTCACCTTCAGCCACAACCTCACCACGTGCCCAGGAGATGTCCCTTTCACACCACCCTGAGATGGACAATTGAAGCCCAGGGAGAAGAGCTGGAGGGGCAGAAGTTGGAGCGCTGGGGAGCAAAGGGACAGACCTGTCCCCGTGCAGGGCAGGGCTGCCAGCAACGGGGTCACAGACCCCAAACAGGGGCAATCAGGGGGAGGAGAAAACAAAAATGTGGGGCCAGCACAGGGAGATGTGGTGGACGGAGATGAAGCGGATGGAGAGGCAGGAGAACATGGATCTGGGGAGCAGAGAAGAGCCAGGGGGCGGATGGAGATGAACCCCTGCCTTGGATCAACAACCAACCTGCACCTCTGTCCTGCAGCTCCCCCTGCCAGCTCCCACCCCCAGCCGTACCTTTCTGGATGCCTCCATCAGCCGCGCAGGAGAAGTCCCCCGTGGCCAGCAGGAAGCACGTGGAGGATTTCTTGTTCCTGTCCCTGGTGCTGGAGCGGCGCACGGGCCCTTTCCCCTCGCCCGCCGGCGACAGCGGCTGCTCCTCGTCCGACAGCACCACGTTGGCCTCCCCGTTCTGCTTGGAGTCTGCAGGGAGGCGGCAGAGACCCATCAGCAGCTGATAAACCACAGAGCGAGGTGCTCGTGGTGGCCAGAAGGGTTTGGTCAGACCCTTCAAGGAAGCAGATGGAACCAGGCTGCAGACAGTGCAGGCAGAACCCACCAACTCAGGGACAATCCCAGCCTGGACACTAATTTGGAGTAATTAACTCCAGGGGAGCAGAACTATTCCAGCCTTAATTCCGAGCCGCAAAGAGCAGCTCCTCCCCTGCTGAGGGTTATAAACCCTACATGAAGCCAAAGCTAAGGAGGAAACCCCCCAGGTCTTTGGGATCCACCCCCTTGATTAGTGGGGATTAGCTCTCCAAAAATTCTTGGAGGACCCGGCTGCTCGGGACAGTGGGAGGTGCTAATTAGTGTCACTGACTCCCTGGTTCCTCAGCTGAGAGCAGGCTCTGCCACGGGAGGGCCTGGCCTGGGCTCCCGGGGGTGCAGGGGGAAGGGACAGGGCTGACCTGCTCTGCAGAGCTCCTGCTCCCTCTGCCAGGGCTCCTGGGGCAGGCAGGATGTGCAGGCACGAGGAAAAGGGAGATTTTATAAGGAAAAAAGCTTTTTGGGGCATTCAGAGCTCCCCGTGCCCCCGCAGATGGAGGACACTTAACCACATGTTCCAGATGTGCAGCTGTCCAGGGCTGAGCTCAGTGAGATCATGTGGGTGCAGGACACAACCCCTCCGGGGTCCCTCCTCTTCCAGCTGTTCCAGAGGTGCCACTGGCAGCAAACCAAGAGGAAAAGGGCAGAGCAGCTGCCATGGCCAGTGGTGACACCAGGACAGGGCCCTCAGAGACCCCCAGGCTGAGCCCAGGGGGTGGTGCCCACAAACAGCTGCCCACAACTGGAGCCATGCCCTATCCCAACCCAAAGGAAGGACTGGCCAACCCCCAAACTTCAGGATGGGAGCGAATAATAAATGTCCAGGGGCTGGTTTTGCTCAGGATTTGGAACAGCCATGCAGGGATTGTGTCCACCAGAAAATGAATGGGGAGGTAGGGTCAAGCCCCAGGGAACATCCAGGGATTTATCCATTTGATGGAGGTTTCCATGATTTATGGTGGGAGGAAGCAAAGGAAAATCTATCCCAAGGGCATGACCAGGCTTAGATGGGAGTTGGGCAAGTGGCCTTACCTTTGTCAGCGTGAGGGAGAGGTGGGCAGTGGAGGAACACCTGGAATCCCACCGTGGTGAGCTGATCTATGCCATTAGGAGAGCATGGTATGTGTTTTGGAAGAGCAGGATATGGCCTTCCCCCCTTTCCTGGAGGGGGGACTTGATCTGCAGCATCCTGGTCCACCAATAGGGCCCCCAACAGCCTCACACTCGAAGGTCCCAGCCCCTTCTACACCGAGTTCTCACCCACCCCAGAGATGGAGGCCACACCCTGCGCTGTCCCCAGGGTCACAGGGGACCAAAGATATTGCCTTGGGTGCTCCCGGAGGTCTCCCCCTCCCTGCTCCCCCCCTTTGGGGTCTCACCTGACCGTTTCCGCTCAGTCGCCCCCTCCTCTACTGCCAACGGGCAGGTGTCGCTCTGGGTGCTGTTCCGGGGGGAGTTTTCCTCGGATTTGCCGTAGGTGGGGGAGTCCAGAGGGGCTGGGCGGGGTATATGCTTTTTCTTCTTCTTTGGCAGCTTCTGCTTGGCCATGGCCAAGGAATAGTACATCCCAAAGTTATTGACGATGACGGGCACGGGCATGGCGATGGTGAGCACCCCGGCCAGGGCGCACAGAGCCCCCACCACCATCCCCGACCAGGTCTTGGGGTACATGTCACCGTAGCCCAGGGTCGTCATGGTGACCACGGCCCACCAGAACCCGATGGGGATGTTCTTAAAGTGGGTGTGGTCGCTCCCGGTGGGGTCGGACGTCTTGGCCCCGATGCGCTCGGCGTAGTAGATCATGGTGGCGAAAATCAACACCCCCAAGGCCAGGAAGATGATGAGGAGCAGGAACTCGTTGGTGCTGGCGCGGAGGGTGTGGCCCAGCACCCGGAGACCCACAAAGTGCCGCGTCAGCTTGAAGATCCGGAGGATCCGGACGAAGCGAACCACCCGCAGGAAGCCCAGCACATCCCGGGCGGCTTTGGAGGACAGGCCACTGAGGCCCACCTCCAGGTAGAAGGGCAGGATGGCCACGAAGTCAATGATGTTGAGCAGGTTTTTGACAAAGAGAAGCTTGTCTGGGCAGCAGATGATGCGAACCAGGAACTCGAGGGTGAACCACAGGACGCAGACGCCCTCGATGTAGGTGAGGATGGGCTCCGTCTCCACCTTGTGCGTCAGCAGCACCGTCGTGGTGTTGCCCACCACGAGGGTCTCCGTCACGTTGACGTCGATGTTGAAGGCCTCGTGTGTCTCCAGGCAGAAGGTCGTGATGGAGACCAGGATGAAGAAGAGCGAGGCAAAAGCGACGACCTGGGGAAGCAGGAATTACACGGGCCATGAGTGATGTGGGGTGACCTCTCCTCTTTGGGGGAGACTCAAAACACCCCAGGAGCTGCCACCCACTGCGCCAGGACCAAGGGTGGGTGGCAGGGAAGGGTTCCTGGACCTTCCTATGAGTTGGCAGCAAACCTCAGTGTCTGGGGCCAGAACCTTTCTCCAAGTGCTACGATCTGTCCATGGCAAGGTGAGCTGGGCTCCAGCTGTGGCTGGAGATGTGCCAGAAATGACAGTTATGGGGATGAAGTGAGACCTGGAACAGCCTGGGATCAGAGTGAGACTCTGCTGGGAACAGACACAAAATTTAAGAATTTAATTCTTAAATTTTAAGAGGACAAAGTCAAAGAACTCTCCCCCACGTGCATCCCAAACCACGCCAGATGAGAGGTTCTCATCATTCATGACTGTGAGGTTTGGGGTCTGGATGTGTCAGAGATGTGCCTGCAAAAGGTCCCAGGACTCAGAGGGCAGGAAGGAGAGGAGCAGGCAGAGCTCAGCCTCCCGCTGAGGCCTGGGCCTGGTGACACCCAGATATTCCCATTTGTCCTCTCTGGCAGACCAGTGAGACCTTTGTCCCCTCCATGCCACCTCCTCCTCGTGGATATCAGCGAGGAGGGTGGAAATCAGAGGCTGTGTCAGAAAGAACCACCTTGTGGTGCCCCATCAATCCTGCTCAGCCCCCTCCCGGCAGGATGAGCTCATGATGAGTCCTTTACCCAGAGCATCTGTTTCCAAGAGCCCCTGAAAAAAGAAAAAAAGCTTCTGAGCAGAAAAGCTCTTGCTTTTGTCCCCCCTTCCTCCAGCACAAAACCACAGTGGGTTTGGCTCCCTGGGAGCAGATCCTGCTCCAGCCCCTTTGCTGCCCCTGCACTGAGCAGGATGAGACCATTTGTTGGGAAGAGCTGCTCCATGAGGCTGCTCCAGGAGACAGCCCCGGCCCTCGGCTGGAGTGAATCAGCAGCACAGAGAGCCTGAGTCACACTGGAGAAAAACCCAAGCCCGGAGTGGAAGCCCAGAGCCTACCAGGAGCATCCCTGAGGGGTGTCCCCAAGGGCAAACCCCTGGGGGGACGGCCCAGGGAGTGTCAGCCCATCAAGGGTTTGGTGAGAAGGTTAAACCAGGCATTAATTGCTGGAGAAAGCTCTGGAAGTTGAGTCTCCCACCCCAGACACCAGCTCAGGGATGGGATGAGATGCTCCTCACCCCAATCAGACCCTTCTGGACCACGTGTGGCTCTGAAGGCCGATGAGCCACACGCAGTTTGGGAAGCAAATCCAACAAAAAGCGAGCTCTGAAGGCCAGTTTAGCCAGACAAGTGTCCCTACACAGCAGTGGCCCAGCCAAAATAATCCGCTTTCAGCCGATGGCTGACTCATGTTCCTGAGCTTCCCTGTTTGGGAATTCTCGGGAAAACCTCAAGAGTAAAAACTTGGACTCAAAGCAAAGTAGGAAGAAATGTAAAAGACCAAGGAAGGGGGTGATACCCTGTGAACACTCGGGTAATGAAGCAGCTCTGCTGTGTGAGAGTGAGGTGAGACCTGATTTAGCTCCAGGAGCAAAAACAACCTCTAAAAATAGGAGAGTCGGGTTCACAGCCAGTGCAAACCATCGTGTCCCCCCCCAAACCAACGGTGCTGCTCCAGTTTTGTGTCTGACCCAAGATGTCTCAGGCTCTGCTCAAAACTCAGGTTCTTTTCCAAAACGTCTTTAAAATGAAATCAAATCTGTGTATTCACCCAGTACCACCAGTACACACCAGAACTCTCACAAACGAGTCCTGCAGAACCTGCTGACGATCTGTGTGATCTCAGCCTCACTCAACAGCTTGAGATGGGTGTTCCCAAGGAATCCAGGGATTCTTTGAGGCCTACAGGGGCTCACCAACCTGGCAGTGCCCATGGAAGCCAGGCCAGGGCTCCCCACATGGGGAAAAATAATGAGAAGCTCCAAGTAGGAGGAATTTGGAGGCAGAGGTGAAATCCCAGCCTGGGCAGTTTCTCGTGGGGAGGAAAAGTGTTAAACTCCAGCTGGGACAGCAGCTGCACCAGGGACCAAATTCCCTGGGGGTGGACTGGACTGAGGAGCCAGGGATCCCATGGACATCAATGGGACATGGAAAAGGGGCTAAAAACTCGGGAGGGATCTCTAATCCTGCAGTCAGCAGCTCAGGAGGAGTGCTGGAGGGAGGGAAAGATGGAAATAGCAGGGAGCCACTGAGTCAGGGCCCGAGGGGCTGCTCCATGGGGAGGAGAAATTCAGCTCCTGAGGCTCTTAGTCACAGCTGAGGGTTTACATGGACACCCTGGGACTGCTGCTTCCCAAGGTTTGGCAAAATGCACCAAGACTGGCTGCTCTGGAGCATTCTCTGCAGCAGCACCCCTTTGGCTCTGGAAAGGAAGGCAGAGGCCCCAAAATGGGGCAGAATTGAAGAAATCCTGACCACCCCAAACCTCACCAGCCCAAAATGGGGCAGTGTTAAAGAAATCCCCACCACCCCAAACCTCACCAGCCCAAAACATCAGGGCAGCACCATGAACGTTGCACCCACAGGGGTGCTCGTGGGCCCCAGAACATCCCAGTGCTGGATGGTTACTCCAAACGGGGAACACTGGGCAGGTTGCACTCACTGGGCTTGGTTTCACTGCTCTGTGCCTCAGATTCCCCTTCTCCCAAGCCACACAGGTATTTTTCCCAGTGGTGACCTGGGAAGGTGACCATTCCCCTGGCCTTGCTGAGCCTTTAGCACAGAGCAGTGAGAAGGAAGCAGGGAGCTCCCAGTACAAACCAGTCCCACTCCAGCCCCAGCCAGGGCTCCATCACAACCATCTCTGCTCCCTCCAACACATTCCTCCTGCTGAAGCCTTTCCAGGAGCAGCTCAGCACACAGGAAAACAGGAAACACGGGAAAAGCAAATCCAAATAACACCATGGTAGGGGGGGGCGGGGGGTAAGGAGTTGAATTATTGTGCTTGGGTTTATTTTTAATTTTGTTGAATATTTTATTTGGAGCTTTGCACCACTCAGCATCTCCCTGAGGTGATGAGCCCGCAGAGATGGGCAGAGGAGTGGGTTCCCCCCTTTTAGGGGGAGTTCAGCTCTCCCTGCCCGAGCATCCTCTGCGGGTGTGTGTTGCAAAAACACCTCCCTGCAAACCGACCCCTGCCCTGTGCTGCTGGTGGGTGTGAAATGCCTGCAGGATTTCTTGCCATGGATGGGGGTTTTTTACACCTCTAAGTGCATCCAGAATTCCTTTTGATCCCAAATGCCCGTCCATGTGTGGGGGGCAGGTTTATGAGCTGGGTGTGACGGGGGATGGGACTGGGTGGGTACAGGGGGGGTGTCTGGGGATTGGGGTACAGCATTTTGGGGATGATCTGAGAGCAGCTGGGAGAGGAGACACATGCACAGAGAGCCTGGAGATGCGCCTGGTTTTGGGTAAAACACCCCAGGCATGTCGGTGCCCGTGGGTAGGGGCTGTCTGTGTGCCCAGGGAGGCCCGGGGGGGCTGTGGGTGCAGGGTCCTGCTCACGTGTGTGAGCACATGGTACTGGGGACATGGGGACCTGGGGGGGCTGGGGAGGGGTGGTTTGTGTGTTAACAGCTGAGAGCCTGTGCTCTCACGTGCTGATGGGCACCACGTCCTGATGGGCACCGTGTCCTCATGGGCACCGTGGGCGGCATCGACACGGTGACAGTGGGGGACGGGGGGCCACGGGGTGTCCTTCGGGGCTGCTGCTGCTGCAGAGGAGGAGCACGAGCTCCTTGGGGACAGTCATGAGGATCCCATTTGCTTCAGGACCAGCCCTGACCCCTGTCCACGCCTCGGCCACTGAATGTGGGTTTTGGCGTGGCCATAACCCAGCGAGAGGAACCCAGGCACTCTGCCCGTCCTGGAGCATCCTCGGCCTCTGCCAAGACTCAGCCTTTCCAAGAGCAATCCCTCATCTCCGTGTGCCCCAGAGGTGCCCAGGCAGCACCTGAGGGTGCAAAGGAGGCAGGGGTTGGGTTTACCTCCAGTTTCAGCCCAGCATCCCCAGGTGTGATGCACTGGGAGGAGACTGGGAGATGATGGAAGAGGTGTCCTGTGGGATGGGGGACGGCCAATGTGCCCGGCGGGAGGAGGGGGATGGCAATGAGGGCACCCACATAAACCACAGGAAGAGTCCATCTCACCACAGGGACAGAGAGCTGAAGACACAACCCCAGCAGGGCCCCATCCCACGTCCCCACCGGCGCGTTCCGGGATCTTACCCTGGCCGCCTTGGACGAGTAGGGATCCTCAAAGAGCGCCCACATCTTGGGCTGCCAGTTCCGACAGCAGCCACCCCCTCCAGCAGCCCCCGCCGCCCCGGGGGGCCTGTCATCCATGCCCAGGCGCTGCAAGGCCATCTCCCTACCCCCTTCCTCTTCGGGCTCCTCCCCGCCGGCCCCTCCGCCGGGCTCGGGGCTCTCGAAGATGTCCAGGGCCTCCTCGGCGTCGCGGTGCTGCCGGTAGGTCATCCAGCAGCAGGGCTCCACGTCGGTCTCGTCGATGCCCCAGTAGGTGAGCTCCTCCTCGAAGAGGGGCCCGCAGATGTCCGCGGGGCAGTGCAGCTTCCCCGTGCGGTAGTAGTTGAGCACGTAGGAGAAGATCCCGGGGTGGCGGTCGAAAAAGAACTCGTTGCTCTTCCCGTCAAAGTCAAAGTTGCTCTGGGCGTCGGGGTCGGCGAGCCAGGCCAGGCGGGTGCCCGGCAAAGTCCGCAGGGTGCTCTTGTAGGTCTCATGCCGGGTGCCCCCCACGTTGATGGTGATCTTGTCCGACTCTTCCCCTTTGCCCATCTCTTCCTTCAGGCATGTTTTGGAGGGTGGTTTGTTCCCAGACTTGCGTCCACGGTAGGAGGAGA
>NW_021940585.1:130478-135936 GCF_001715985.3 Manacus vitellinus | reverse complement strand
GAGGAGTGAACCTCGGACACCCCAGCTCCGCTTCGCGCCGGAGGGGAAATGCAGCCCAGAGCTGCCTGCGGATCTGGAGCCAGCGCTTGGCAGAGGCTCCCGCAGATCCCATCCCTCCCTGGCTCGCAATCCCTCGCTCAGCGAGAGGTCAGGAGAGACCGACCCCAGGGCCGGTGGGGAGCTGGGGGGCCGCAGATAGACCTGGCCCCCCTTCCCTCCCACTGCCCTCCCCGAGCATCTCCCCGCCCTGTTTCGGCTCCTGCGAAATGAGCGATGTCCCTTTTCCTCCGCGGCCGCCGAGGCTGGGACCCGGGGTAACGACCACCCCCGGGGCTCTCCCCCCTAAACCCCCTTCCTTGGGGGGGTCCTACACCCCCGGGGGGCTGGTGGCGCTCACTCCCGGCTCCTGAGGCTGGGGAGGAGCTGCGGTGCCCCAGAGGCCACGGCTGTCACCCTGGGGAAGACCCGAGGGACTCATCCTGCCAGTGCTGTTTACTCCTGCACTGGCACTGCTGGTGCTGGGGGGGGGGAGTGTGCAAGTGGGGGTTTGGGGGTCATGGAGGGGATCCAAGCCCAGCACAGGCCTGTTATTGGGGTGGGGGCTGACCCAGAGGGATCAGCGCTTGGATAAGGGGGTCCTTGGTGCAGGGTGGGGGTGAGGGCTGTGCTTGGTGAGCGGGGGATGCTGCCCCAGCACCTCTCTCTGCACCTCCCAGCGCTGTGTGGTGCGTCCCCCCAGGTCCCCTGGTCACCCCCTGCCCGGTTTTGTCCCCTCGCATGTGCCCCCCGTATCCACGGGGTGTTGGGGGTGGATTGGGGCAAACGCTCCACCCCAAAAAAAAAAAACCAAAAAAACCCCACGGGGCACGAGAGCCATGCTCAGATCTTACCACCAAGAAAGCCCTGCTCCAACTGTGCCTGCAACTCCAGAGCTTCCAGGGCCGGATCCCGAGCGGGTGGAGGCTGGCGGAGCTCCACACCCGAAGCACCCGGAGCTGCACCGGCGGGAGCGCCTGGAGCCCGAGGGAAAACCGTGCTGGAAAAATCGAGCCTTGCATCACCGGCCAGGCATCGCAGCTCAGCTCCTCGGTGGCGGCGAGGCGAGTTTGGCCAGCAGGAAGGAATGCTGCGACCTGCGGCTAATTTTTTATCCGGAGACTTTTCATCCCGCCGGGGAGAGCTCCGTGCACCCAAGCGCGGCCGTCCCCGGGGTGGGAGGAGGTGGCCAGGCAGACAAATGGGTTGTATCTGGGGAAGGAAGAGATCTTTTAGCCCAGCAACACCCGCCCAAAGCTGTCTGCTCTCCAAATATGCCTTTGGATTTTTAATGTCCATGGGAGGAAAAAAAAAAAAAAAAAAAAGAAAAAAAAAAAAAAAAGAGAAAAGAGAGAGAGAGAAAGAGAGAAAATGGCAAGAGCTGGATGAATAAGGGCCTTTTTGGAGCAAGAGGGAGTCACTTCTGCAGGGACCTCCTGCAAGGCTCAGGGCATCTCAGATAACATCCAGGAGAAGGATGGAATGAAGAGCAGGACCTGGAAGACCTCAAGGAGGATCAGCTCCAACCTGGAAAGCCACACGTCTAGGGTGTGTCCTGAGGACATGCTGAGGGGTCTCTGGTCCACCCCACTGGTCTCACCCCTGACCCAGCCCAACACTTGCCCGTGGTCCACTGGGCAAGTCCCCAAAGGTGGGAGAGACCAGCCCCAGGGGCCATGGGATGCCCAGAGAGCTGAGTGGCCTCCTGGAGAGGTTGGGGACACGCTGGGATCCTGCTATGTCTCCATCCATGAAGGGATGGAGGAGGAAGGTAGATCAGGTGCCTCAGTTTAGGGAGAGACAATCCTGCTTTGGTGTAGAAACAGCCAAACCAACCCCTCCAGGTCCTTCCAGCCCAGGCTTCTGTTACTAAAAGATATGTTGACCTCAGGAACCCCTGGGTGCTCCAGACAAGGTCTCTGCCCTCTTCCCATCATGTTTTTGGTGGGATAGATCCATCTCCAGTGGTGGCATCTTTGGGTGGTGGCACCCACAGCACCCTCTCCCCAGGGTGTGAGCCCCAGGAAGCCTCTCTGGGCACTCTCTTGGAGGAGGGTCTTCCCAAAAAAGCTGTCACGTGCCCTGGGTAAGGTCCATCTTCACCATCTACCTCTGCCAGGTGAATTTTTCAGCTAAAATTACCCATTTTAGCTGTGCAGGTTGAACAGACAGAGTTTGTAGCCCCATCCCTCTGCGGCCTCTCCCTGGAAGGGGAGCTCGCTCATCCCCTGATTCCCAGGCAGGGAAAGCTTCCCAAATTCCCGGCGAGGTCCCCGTGCCCTGTCTGACAGTGCCATCTTGTGTCCTGCGCTCCGGCTGGAGCCGCGGCAGGGAAAACACGGCAGCGTGGCTGGCTCTGGGGAGAATCTGGCTCCATCCACAGCGTCGCTGATGCAATTTTGCTCCATAAAAGCAATTTGGGAGTGGGAGGAGGCTGGGCTGGAGCAGAGACGGTGGTGGAGATCGTCTGCCTTTGGAATGAATGGGAGAGGTGCGGGAGCTGTTGCTGCGTCTCGGTTTCCCTGTCTTTGAACATCAGGATAACTGTCCTTTCTCTTTCCGAGGTGCTCAGGGAATCACAGCAAGATGTTGCTGTAGCAGCTCCACCGTGTGTCCGTGCCCTGGTCCAGAGCTGGTTTGAGATGGGACACCCAAACCCCACCCCCTGCTCCGACAGCACCAACCTTCACCTCTCACCAGGCTCTGAGATCTCCCTCCCTCACTGCCACGGGAAATTCAGTTAAATTTTTTTTCCCAAAGTAGGTATTTGGCTTAAATTCTACATTTGGACCCATTTCTGTGTTGTTTTTCTACCCCCCGAGTTTATTTCCTTCAGTTGTTTTCAGGGAGCTCTGGGGTTTTCCTGCCGCTCCAGGCGCTCTGGGAGCACAGGAAGGGCTGAGTCCGGCCAGCTCAGCACAGCAGTGACCCCTCCCGTGGGTCCCCACGGGCTCCATGGGGGCTGCCCTGTGTTCCTGCATCCTCACTGAGGAGGAGGGGGCGCTGGGATCTCCATCCCCGCTCCCCCAGAGCGGGGTCAGAGCTGTCCCACCTGTCCCATTGTCCTGGTCATCGCTCCTGGGGGGGGTTTTCCCCCAGAGCTGAGTCCTGGGCACCCTCTGGGCACAGACCCCCCCTGTGCCACCTCCTGTCCCTTCCCTGAGCAGTGCTGCTCCTCCAGCTGGGCCAGACACTTGTCCCACTCCTGCACCAACATCTCCAGATGGTGCAAAGGTGCCCAAGAACCCTGCCCTGCTCCTCCCCAGCTGCCAGTGCAGGGGGGCAACTTCAGTTCGTGGCCATGGCAGTGCCCCGATGGCATCCCCAGTGCCCAGGGACACATCCCCAATTCTTCCCCCCTTCCTCACGTTCCCTTGGGCTGGGTCAGCCCTGGAGAAGCCAAACGAGCTGCCAGAGATGGGAAGGAAGGGAAGGGGCACCCCTCTCCCCACCGAACCTGTTGCCAAGCTAATTCCCAGCAGTTGAAGGCATCTGGGATGACTGGAAATCCTTCTCCAGGGAGAGTCTCCAGACTCCCAGGACCCCCAGGGCTCAGGATGAGCCCCCAGCACTGTTGGCTGGGTGTTCTGCAGAGGAGCAGATGCTGTGTCTCACCAGTCCATGTGCCCCAGAAAGCCAGTGTGTACTGGTTGAACTGGTCCGGGATGGAAAACAACCTCCCCGATGCTCCTGAAGCACCTGCCTGCTCTGAACGAGCCCCTTGCAGGGGCTGATGCTGGAAGGAGTGAGGGGACACAGAAGGACAACAGTGGGGACAGGACAGGACAGGAAAGGACAGACCCCGATGCCCTTGGAGGCCAACGATGGCTTTATCTCTCTGCCACCCCAAACCTCAGAGAGACCCCAAAGCCCACCCCAAGAAAGGAACAGAGGCAGAGAAGAGGCTTGGTGAGAAGAGGTTTGGTAAGAAGAGACTTTTAATCAGACTCTGATACAGCTCTTACAGGGTTTCTCTCGATGGCCGAGGAGCCCGATGGGAACTACGGGGATGTGTCACGATGGGATCTGTGCTTTTACCTGTACAGGAGGGTTTCGCCAGCATTGTGCTTTCCCCAGGGGAAGCAGCTCCATCCTGGGGGCTCTCGTGGCCGTGCATTGTCCCCCCCAGCCACCAAGGCCACTGTCCTGGCCACCAAGGCCACCCAGCTCTGCTCCCACCCCTGCCAGCGAGACCCGGGCTCAGGGAGGGATCGGGGACAGGAGGAGGCAGTGGGAGCTGCTCCTGGAGGTGCTGGGGGTCCATGTGGCCTGCCAGGGTCTGGGTGAGGGCTGGGAGGTGAGGCAGGGGCTGTTTTGGAGGGACTGAGGGGAAGGAGCCGTGGGACACTCGGGGGCCTGGCTCCAGCCATCCCCTCTGACTCGCTCCGGGATCGAGGTCCAGCCCCTGGAGCAGAGCCCGGTGCTGGGGGATGGAGCATCCCAACTCCAGCCCTACAGGCTGGACCAGTAGCACAAGGCGGGGCCCCCTCTGCAACCTCCTTTCTGCCTTCTCCAGACCCACTGAACCCCACCCCAGCTCTGCCCCCAGGGTTTGGACCCCTCCCAATGCCCCAGCACCTCCTTGTCCCCCAGCCAGGGACAGCACGCTGCTCCCGGCAGCAGGAGCTGGGCTGGGAACCGGGCAGGGGGCTGATGTGGGGGGACAGGGACATCGGCAGCGGCTCCCCCTCCTCGTCCCACTGCCTGAAGGAAAACTGAAAAGTGCCTGTGCTCACAACTAGCAGCTATTCCCTGTGCCTCTGTGCAGAGAGAGAGGGGAAAAACGGGATCTCTGGGGCTAAAAGCCACCGGGGGTCGGCCCCACCCACAGCCTGGGACCCCGAGGAGGAGTGTGGGGGGAGAACCTGCCCCGGCGAGCGGGAGAAACCCCCGAGGCGGGCTCGGAAAGTGAGAGAGAACAGCCAGAAGTGAATCCTAAACCCAGGCGCACCCACGGACACGCGCACACCCCCCGCACGGACACACGCGACAACACGGACCACTTAAAACGCACACACGCACACACACACTCCCCCCAACACCCCGTGTCTAACACCGAATGCCACGACAAAATACAGTATTTCCACAGATAAAAGTAAAGGCGTCGTCCCTCCTCCTCCTCCTCTTTCTCCTCCTCCTCCTGCTCTTCCTCTCTGCAGGATCCGCCCAGGGTCGTTGGAGCCTCCCTGGGCTGGGGGCGGGGGGAAAGGGACGCCCACCCACCACGGACAAGAAATAAAAAGGTAAAAATATGTCCCTCTCTAGAATGAGAATTGATCTGTACAGCACTGGGAATGAAAATAGGTCACGGGCCACTTTGGAATACAGTTTGTCATTTAACAGCATTTACAGTGACATTTACAGAATAAATATACAATAGAAATAGAGAATCTCTAGACTATTATCCCATCTCCTCTCTCTG
>NW_021940585.1:128004-130138 GCF_001715985.3 Manacus vitellinus | reverse complement strand
GGGAGGGGACACTGGGCAAAGATTTGTCTCATCCTGTTTTGCTGGTCAGGTGGAGATGGATCCAAACAGAGATGGGAAGGAACATGTTGACTAATGATGAGGAAAACCCACCAGGTTTGGGCTTCTCCCCCTCAGGGATGATGCAGTGGGGACATTTCAGTGTCCCTCTGCAGGGACAGGGGAAGGAGAAAGACCTTGGAGGGATGGGGAAGGGGGAATGCTGGAGGAGCACTGCTGATCCTGACCACACGGATCTGGTGCCTCTCAGAGCCATCACTGAGCTGCCTCAGTTCAGTCCTTGCCTCCATTTTCCCCTGGAAAAATGGTCGATGAAGGGCTTGAGCTAATTGTCCAGGAAGAGTCCCCGGGTCACCAGCTAAGCCCACGAAGAAGGACAACAAATAAAGGATCAGAACCCACAGGAGATGTTACTGTGGGGAACCTCCTGGCCCCAGGAATGCTGAGAGGTCAGGGATGGGGTGAATGGACCAGGTACCTTCTGCCTTCACTCACCTCCCAAACAAAACCAAGGTGGAAGAAGAGCCACTGACAGGAAAGCAGAAGAGGGAAGGGAGAGAAGGACTCGTGGACCAGCCCCCCCAAACCTGACCTTCAGACTGGCCTGAAACACCTTCGTGCATGACCCCAGCCCAGCAGGACCAAGGATGAGGTGCTCCCCCAGCTTTTGGAGGCCACAGCAAAGTGCTGAGAGAGGGAGAGAGCCCAGGCAGGTTGCTGCTTCCCTGTCCCCACTGGGAAAGGGGGAATGTGCCAGGGTATACTGGGCCCCTTGGCAGAAGTGCTTGGCAACCTGTGGCATTTAGGGAAATGAGCCCCAGTCCCAGTGGGAGAGACTCAGAGCTGGGAGATCCCACCCTTTCCCAAACAACCTGGGGAGAAACAACGTGCAGTCACATCAATCTGATCTTCCAAAAAACATGGATGGCCCCCTGGGCTCTGGCAGGGGCTCACCAACCTCATCAAGAGCCAAGGAGATCTGGGATCTCCCACTCCTGGGACTCCCCAACAGCTGCTGCTCCACGGATGCCTGTGGTCCCCAAAAACTGGTCACCCCCATCCAGAAGCTGGTGAGCTCCTGTGGGGGTGCAACAGGACCCCCAAAGGGGGGTCAAAGGGAACAGGAGGAGAAATGAGGAGGCAAGTCCAGAGAGAGTCACTGCCCAGCTCCCCTTGGCTGGAGGGGCACGGGAGGTAAATCAGGGGGTGGTTTCCTGAGAGCTAAACCAGGACTGTGACAGGACTGCATGTCCCACAGCTCCTCTGGGTGTCCCTCTGGGCCATCTGAAGAGAGGAGCAAGAGGAGACGATCGCCATGCCAGGGATTTTGGTTCAGCAGAACATCCCACACATGAGGAGTGACTCCAGGAGAGACTCCTCTCCCCCAGCCAGACCCCACAACGCTCACACACCCAAACCACTGTCCCTTCAAAAGTCTTTCTGCCACTCAACACAAAACTTGCCACTTCGTCCCACAGCCATGACATCTCCATGCCTCCAAACAACCCCCAGCCACTGTTCCCATGCTGGTGGCAACAAAGATTCCAAGGATCCACCATCCACAGTCCCAGCCACCCCCGTGCTGCTCCCTGCCAACCCTGGTCAGGATTTTGGGGGTCATTTGGGTGTGTCCACAGCTATAAAAACCTACAGGAGATACAACAACAACAACGATGGTGACAACAACAGCACCTTTTTGTGCTCTGAACATCAAGGGTTAAATTGTGCTCGTTGGAATAAGGCCATGGCTCCTCCCGGATGAGGGACAAAGACAGGAGGGAAGAGCGCTGGGACAGGAGGGAGCGGGGTTGGCTTCCCAGCCTGCCTCCGGGTCCTTGTTCCAACCATCAGCTGCTTAGAAAAGAGATTCCTTGCTTCAGATTTGAGAACGACTCTCGGAAAGGTGTCGGAGCGTCTCTTGCTCCTCCTCCCTTCCCCGGGGGCGGCCCCGGGGGGATCCTGCCTTTCAGCCGAGGGTTGTCGGAGGAGTCCTGCCCCTCCCTCAATCCCTCCTTCCCGGTGTCACCTTACGAACGGCTGCTTTGGGTTACGATTTTATAAGAGGGGGGTTTCTTCTTCGTCTTCCTTATTAATGAATTTTTCCCGTTGCCTGGAC
>NW_021940585.1:118876-126934 GCF_001715985.3 Manacus vitellinus | reverse complement strand
GTCATGAGCACGGCCATGCAGATGGGGGACACGTACTTCCAGGTGTAGTAGTAGAACTGGTAGGGCCGGAATCCCAGCATTTCCGTCAGCTCCTGCATGAACCTGCCAGGGAAGAGATGGAATCCTGCTGTTCTCCCCACCTCCAGGGGACAAACTCCCTCCCAGGAGCCCCTGTTGTCAACTGTGCTCAAGGCAGAGCCTGAAGTAGAACCCAGCTGGTCCTGGGGAGCATCTCAGTATCCCTCAAGCCTGTAGGACTTGTGGGAAACTCCTGAGGAAAAGGCCTTTTGAGCATTATCCAGAGCCTCCTTTGCTCTGACCAGCTTAGGAACAACAAGAAGCACCGGGGGGAACAAGGTGTCTTTCCAGAAGGACATGGAAACCTCAGAACAAAGGTTGATCTCGGGGGACAGGGCACCACAACCAACAGGAGATACCCACAAAAAGAACCTGCTCCTGGGGCTGGGTTACACCAGGGCAGGGCAGGAGGATCAAGGTGAACTGAGCTTTTCTCTTGGAGAAAAAGCCATACAGAAAAGAGCTGGAAGGGGTTTTTTTTTAGCCAGGAGTCACAGCACAGTTATTCCTTTTGCTGTACAAGTTCCTTACTTTTTGGTGCCATAAATCCAGGCCACGGCGATGTTCTCCAGGATCACCACGACAGTGAGAGGCAGCGTGGCTGAGTAATCATCAAACATGGTGACAAAGTAGTTCCCAGAGCGCTGCACAAAGATCAGCCCCACCAGGAAGGCGAAGATGCAGCAACCGACTGGGGGGAGCAAACAGGGGTGGTCAGCAGAGCCCCCTGAGCAGAACCAAGACCACCACAAGGTCCATTCCCTGCATTGGAGTGGTCAGCAAACCCCCCTGAGGGACACCGAGGCCTCCCCAAGGCCCATTCCCTGCATTAGCAAGGCCCAGTTCACACCCACTGCGTCCACACTCTCCTGGAACGTCTCCTCAGGGCAACGGGGACCCCCCACCCCTTCCCCAGGAGGTTGCAGGAGAAAGGCCCTCACCTGTGAACACCTCCTTGCGCACCTTGAAGGTGTCGATGATGGGGGTGGTGATGCCCGACATGGTGCCGATCATGCTGCCCAGGCCCAGGTTGATCAGCATCAGGAAGAACATGACGGACCAGAAGGGCGATGCTGGGAAGTGGGTCATGGCTTCGGTGAAGGCGATGAAGGCCAGGCCAGTCCCTTGCACCGACTGTTGAGGGGGACACAGGACCGACAGATGAGGAGAAACACGTCAGGGACACAGACTTCAAGGCCCTGAATGGCTCAGGTCTCCCTCCCTGAACCAGTCCTCAAGGAAGGAAAACCCCAGTCTGCTGCTGGTGATGACCCTGCAGGACTCGCTATGGACAGACCTTACCCCGACCCCAGGAGGGACCACAAGGGGAAAACCACAGGGACGTGGATTCCCAGCTGTGGAGGGTCTCTAAAAGAAGTTTTTCCAGATCCACGTGCCCAGGATTGACACAGGGAGGGGCAATGGGTGTGGGTGAGCTCCTGAGAGTGCCAGCAGGTACCTTGTTGAGCTCGTCCTCCAGCAGGCAGGCGTCCAAGCCCAGCTCCTTGAAGTGCCCCTCTTTCACCGTCATGATCACCCTGTACATCTCGTTGTAGTCCTTGGCAGTGAGGTGGGAGAAGTTCACGTGGGGTGGGATGAGGTCATGGCTCAGCACGTTGGTGTTCAGGTAGCCCAGGATCTTCTCGGCATTCCTAAGGGACAACAGAACCTCTCAGGTGGTGTGAGATGTGTCGGATTTACCTGCAATTTGCGGACTAGGAGCCCATCTTAGAGCTGGATTTTAGGCTGGAAGAGCTGAATGCCCAACTCCCTCAGTGAGACATCGCTAGAAATACAAGTCTTGGCCATCAGGAACTTGCATCCACCAAAACCCAGGATCACCCAGCTCCAGAGCACTTCCTCTGTTGCCTCCAGAACCACCGCAACCAGCAGCAGCAGAGACCTGCCCACCCCAAACAAATCAAACCCAGCTCTTACTCCACCACACATTTCTCGTTCATGATGTTGGCCTTGAAGCCCAGCACAGCAAACACCACCAGGGTGGCCAGCACGGACGTGAAGAAGTTGATGAAGGACACGAGTGTGGCGTCGAAGTGGCAGTTGTTGTCCTGCTTGTTGTAGCTGGAGAAGGCGATGACACCCCCAAAGCCCAGGCCCAGGGCAAAGAAAACCTGCGTGGCCGCCTCCCGCCACACCTGGGGGTCCAGCATCTTGTCCAGCTTGGGAGGAAGACAGGAGAAGAAGTTCAGTGGTCTGGTGACCCCACTGCTCACCCCCGTGGAGCCAGAGCTCCACTGAAAGGCTGCTGTGCCTCCAGACTGGGCTGGTTTGGGAGCATTTTGATGGGAGGTGGAATGAGATGATCTTTAAGGTCCCTTCCAACCCAAACCATTCTGGGACTTCTGTGATCTACCACGATCAGGTCATCCCCCAGCACTCACAAGTCCTTCTCTTTCCCACAGAGGCGTGGGGAGGTCAGGCAGAGGTTTGAGCTGACCCTGCCTCTGGGTGCTCCACTTGCCTCAGGGCCTGACCTGGGTGCTCCATCTCCCAGTGCAAAGCCCTGCAGCTTCTCAGCAGAGACCCAGCTGCCCTGGGGAGGGGTGTCCCTGTCCCCCCGCCCCAGGGAGCCACAATCCACCCAGTGATGTGTCTCCATCCTTCCCTGGCCACCTCCTCCTTCCAGAGCACATGGAGCACTGGAAATCCAACATCCTGGCTGGGGGGGGTTGTTTTTAACTCCCAGTCCCCCCCAACCACATCCCCCCTCTCCCAGGAGCCAGAGCTGCAGCCTGGAGGCCTCCCAGCGTCATTCGTCAAGAGCCCATAATTAATGTCTTCCAACAGCCTCGTCGGCTGAGCTGATTCATCTACATCTCTGCTTAATTAATTAATTAGCTGCTTAATTAATAGGCACATACCACCAGCAGAGGTTTTGCTGCCAGACAGAGTCGTTCCATGAAGTCTTTATATTTGTATTGGGCCTCAGGCTCCCCCCCACTCCCCACCCTGGTGTCTGGGCAGCTGAGGGGGGGACAGGGTGATGCTGAGGGGTGAGTTTGTGAGGCTCTTGGCTGTCCTGGCCACACCCTAAACTTTGGGTGCTGATGACCTATCAGGATCCCCGAGGTAGTTTGGGGTTGGCACTCTTGTTTTTAGGGTGGGGAGGAAAATAAGGGAAATATAGGGAACTAATGAGAGGAATAAGAAAACTAAGGGAGAACGGGGTGTGACCAGCCAGGAGGAGAACCTGTTTAGGGTTTGGGGGCTCTCACCTTGGGTGTGAACATGTGCATGATCCCATCCACTGCCCCACGCAGGAGAAGTCCCCGCACCAAGAAGCAAACCAGCACCAGGTACGGGAAGAGGGAGCTGAAGTACATCACCTGGAGAGAGAGGGATCCAACACGGGCACAGCCTCCTTTCCCACCCAGCCACCTCCCCGTCCAACCCACAAGAAGCCAACTGGGGAGAGAGGGGGGGTTTCCCACCCCAGGGTGAGGTTTGTTCCTCAGGCAGCCATGGGACCCCTTGGAGCAGGATGTTCCCAGTGCTGGAGCTCAGGTGGATTTGCTGCCCTGGCTGATCCCTGGCTGCAGGTTGGACTAAACATCTTCCTTACACTCTCTTTTGATCTTATTCTGGACCCCCTCGGAGATGGCCCCGACTGTGGAGTGGGTGTGAGCATCCCAAGGGTCACAGCACCCCTCAGCTCCCCCAGACCAGGAGGAAGGGTCTCCATCCTCCCCTGGCCACCTCCCGCTTCCAGAGCACCTGAAGCACTTGAAACCAAACATCAAAGGAGGCGTTTGACATCCCAGTCAAAGGAGAGCGACCCTGAGGTGGGAGGCTCCTGCCCCGAGCACAGAGCCCAGCCAGGCTCAGGGGGCCACCAGCACCCACCTTCCCGGAGGACTGGATGCCTTTGATCATGGCCAAGCCAACCAGGCTCCAGGCCACCAACAGACACAGGGTCATCTTCCAGTTGAGCCCCCCGCTCTCCGAGATGGAGTTGGAGATGTCCAGGGTCTCCCGGTACCAGAAGTAGGTGGTGGCCGAGCTCCTCTCACATTCTGTCTCCACAACTGCAACAGAGCAGGGACAGGAGAGCATGAGGGGGCTGGGGGACAGTCACCCACTGCCTCTAATGTGAAAAACCCACTGGAGCAGGCCAGGGAAGGGAGGTACCTCTGGAAGCTAAGAGGCAGGAATTAAAGGGGTTTGTTTTCAGCAGGAAAAATAAGAGACAGAACATAAAACCATTACCAGGTGAAAATTAGATATTAAATACAGGGAGAGACATTTTTATTTGCTATAAATCCCCTCAGAGTGTCCCAAGGAGGTGCTCAGATGATATTAAACACCATTAGCTCCATCAGTGTCTCAGTCGGGCACCAATGGAACAGCCAGGTCCTGGATCAGATCCCGGCCTCAAGTACTGAGGAAGCCTGAAAATCCACACTGTGGATTCCCAAACTGGCACCAAATCCCACTGGTGGGGTCAGAGAGTGTGGAAGACCCTCATCCAACCTCATTCATCAAGAGCCCATAATTAATATCTTCCAGCAGCCTCGTTGGCAAGGGAGAGCTCTCCCTGTGCTCAGGGCAAGCAGGGAGGACTCAGGAGACACCTCAACCTCTGGTGGCCCCGACCTGTGACAGCTACAGGTGTTGGGGGTCTCCAGTGCCCCCCAGCCCCCTCCCCTGGGAGCTGCTCCCTCCCAGCTGAGCCCCCCCTGGCCCCAGGGCTGTTCCTTACTGGCCACCGAGCCGTTCTTCACCAGGGGACACTCGCTCCAGGGCAGCGGGTACTGGAAGGACTTGAAGAAGTAGAAGATGCTCCAGCCAATGATGACGTTGTAATAGAGACCGACGAAAAAACACACCTGGGGGGAGGAGGGAGAGAGGACACGGCCTCAAATCACAGGGCAGTGGCACTGTGCCTCAAATCACAGGGCAGTGGCACTGTGCCTCAAATCACAGGGCAGTGACACTGTGCCTCAAATCACAGGGCAGTGACACTGTGCCTCAAATCACAGGGCAGTGTCCTTCCCTGTCCCCACCTTCCCGCTGGGCAGAGAGTGGGGTGCAGGGATCAGGGGATGGGCCCATCCCCAAACCAGCCCATGAGTGGAGCTGGAAATGCACCCCTTGACCTCTCAAACCTCCCCATGGGGTTTGGTTCCACCCCACCCGACCCGAGGTGGGGTCTGGGGGCTCCCCAGGGCGCACTCACGAGGCAGCTGGCGTAGCCAATGCCCCCCAGGCGGGGACAGATGTAATTCCAGACTCCGATGCTGCCCCTGCGGATCCGCTGCCCCACGGCCAGCTCCAGGAAGAACAGGGGGAGCCCGATGATGATGAGCAGGACCAGGTATGGGACCAAGTAAGCACCTGGAGGGGGCGAGAAAGGTCGTCATGGACCCCTCTCTCTGTTCCCAAGGACATGGAACAGGGATGGACAGGCAGGGACAGGCTCTGCCTGGTCCATCAGCTCCTTTGCAAATGGCCTCAAGTTGCACCAGGGAAGGTTTAGATTGGATATCAGGGACAATTTCTCCATGGAAAGGGTGGTCAGGCCCTGGCACAGCTGCCCAGGGCAGAAGTGGAGTCACCATCCCTAGAGGGGTTTAAAAGGTGTGTGGATGTGACACTTGGGGACACGGGGTAGTAGTGAGGATGGCAGTGCTGGGTTTGGCTTGGTGGTCTTAGAGGGCTTTTCCAACCTAGATGATTCCATGATCTGGGAATGGAGATTAGAGCCTGGCCAGCAGAGAAGCTTGTGGAGAGGAGCAAACATACGTGTGGAAGGGAAGGGTGCAACACCCCCTGCCACTGTGGGGACATGTGGGATTGACCCCAAAGCACACAAAGACCCCCTGCATCCATAGACACTCCATGTGCAAGGACACCCCTCCAGGAGCCCTCCTGTTCCCCGGGTCCTGCCTATGCTCGTCTGCCCAACACATCCCAAACAGCAGCACCCACCACCCCACTGCCAGCTGGGGCAGAGCAAAATCCTCTGGCGGGGGAGGCCCAGCTGAGAGGAAGAAGTCAGTTAATCTCTGTCTGATTGTTGAGGCTGGAGAGGAACCCGGGGCTCCCGGGGCCAAGTGCCCGTAAAGGATGCGATGACTCAACGCTGCAGCTGATGAACGACTCCAGCCTCCTGCCAGGAGCCGGGATGGGCTCTGAGCACGTGGCTGCCTCCGGCAGGGCAGCCGGCAGCGAGAATTCCCGGCTGGATTGACACCTCAGTGTCCCCGGCCGGGACCTGGAGCAGCCGAGGCTGCTCTGAGCAGGGGCTCTGCAAATCCAGAGGTTGGGATCATGTGTTAGAAATGCAGGGGGAGCAGAACTGAGGTGCAGCAGCTCCGGGTGATTGGGAGGGGGAAAGGAGAGGCGGGGAGCAGAGCTGGAGCTGGTGGAATTGGGGAAGGATCACAAGCATCCCATCTCTGCAACGCCCTCCCGGCCATCCCAGCCTGAGGCAGACGGACACGTTCACGTGGAAATGTGTCCAGTACTGGAGATTTTCTTGCTGTGATGTCTGGGAAGCTGGGCACCAGCTCAAGCCTGTACATCACCATGCTCAGCAGCACCAGGGCCAGCCTGTGCCAGCTCCTGGCACACCGAGTGCTGGGAATTTGGCTCCAGCCCATCCTGCTCCCGGCACAGCGTCATCCCCCGCAGGCACCTGCTCGGGGAGCAGGAGAGGAGCAGCAGCCACCACCACATCCCTGCTCAGCACGGCCAGGAATGCTCTGTCCATCCCTCCCCACCTCCTGCATCCTGCTGGCTGGCACCACGCCACAGCCCAGGGGGATCCCAGCCAAGGGGGGGAAGAAAAGGCAGAAAAATCAGCGTCTGCCCCATGGGACAGAGAGATGAGGCCACCTGGGCTAAAGAAAGGGAAAGGGAAAGGGAAAGGGAAAGGGAAAGGAGTGCTGACTGCACATTTGGCAGGATGACTCATCCTAATGACAACTGGAGATGTTTTAGTTATTGAGGGCGCTGCAGCTTTTCCAGCTGTGGGGCTGGGGGCACAAGGGATGCGATGCTGGGAACATGGAATGCTCAGGGGAGATGGGAGCACTGGGTGGGCTGGTCCTGGCCCCGGCAGCACTGTTGGGAAGGGGCCGGGTTTGGGTTAATGGTGAGGGACCCACCCAGTCAGTGTCATGAAGGGTGGGGGGTCTCAGCACAGCTGGACGAGGCCTGGCCCTCTGGGCTGCTCCTGGGAGCCCAAGGAGGAGGCACGGGGTGGGATGAGAGAACAGACTGGTGGAAGGAGGATTTGGGAAAGGACTGGAGTCTGGACAATGTGGCTTCAGGACACAGGGAAACAGGAGGACTCTCTTCCCATTTTATCCAATGTGACTTCAGGACCCAGGGAAATGGAGGGATTCTCTCTTCCCATTTTCCCCCTAGTTTACAAAATTGCCCCAGCAGGAATCAGGAGCTGCAGCAAGAAATCCTGGGTCCTGCCCTGGGATTCACCTTGACTTTGGAGTGGGCAGGTGGACAACCTTTAGGAAGAGGCTGCCCAGGAGATTCCAACAACTCAGCACAACTCCTGGCTGCCCCTTTCCACCTTCAGAGCCCACATAACCCACCTTAGAGCCCAAATAACCTCTGTCCTGCCCCAGCATCCACACCCCGATGTGTGGTGGGGCACAATTGGGCCATATCCCCCTCTCCAAGGGCTGATCCCACCCCTGCCCCGGGTCTCACCTCCTCCGTTCTTCTGGCAGAGGTAGGGGAAGCGCCAGACGTTGCCCAGCCCCACGGAGTAGCCGATCTGGGCGAGGATATACTGCAGTTTGCTGTTCCAGGCCGGCCTCTCCGCATCCAGGTCCTCCTCCCCCTCCTTCTGCTTGTCCCAGGCCTCCCCGCCCGTCACGTTGAGGACGCTGCGTTTGTAGTCCACGGGCTCCTGGTGGGCCAGCAGGTCGGCCACCGACTCGGTGACATGTTCGCTGCTGTGCTCCCGCTGCGTCACCTTGCTGTTCTTGGGCA
>NW_021940585.1:116105-118372 GCF_001715985.3 Manacus vitellinus | reverse complement strand
CAGCCACTCTCTCATTCATGGAGAAGGGCCTCCTGTGACCCCCAGCAGGGAATTTCCCTGGGCTCCAGAGGACAGGGACAAGTGATGGAGCTGCTCACATCACTGTGACACCTCTTGCCCCTCCAACACCCCCAGGCAGCAGCTGAACCCCACAAAATCTGACACCAACTCCAGCTCTGCCCAAGACCCTGCCCTCCTGTCCTGCTCCCTCCCCTCCTGGCCGTTGGCAGAGCCCTGGATAAGCTCCACGACAACTTGGAAGCTTTCAGGGGACAGTGACAAACACCCAGGATATCTCTCCATCCCGGGACATTATCAGGAGTGACATAAAATCCCTGGAGCCTGATGTTAAATCTTCCCAGGCAGCTTTACAGCGGAGAGCAGCAGCCAAGGCCAAGCCATCAATCCCAGCCCCTCCTGCTTCCCAGCTTCCAGCCTGGGCCAGGAGGAATGATCCTGCATGGAGGCACCTCCACAACCTGGCTCAGCCCTGCAGGTCTCTCTCCCACCTTGAATATCTCAGGAACACTGAGGGAATGTGCTCTGCTGCTCTGGGGATCCCCAGCCTGGGAAAGCAGCACGTCCCTCCTCTCCATACTGGGAGAACTGGGGTGGGACTGGCAGCTCCCAACCCAGCTGGGACTGTGGTGCTTCACCAAGTGGGGAGAAAATACAGAAACCCCACAACAAACCCCTCATCTTGCAAAAATGACTCTCCTGAAGAGCCAGGCTTCCTTCTCTTCCATCCTCTCCATCCCTGTCTCCCAGGGGACACACGGCTGGTCGCTGGGGCCTGGCAGAGCTCTGGGGCCACACCCAGGGGATGATCCCACCCTGGCCCAGCTGCAGCACCATCCCCCAGGCCTGGGGGCTTCCTCAGTCAGCTCCAAGCTCGTCCAAGCCCCCGGTGGCCTCTCACAGGTGACATTGCCCAAACAGCCCCTCGGCCCTGGGAAAACCGACCCTGGTCCGTACCGGGATGGAGGATGGACAATGCAGGGTGGGCCTCCCGCTGTCCCGTCTGCCTCCATGACTTTTCAGAGCCTTTCCCATCTCTTTTTGCCTTTGGAGAAACACTTTTGATCCAATCTAGCCCCCAACCCCAACCCTTCTCACAGCAGCAGAGCCCCTTCCCCACCAGGGCACTGACGTCCCCAGACAGGGCAGAGCAGCAGCAGCAGGAAACCTCCCCCTCCCTCGCCTTCACCTCGGTGCTTTTTCACCCCTGAAGAAAGTTCCCCCTTTGCCAGGCCTTGTTCCTTTTACAAAAAAAAAATCTATTTTCGGCTGTCGGCTGCATCTGTTGCCAGGCAACCGTCTCGGCTCCGCATCTTTCCCGGATCCGGCTCCTCCGGAGAAGCCGTTTAAATTACCCATTTAAATTATCCGTTTAAATTGTCCTTTCAGGGCCGGGCCGGCGCTGTTTGATTTCCTAACGAAGGCTCATTCACAGGACCCGCGGCTCGATCGTGGCAATCACGGGCACGTGGCTGCCCGGGGCTGGAGCATCTCCCGGGGTGGGGAGGGAGGGGAAGGGTCAGGAAATCGCCGGGATTTCCGTCGGGTTTGGATCGGGCTGTGTGTGGGTTTGTGCAGACCTGGGTGAATCCCCCACGGGCTGTTTGCTGCTCCTCGTCTGCTCAGCAGCTGCTTCAGCTCCTTGGGAGCACCGGGAGGGCTCAGCCCGGGGATGAAGCGTCCCTTTGTTCCAGGGACAGAGCCAAGGTGGCCAGTGAGGAGCTGGCTGAGCCCCTGGAGCAGAGTGTCCCACGGTCAGGGCATCCCCAAAGGCTCTCCTGGGACAGCTCAGCTCCTTGGAGGTGCCCAGCTCCAGGGAAGGGGGTGCTGGGCCAGGACAGACCCCACAACATCCCACCCTGGGTCTCAACCTCAGTTTAGGTCCCCCCAGAGTTGTTCTGAGGGGCTGAGAGCCAGCAGGTCCTGGAAGAGCAAGGTCCTTGCAGCACCTCCAAAACCCAAGGGCTCTCAGAGGACACTCCAGACAGCAACATTCCCAAAGGATTTGGGGTGTCAGAGGTGTTCAGCTGGGCCAAGGGGTCTCCAGGCACTGGGATGAGGGTGAAGAAGCAGGGGACGAGTCTTCCTCCCCACGGGAGAGGCACCCAAATTGAACCAGAGGGGGAAACTCTGGCAGAGATCCAAACCCTGCTCCTGGAATGGCTCTGGCAGCGTCCCCATGGCTTTCTTGGGAACATCCAGGATCCAAACCCTGCTCCTGGAATGGCTCTGGCAGTGTCCCCATGGCT
>NW_021940585.1:111493-116020 GCF_001715985.3 Manacus vitellinus | reverse complement strand
TCTTGGGAACATCCAGGATCCAAACCCTGCTCCTGGAATGGCTCTGGCAGTGTCCCCATGGCTTTCTTGGGAACATCCAGGATCCAAACCCTGCTCCTGGAATGGCTCTGGCAGTGTCCCCATGGCTTTCTTGGGAACATCCTGCTGTCTCCCAGTGGCTCAGCCCCAGCCTGGGGATGAAGGTGTTGCCAAGGCCTGAGGGAGAGAGGATCCTTCCCGACAGCGATGCCGTGAGCTCACCCAGCCTTTGCCATCCCCATTCCTGCTGGAACCGTGGGATGATCCCAGCCAGAACCAGCCTGGAACCACCAACCCCCCGGCACAGGGACACTACCCAGGGAAAGCAGGGCCAGCAGAGCTCTTCCTAGTCCTTTCCCCAGCATGTCCTATCAGCTCCAAGGTCCCCACCCCTCAAATTGAAAAGCACAGTCCAAATCCATCTGAGAGAGGTATTTCCATGCATTTCTTTGATTGAGAAGGGAATTTAATCAAAAATTCATCCGCCAAAAATAACAACCACCCTGTGAGAAAGACGAGGCAAATCAGCTGACAACCAGGAGCTTTCCGGGCTGGAGAGAGAGAGAAAACCCTTGTCACTGACAGATGGAGATTCAGCTTGTTTACTTAGTCCTCGTGACCTTAATTTTCTTAAATGTGCCTTTTTTCTCTCTCTGGAGAAGACAGATGAGGGTCTTCCAGAGCAGGAACCTCACTTGTGCTGCCAGGCCAGGGTTGCCTTTGCACCCCCAGCTTTGCCCAGGTCAAACCAGAGCTGCTGCCACCCAGCTGGAGAGGGAACAGGGATTTTCCCACAGCAGGAGAGGGGGAAGGACCAGTTTGTACTGGGGTTGGTCCTGGTGTCTCTGAGTGCAGCCAACACATCCCATGGGAGCTACAAGGGGAGGCACTGGGGCTCTCCCTGGGGACAACTCCCCTCCTCGTGCTCCATGTCCCACTTCCTGGGCCCAGGGGGTTCCTTCATGTCCAACCCCTTGCAAAGCAGCCATTCCCTAAGCCCTGATCCCAGAGCTGAGCCTGGGGCTCCAGCTTGCACAAAGTGACCCTCCCCATCCCTGTCCCCTGTCCAGGTGACACCTCCCCCCCAAGCCTGTCCAGGTGACACCTCCCCCCCAAGCCTGTCCAGGTGGGTCCACAAGGACTGTATCCCTTGGGATTGAGCCATCACTGCAGCAGATCCATGGTTTGCCATGGAACAAGCTGGATTCACCCCACACAGGGTTGAAGAAGCTCCTGCTTTGCTACACCCAGAGGGTTTAATCCCTGCCCAGAGGCTCCCACTGATCCCAAAAACATGGACTAGGGCAAAGCTGCTGTTTGGGATGAGGGCAGACCCCCAGGAGCCGAGGACACCACGGCCCTGCAGCAGCACCCCGGGGTGTGGGGGAGGGATGTTGGGATGTGCCCTGCTGAGCCCAGCCACCTCAGGACTGGGGAGCCACAGAGGCTGGAACCAGCTCAGCAAAGCTTCCAGCTGGGCCTGGGAGGGCAGAGACAGGCAGGGGGGAGAGGGGGATTCACAGCTGCCAACACAGTCTGGGTCCAAAGGATGGGACAGGGGGAGATTTCTCCTCCCCTGGGCCCAAATTCTACATTTACACCTGTTTGGGTCTATAAAGGGAAACTGAGGCAGGTAAAAACCACGAGGTGCGATTGGATGAGTTTAAAATGAATATTTAAAGCCTTAGGGACTCTCTGCTGTCCCTTCCTGTCCCAGCATCAACCCCCCTTCAGCTGCTGCAGAGCTTCCACTCAAATCCCCCTGAAGGAGAGAGGAAGATGCTCCTGACGAAGCTCCTGGTGAAGGATCCAGCTCACCAGGCCCAGGAAGGTCCTGCTCACCCCATCAAGGTCACAGAGCGGGGAAGGGAGAGGTGGCAGAGGCACAGAGGAATTTCAGGAGGTGGAAATCCTCCCTCAGGATCGGGCTGGGAGATCCGAGCATCGATTTGCAGCTCCCCACACCCAGAGGCAGGGAAATCCTGCCCCCAAGGCCAGGCTGTTCTGTGCAGAGGGGGAGACTGGAGCAGGGAGGAGAAGGGACAGATCCAAGGTCACCCAGGAAGCAGCGAGGCCGGGAAAGAGAGGAGAGGGAAGGAACAATCATCTCTCCCTCGGTCCCGCCCAGCCGAGGGGAAGGAGCCCGGGGTGCACATCCCACGAGCCCAAATCATGGGAAAAACACCTTCCAGGCCCTACCTGCTGCTTCCCATGGTCAGGAGAGCCTCTGCAGTGGGAGAGGGATCGCCCTGGCAGAGCCAGTCCTTTGGGAGACATTCTGCCTTTGGGAAGCATCCCGCTCTTCCAAGCCACAAGACACCAAGGGCAGGACCCTCCGAGCAGCATCCAAGCCCCACTTCCAAGCCCCAAGAGGAGATTTTTGCTCAAGGCAGAAGCGTTGCAGCTCTGATCCCTCCCAGCCCTGCCCCAAGGACCTGTCTGGAACCCCTGACCCACAAAATTCCCTTCCACCAGGGAAGGGGAAGCAGGAAAAGCTTCTCCAAGACACCTCCATCTTAAACCTATTTCCTGCTGGGCTTTGCTCCTCCCTGCTCGGCCTCCAGCTCCACAGGGAAGGGTTTTGCCATCCGGGCTCATTAAGGCTGCTCCCATTCTCCCCTTTTTATAACGAACCCCGCTAATTAGCACCTGGCTAATTAGAGGGCACAGGGGTGACTCAGTGCCACCGGCTGTGTTTGCTCCTCACCCCCACACCTGGGGAGGCACAAACTTCGGCTGGGGTGGGTGTGAGGAGCTGGGAGAGCACAGGAGAAGCTTTCCTGGGAGCCAGACTCCTGTCCTGGAGCAACTCTGTGACCCGGAGGTGGCATTTGCCCTCCGAAGGTGTTTGAGGGGCAGACAAAGCCCCCGTCCCGCTTTAGCACCGTGACACGGGAGCTGAGCTGAGTCAGAGCTGCCCCCGCTTCTGCCGCACACCCACCCCTGGCTCCTGCCAGAAAAGCACCCAGATGTTATAAATAACCCCCGTTCCTCTGAAGGGAAGCAGAGCTGGGGCTGCTCCAGCCCTTGCTCCACCCCAGAGGTGGGTGCCCTTCCCACCCTAAGGGCACCTTTCCCGTGCCATGTGAGTTCCCTTCCCGCTCCGGCCGTGGGTGCCCTTCCCATTCCAGAACTGGGGGGCTTTCCCCCTTGGTGGGTGCCTGTCCCACCCCGGGGTTTTCACACATTGCAGCAGCTCGTTTCTCCCACAGGTGCCAAGAAACCTCCAGAAAAGACCATTTTGCCGACTGGGTGGTGAGATGGACCCTGGAGGAGGACGAGCCTCAGCACCGGGGTTTGTCACGAAGCACTGAGCCCGTTGATTCATCGGCTCTGGGCTCCTTTCCTGTCCCATTTGGTGTCATGAGAACACACATCAGCTGCAATAACGTGACACCAGAGCAAACCAACACCACATGGTCCCTCCAGGGCCCGCTTTGATTCACCAGATGATCTTTTCCCACTTCGGTCTCAGCGATGCCTCGTAACTCACCCCCCTCCAGCCAAGGGTCGGTGACTGAACCCCAAACCAGCCAAGGTTTATCCCAAAAAGCCCCGACGGGGCAGCACGCGGGTCCCACCACCAGCCCTGCTTTTCCCTGTTGTAACTCCTGGAGCTGCTGCCACGTTTGTAAACAAACAATTCCAAATGCAGCCCAGGATGGGGGGAAAGCAGAGCCTCTCCTCCCAAGGGGGTGGTTTTGCCTGGATTTGCAGGTCAGCATCTGGTTTAGGGTCAGTTTGATCCTCGTGACTCCAGATTCCCTGCTCTGTGAAAGCCTGAAGCAGCAGTGGAGGGTTTTAAACCAAACCCTTTAATTCCTATTGATTTTAGAGGAGCCACCTCCAGTTTATCCCAGTGGACAGCTCAGACCCACATTTTGTTCCCCTTGGAGCAGCTGAGCTGCAGTCAAACCCCAGCCAGGTTCCTTGACCTAGTCCTGACACCTCTGGAGAAATATCCAGCAGAAACTCTCCGCCCTGCCGAGAATAGCTCCGGGTTTTTTCCTACCCAGACCAGAAATAGTTGCATCAGCTCCTGATGGACTCAAACCTCAGGTGCCTCAGACACAAGGCATGATCCGGGAAGCAGGATTTCACCTTCTGGGTCCTCTACAAAGAGCTGGGAGCAGATATCCCCACGAGTCTGAGCCCCATGTCCCTGGAGTGATGGAAATTTGGACCCGGCCAAGCCTGAAACACCCACCTTTGGGTGCATCCCCACACCCAGTATTGGGGATTTCACAAAACCAGGAGCCCAAGCCCCATTTTTCTGCCTCAAACCCAACCAGCCACGCTCAGGGAGCAGCATAAAAACAAATAAAAGAAGGGGCAATTACCCCCCAACACACACACACACACACTTCAGGGGCCAGGACCGAAATAATTCATCACAGCCAAACACTTTCTCCTCTCCCAATGTTATTGTCAAGGTCAACCTGGAGGCTGCATTTCCAGCCATCCTCAAAAGGGATGAGCCCCCCACCAACAAGAGCCGGGCAGGCACCC
>NW_021940585.1:90632-110724 GCF_001715985.3 Manacus vitellinus | reverse complement strand
AATGGGAAGGGACACGCAGCCCTGACGCAGGCTTGAGTCACAGGGCTGCGCGTCAAAGCTGGGGTGCCGGGCCACCCCCCCGCGCCGAGGGAGGCTCTGGCGTTAGAAAAAAACAGTGTCGAGCCCCGACACGAGGGGTGGGCTCGGCTCGGCTGCGGGAGAAAGTAAAACCCGCTGAAATGCCCCAAAAGAGCGGCCCCAGGGATGCCCCGGGGAAGGAGAGTGTTTGGGGGGGGGTTGGTCACCACTTTGTTACTGTGGAATGGTTTGGCTTGGAAGGGACCTCAGAGATCCAGTTCCACTCCCTGCCCTGCCACGGGCAGGCACACCTTCCAACCTGGCCTTGGACACTCCCAGGGATGGGGCAGCCACAGCTGCTCTGGGCAACCTGTGCCAGGGCCTGCCCACCCTCCCAGGGAAGAATTCCTCCCCAATATCCCACCTAAATTCCCCCTTTTTCAGTGTGAAGCCATTTGTCCTTGCTCTGTCACTCCAGTTCCTGATGAACAGTCCTCTGGTTTCCTGGTAGGCCCCTTCAGATCCTGGAAGGTGCTGTGAGGTCTCCACCTTTAACATACCTTTAACCCACCCTTAATGTACCTTTAACTCACCTTTAACGTACCTTTAACCCACCTTTAACATACCTTTAACCCACCCTTAATGTACCTTTAACCCACCCTTAGTGTACCTTTAACCCACCTTTAATGCAGATGATAAAATTCCTCAGGTAAAAGGGCCCCACTTTCCATCCCAAGTGGACACAGCAGGATGTAACACCCCATTTTATCCAGGGCAAGGCAGGAATACTCTGCACAAACAGCTCTTCGGGTCCAACAAATCCCAAATCCAGCCTTCTAAGCCTGATTTCTCCCAGTCCCCGAGGCAGTTTTGGTGTTTGACGGGGGGAGCAGAGCCCGGGACACCTGGAGGGCTCAGCCCTCCCTGTGGCTTCAGTTCTGCCCTCAAAAAACCCCTCGCTGGGTTCATCAGGAAAACCACAGTTGGTTCACTGCAGGGGAAACAGGGGAAAGGAGTAACAATCTGAAAGTAAGAACTAAAGCATTTTTGATAATATAGGTAATTAATTGTCCTTTTGATTTTGATTCAAATTGCTGTGAAAGGTGTTTCACTTGGATTACAAAGGTACTTCAATTACCCACGCAGAAATGGGTGTAAGTTTATTAAAGGAGTTCATTACTGGTTCAGTACCTCGTGGAAATTATTGAAGTCTCGTGGTCCTCAAAACCCAAATTCAGCTCACCCAACCCCCAGCAGTGGAGCCTGGACATCACTGGTGCTGGGGACTCTGGTACCAATATCCAGTGGAAAACCCTGACAGGAGGAAAAACCACATTTAGAAGGGACAAATGCCAGAGGATTCAAAGCTCCAGCACCATTCCAGCTCCTGGATGGCAGTGTTTATACACATTCCTGGCCTTTGGAGCCGTTTCCCTTTCCAGCCTATTAGGCACGGAATGATCAATTCTCGCAGGTATTTGGGAGCTCGGCCAGCGGCGGCAGGAGCGCTCCCTCCTGCCCCGGGGGAGGAATGAGGCCACACTCCATTACCCCCGCGCCTTTCCCGGCCCGGGAAGGGAGAAGCCAGCTCGGCACAGTGCTGGAAAGGGAATAAACCCGTCACACTCGTGATTTATAAATCAGAAATCCCCCCTACAGAATCCCCGGTGTGTGCTCAGCCTGTGGCCGTGTCCCTGCACATCCCGGCGGGTGATGGACCTCAGGAGCTCAGGAGTGATGCAAACCAGCCTGGAAGAGGTGGGAGGTGGATCAAAGCCTGCCAAAGGCTGCTCTGGGTTGTGGTCACTCCTTGTGACCTCCCCTCGGTGGTTTCTGGGGTTTAAATGTGGCGTCCTGTCACGGTGCTTCCCAGGGATCGTCCTTTTCGGTTGATGGGGAAGCACACGTGGAAGGGAAGGATGATGCCCAGGCTGGGAAAGGGAGACTTGGACAGGACAGACATCCAGGACATCGGTGGGGACACACAGAGGATGGGGGGGAGGCCCTGGCACAGGTTGCCCAGAGAAACTGTGGCTGCCCCATCCCTGGAAGGGTCCAAGGCCGGGTTGGATGGGGCTTGGAGCAAACTGGAAGATGTCCCTGCCCATGGCAGGGGGTGGAAGGAGATGATCCTTAAGGTCCCTTTCAAACCAAACCACTCTGTGATTCCCTAATTCTCTAATTTCCAGAGCTGGGGAGTTTTGTTACATCCAGGCACTGTCTCCATGGGAGATGGGCACGAACTGGGAGGGCTGGGAAGGGGAGCTGCAGAGCCCTGGGCTGGAAGTGCCAGCAGCAGGAACCTCCCTGCACAGCCAGATTAACCAAAAGAAGATCCAACGACCTGATTAAGGGGATCTTAAGCAAAGAGAAATCAAGGAACCTCATTAAGAGGGGCTGAACCAGCCTTTGAGCTCCTCTGCTCCTGCACATCCCAGCAGGGAGGAGCCTGTTGGAGATGGGGAGTGGGCAGCTCCTGGGTCATGGGTGACTCAGTGACACCTTGAGGTGTCAGAAACCCTCCCCTGTGGATTTAAAGGTCTCCCTTTGACTGGCCACAAAGTCCCAAAGTCACACTGGTTGGTAAACTGAGGCAGGAGTTGGTTCGTTGCTCGGTAAACTGAGGCAAAGATTCCCAGCTGTATCAGAGCTAAAAACAGAGGCTGGGCTAAAAGCCAGGCTGGATCTGGGCCCTGCCAGGGACATTTCCAGGCCCAAAATCCCAGGCTGTGGCCCATGGCAACGCTGAGCAGAAGATGGCAGAAGATGCCGCGGGCAGACACAAGAAGGTTGTGGCTGCGTTTGGCTGAGGCTGATTCAGAGACCGAGGCTTAAAAAAACTAAATAAAAATAAAAATCCCCCAAACCCTCTGCCCGGTACTTTTCCAAGCCCAGGCTGAGCAGCAGGAACAGCCTGGATTAAAGCAGAGCATGAGTAATGTCTCTCCTGGAAGAGCAGTGCCCCGGAGAGCTGGTGAAGGGCTCGTTCCGCGGGCCAAGGCAGACGCATTTCCAGAAACGCTGGAGCAGCAGCCTATAAATAACCCCCTGAATTTACCGCTGCTCTCATGTGACCCCGATCCCCGCATTTCCCGCTGCCATCTGTCACCATGGAAATGGCATCGCAGGGCCACCAGCCGTTCATTCATCGCGCCGGGCCAGGGGAGGGGGCTCGGCACGGGGGGAGGCTTTTTAGGAGGGTGGAAGCTGCGATTTCGGGAGGGGAAAAATACAGCGGGGAGGCCGAGAGAGAGCGGGAGAGGATGGCACGGTCCCTCCCAGGAGGGATGCGGCAGAGCCTGCGTTTCCCTGCAGGAAGGGAGGGACAGACAGACAAGCCGGGATGGACAGAGAGCAGGGATGAATGGATCCTTCAGGGAGCAGGGATGAATGCATCCCTCCCCCGGGCAGTTGGGAGCATCGGCAGGGAGCTGCCAGCACGGGAAGATGCACTTCCCACCCCATCTCCCCCCTCCTGGGGAGGTGCATTTGCCACCCCACCTCCCCCCAGCCCCCCCTGTGCCTTTGGGAGGAGACTCCTGCCTTAATAATTCACCTCTGCTGGTGAAAACAGCTCCTGAACCCGACTTTCCCCCCTAAACCAGGGGGATCGGGGTGGGAATTACCAGGACAGTGAGTGTGGAGCTGCTGGAACGCTCTGAGGATGCCTTTCCACCTAAGCTGTCAAGCCGACCTACATCCGAGTGATGATAATTGCAGGGGATAAAACCCTCCGGTTTCCAAGGCCCTGTTTGCCTGCAAAGCCAGGGCCTGTCACAGTGCATTCCAGGCTGGAGCCACTAAACCAGAGGGAAAGGAGCAGACCCTGGGAAAGGAGAGCCCGGCCTGACTCAGAGCACAGGAATTTCTGGCTCTTACGGAGCATTTTCCGCCCAAGAATCCCACCTCGCTGTGCCAGGATGTTCCCCCATCCCGAGGGAAAGGGATGTGCCCGAGGCTACAGGATTCCAACCGGGATATTCCCCTTGCCTTTCCCATCCCAGGGATGCCTCATCAGCACGAGGGGGCACAGGGACACCCAGGGACACCCAGGGACACCCAGGGACACACAGGGACACCCAGGGACACCTTGAGCCTGAGACCATCGAGTCCACACTGCTGGCACTTCCAAGCGCTCCCAAACCTCCTGGGTCACCCAAAAGTGGGATGACAGCCCTACAGGGTATCATGTATTTCAAAAAGGGGTTGATGCCAGACAGCCCCAGCTGGAAACATCAGGAATCATGGAAAAAATTACCTTTAAAACCATTTATTAGTGACCTTAATGATCCTGGCCCCGATGTCCCTCCCTGCACTCACCTGTTGGCTGCTGGTCTCTAGGGCTGGAAGGAGAAGGGACCATCTATTTTTGGCCTGGAGATCATGTTTAAAAGACAAAAGGGTGGTTGGGAGCAGGCAACAAGCCTGTCTTCTTGTCTGAGCACAAGAAGAAAACCACACTGCTTCCCTCAGCCCCGGGGGGACAGGCATGCAGGGAATAAAGGGGACTCTGCACAATAGAGGGGAAAATAATAAACCCCAGCCCAGGCAGAGGAATGAGAACCATGTCCCACAGCCCCTGGGAAGGGCTCTGAGCAGCGGGACATGTTTTAAAGAGCTGCTGCTCCTGAGTTCTGGTCTTAATTTGCTTCCCATGCCAGCGGGTTGGACACGGCTGAGGCCACGTTGTGCAACAGGGAGTTCAGGAGCACCAGGGCTGGGTGGTGCTGCACTGGCTCGGCCTGTCACAGCATTTCCAGGTAGTTTTGGTGCCCTGGGTGCAGTTTTGGAAGGGATTTGAGTGATCTCAGAGCACTTTTTTAAGGCTTTGCCTACAGATTGGATGACATTGCTCCCCACACCATCCTGCCCCTCGCTGCCTGCACGCCCTGGCTGAGCCACCCCTTTCTTCCTGGAGGGTTTGCAGTGGGATAGATCCCAAAATCCCTCCCTCACAGCCAGATCCAGCTCTCTCCACTCAGCACAGAGGACTGAGGTGGGATCTGGGGCGGCCTCAGCACCCTGGGGAGCCACAGGATCCTTGGACATTCTGTCCTTGGAAAGGAAAACAAAACCCCTCCAAAGGGCTGCTCAGCTGCAGATCTCCCTGCCCAGCCACTGCTGCTCGTTCCTGGAGCAATGAAGAGAGATCTCAGCCTGACTTTGGGCCGGTTTCTCTGAGTGTGACACGTGTCCCCTCCCTGAGCCCCAGAGGGAGAGCACAGCCCAGCAGGGAGGGAATTTGCTCTGGTTCTGGCTGATAATTCCCAAACCCCCACGTGGTTTGTTCCTCTGATGCTCACTCTGACTGTGCAACCTGCCTGGTGGACTCAGCAGGGCTCAAAGCACCAAAACCAGAGGATTTTCACCCCAATCCACGTATCCTGGGGAGGAAAAGCATGTCCTGGGCTCTTGAGCCAACCCCGCCGAGCTGCTCATCATCCTCCTCCCTCCCCGAGGAGACAACCCCCAGCAACTTGGCACCCGGGCTCATTTTCTCCCCAGCTGATGAGAAGCAGCCAAATGTCACCCAGCTGGTCCCCACCAGTAGCTGCTTTCAAGAGAAGTCTCCCAAATCCCTGCCCGGGGCCGTGCAGCCGCAGCCCCGACTGCTGGGAGCAGATGGCAACCAGGCGGCCACCTGTGGTCCCCAGCCCTTCCCACTGTCCCCAGCCCTTCCCACTGTCCCCAGCTCTTCCCTGCTGTCCCCAGCTCTTCCCTGCTGTCCCCAGCCTGCCAGAGCAGCTCCCTGGTCATGGCAAGGGCCGGGGAGCAGCTCCAGCTGGTGGGATGCTTCCCACCACGTCCCCGAGGCTCCCACGGGACTCGTCCTTGGAGCTCCTCTTTCAGCTGCCATGTGATTCTGCCCTGGGTATATTTTAAGCACTGCCTTTGACGTCACCCCTTCTTCCCCAGGACGCTGCTTTCCACAGGTTTCCAGGCACAACGGTTCCCAAATCCCCCTCTCAGCTTTGCCCCAGCAGGCACTGAGCTCCCCTGGCCTGGATTTCCCCCAGTCCCTGTGGCATCTCCTCCCCACAGCCGGGTCAGCCCTGGGCAGCCGAGCAGAGCTGAGGGGGGGAGGTGATGTGTTAATGATCCACTTGGATCGAGTGAGGAAAAGGGGGGAAAACCTCAGGCTGTGAGATTCCTGCCTCGCCTGACAATTGGACTTGGGGCAGAGCTGGTCCATCAGCCCCACAGGGCAGATTTGGGAAGTGAGGCATGGAGAGATGGATCCACCCAGGGTGGTGTGTTCACTCTGCTCCCTCCTTCCTTTTGGAGCTGGGAGGAAATGAAAATTCCTTCCTGTGTCCCAACTAACCACCTTGACAAACATCATCAAACTGAGAGCGAGACTCTGTCCCATCCCCTCCACCCCAGCTGCTCTCCTGTATCAAACCAAGTGCTGCATCCTGCCCTCGACCAGGATCAAGCCTCCAAATCCCTCACCTCCCAGGCTGGAGCCCCTCCAGGAGCAGGATCTGGCCACCTGGGGTGAAGGACACGGGCAGGGACGGAGCTGTGTGGGCACTGTGCTGGTTCCAGAGGCTGGGCAGGGCTTGGCAGCGCTGCAGCACAGCACACACTGAGCTGGGAGCTGGCACAGCTCAGCCCAGAAACACTCACTGCGTTCCCAGAGACCTTCACCTGCAACTCAAGAAACAGCCACCGTGTTCCCAGAGACCCTCCCTGAGCTCATCCACTGTGTGGGCTGAGCCACAACTCCTGGAGAGCAGAGAGGGCAAAGATCCCACCTGGGTTTTCCTTCCTCCTGGGAATTTTCCCCTGCAGCTCCACCTCAGCACTTCCCACTGGATCTCAGTGCCAACATCACACACACAAGTGCTCTGTGTCCTCCCTCAGGTGTCCTGAAGCAGGAGGTGCTGTGGGAACACCCACATGGCTCAACCCCACCCCTCAGCGTCCTGTGAGCACCCCTGGCCCAAGAGAAACCCAAAACATCTGCCTGAGGGACCCAGACCCCAGGCACAGCTGGATTTTCCTCTTTGGATCCCCTGGCCAGGTGTTTCCACGGGTTCTCCTGTGTCTCACCTGCCATGGGATGTCTCCATCCACGGCCCAGCCCTCAGCAGAGCTGTACAGGTGGAGGGGTGAACCACTGGAGGGCTTGAGGCTGGGAAAGGTCACTGGGAAGACTAAAGCAGTTGATAAAAAAAATCCCATCCCAGGAATTCAGCTGGAAACGATCACCCACGTGAAGACAGGCGGGTTGGGATGAGCTGAGCTGCCCTGCCCTCTCTCCCTCGGGCCCCCCAACCCTCCAAGCCCCCCAGCAAGGGGGTTTCACTGCGTTTTGATGACAGAGCAAGCCCTGAGGAATGTGAAGCACAGCTGGAGAGAAGAGCCTGGATGCCATCCCTCCTCCCCCTCCCCGCTGTGCCCAGCTTCCCATCGGGAAGAGCCGGGCTCCCCACTGGAGCTGGCACCAACAAAGGCACCAACAATCCCTTTATTAGCCCCTGGGCTGATTCTTCTCTGCCATCCAACAGCACAGACCCAGCCCAGCTGCCAAGGGGCCGAGAGGAGGAGTCAGGGATTGAGGAGCATTCCTGCCCGGGCAGCATCTCCTGGGATGAACTCGTGTGTCCCACACTGCCCTGTCCCACTCACACCAGGGATGAGGGGTCATGCCTTGAGCATCCCTGAGGCAGCTTTGCAAGATGTCAGGAGAGGAGGATTTTTCAGGCAAGGCAAGATGTGCTGCAGCTCTGCAAGGAGCTGGGAAAGGGGGATTTTCATCCCCGAGACTGCTTCCCTGGGCAGGGGTGACAGCAGGAGGTGGCTGTGCTGAGGGGAGATGTGATGGGAGGTGATCCCATCCAGAGGGGGGCTGGCTGTGCATTGGGGTCTGTCTTTGTACCTGCTCCATCCTCCCGTGTTTCTGGATTCTCCTCCTTTCCTCAGTTCCAAGACCCTTCTATTCTGGTTGCAAAATGGGGGTTCCCCTCTTGTGCCCCATCCCTTCCAGTGCAGCCCCAGCACTGCCTGGAGCCAAGAGAAGCCAGATCCAGTGCTGGGATCAAGCCACACTTGATGGGATCAGGGCAGGATTTACTCAGACCTCAGCAAACAGGACTTTCCTCCCTGTCCAACAGTGCTCAGAGCTTCGGGATCCACCTGGGACACCCCCACACACCCCAAAACCGGCCCTTCAGTGACCTCCTGGAGCATCTTCCAGTGGAAACGCCCACCCAGCTCAGCCTTTACGTGGGAAACCATCCAAACAGCAACCGCCTGTCGTTCCCTGTCCCGTCCCGTCCCTCCCAGTATCCCCGCGGCTGTCGGCACCGGGGGCCGCTGCCAGGACAGCAGCACGTTCCATTGTCCGGGGCGGGATTATCCGGACACCCGGGAGGAGCTCCGGGCGCCCAACAGAACTGGCAGCGCCAAAGAGACAAAACAACCCGAGAAACCAACCCCTCCGAAGGAACAATGCGGCTTTCTGAGCCCGGGATAAAGCCGGGACCGTCCCCGCTCCGGGGCTTGGTCTGAGAAAGGGACCGCCGAGGAATGCGGCCGCGCGGGGGTCCCCGCGGAGGGGGGCACGCGGGGGAGGTTCGTGTTCGGGAGACGGGACTGCAAAGCCCGTGGCCTTTTCAGAGAGTTTGGGCTCCCTTTTGGCTGCCCCACCTGGAAATTTAACCCCCCCCCGGGGCTGAGCACGACCCACGAGTTGGGGAGGGGGCTGTGGATCGAGGGGGGAGTTTGGGGTGGGAAAGGGGGCTGTGAGTCACGGGGGGAGTTTGGGAGTGTAGAGGGAGCCTGGATAAAATAGAAACTATTAAATCAGGCTGATTTTGTGGACATTTTAACCTTCGTTTGTCTCACCCAGAATTTACAGCTCCGTCAAAAAAAGATGCTCGGAGCCGGAGCCAAGGACACAAAACACGTGGCTCCATCCCTGCAGCTGGAGTGGGAAGGTCGGATGGAAGCAGCAGCTCCCAGCCCCCTTCGTGCCTCAGTTTCCCTCCGTACGGAGGCGTTTCCTCCCCTCAACACCTGAGGCTTTGGGTTTGCACCGTGCACCTAAATCCGGGGAGAAAATGGAGATGGGGGCGCAGGGGAAGGGTTGGGAAGCCCTCGAGGTGGGGGATAAGTCAGCGAAAAACAGGAATAAGAGGAGCCGGGAGGGAGGATGAGGAAAGGGAAGAGCGAGGAGGCGGCGGAGACAGACGGCAGCGACCATCTGCCGCCGGCGCTTTTAATTGCTCGGGCTCGTTTCGGCTCCGCTGCCTCGGCTCTGCTGCAGGAGCTGCCAGAGATGGGAACCGGTGTCGGGCACCAGCCCCCAGCAATGAAAACCACCCGGCAGTCACCAACCCAATCACCCGTCCTGCTCTTGGAAGTGTTATGGCTGGATTACTAATCACCTCTTCCATCCCCCCTACGAAAACTCCTCCTGTAACCACACCACTGGTCACAAAACCCACAGCCATCCTCATCACAGCATCAGGCGTTATTCTGGCATTAGAATTATCAAAACTCACACACACCTTCACCAAACCTAAACAAGATGTGGCCATAAACTTCTCCAGCACTCTGGGATACTTTAACCCCCTCATACACCGCCTTAGCACTGCCAGACTCTTGAGCAATGGCCAAAACATTGCATCCCACTCAACCGACTTATCCTGATATAAAAAAATGGGCCCGGAAGGATTAGCAACCCTTCAGCTCCCGGGCCACCGGGAACACTCAGGAATGGGGCGGGAAGGACGAGCCCCGACCCCGCCTGAGCAGCCCGGGGGGTTGGGGAGGGCCGGGTTTTGCCGGGCCGAGCTGGGACAGCGGCCCCTGCCAAGGACGGGACCGGCCCCAAAGCGCCCCCGGGCCCGGGAGCTCCAGGCCTCGACGGCAAGAGCCTCTCCCTCGCAGAGGCAGGCGAGGGAAAAGCTGCTTGGGGGAGCCACAGATGCTTCACACAACCAGACAGATTCCCAATCCCCCACAGATTTTTAAAGATGCCTCAGTTCGAGTGCTTGACGTGCACCTGGGGCTGCTGAGCTCTGCTCCGGGCTATAATTATCCCCCTTCTCCGCCAGCAGCTTCTTCTGCTGGAGCAGCTCCTTCTTCTGCACCCCCAACACCTTCCCTCTCCTCCCCATCTCTGCCCTCCTGCCTGTGATCCCCCTAAACTCCCCACCCCCCAAAATCACCAATGCCAATGGGCAGAGGCAGGAATAAAAATCAAAATAATAGAATAAAATAAAAATCTGGGCACGGCCTGCCTTCCTCAGCGTGGGATCTGTCACTGGAGGATCAGCACCATTCCCTGCCACCCAAATCTGGGTGAGTTTGGGGGTCCTCACCGTCACAAGGGCTGCAGCCCACGAGGTGTTTGTGGCAGCCCTACCACAACACCAACAACAATAAGCCACCGTGTCCCCCACATTGCTTCTATCCCACGTTTGGGATGGTCACAGGGGAGGGAAACCCCAGCAGTTAATTATTCTTTCATCACTGATGCAAAAAGGCACCAGCTGCCCTTTGGCTCCCCAAGGCTCCCCCCCACTGGCTCTGCCCACCAACATCGTGGATCCCATTAATCAGAGCCTGTTAATTGTTTGTGCACAGCAGGGACAGTCCCGGGAGGACAGTGCAGGGATAATGCCCCGTGTCTCTGTGCACACCCAGAAAAAGCAGCAGGAGCTGTGGATCCCCAATCCTGGCACCACGAGGCTTTCCAGGGCAGTCCTGGGGGGGATTCCAGTGCTCCATACTGGGAGCACTGGGAAGGCTGAGCTCTCTGTGCTGTCCCATCCCAGGGACCACCTTGTATCCTTGGGAACTGCTGGGCTTGGGATTCAGGGGGGAAAAGGCAGCTCCTATTCCTGTGTCAGAGGCGAGGGGACAGGAGGGCTCAGGGGATCTGGTTGGGAAGCCGAGGGCCTGGGATAAGCCCTGGAGCTGTGCACCCCTCCCCAGAGTGTTTGGGAGCAGGATTAGAGCCCCCAGCGCATCGAATGTGCCTTTCCTGGGGTTTAAATTCCTTCCTTGGGAAAGTTTGATGTCGAAATCCAAGACTACAGCATCCAAGTGCTGGGTGTCAGGTGTGATGAGCTGGTCAGGCCTCTGCTCCGTCTCTGAGCAATCTCTTGTCAATCCCAGTGGGTGAAATTATCCCAATAAAGCCAAAAGATTGGGATAGACCTGGGGGCGTTGGTGGAGGTGAGAGGCCAAGGGCAGTGGAGGGGATCTGGGAGGTGAATCAGTGCCCTGGGTTTGGGGGGGTCCAGCAGGTCAAACAAAAACCCAAACAAAAGGGACAGGCAGAACTGGGAAAATCCATCCCAAGGGATCACTCCCCAGGCAGCTCAATGCAGTCGGCTGAGAGCACCGAGGAAAGTTGGATCCCTCACCTTGGAGCAAATACTACTCTGAGCCCTCCCCTCCCTGCCCCGTCCATCCCCTTGGGGCTTCACCCTCCTTTTTCCAGCATCCCAGGAGGGTTTATCCGTATGGATAACCCTTTTATCCATGTAGGGAGCAGGGTCGGGATGGGGACGAGCCCAGCGCTGGGAACATCCATCCGCGGACACGCGAGCCCGCGGGAGAGGTTTCTGACTCTGGCACAGGGGATTCTGCCAGCGAGGGGGCAGCGGGCACACGTGAGCTTGGAAATGGAGACTGATGATCCCGGGGGAGCCACCGCTGCTGGGATAAACCCCACGGACCGGGAGTTCGAGCGCTGAAAAGGGGCGAAAGGGCGATGGGAAAGGAGTGCCTTGAGCAGGGACCCTTATCCCGATGTACCCCAGGGCCAGGGAGGGATCCCGGGAGCAGCTGAGCTGGCAGAGGGAGCCAGCCCCTCTTCCCACCTCATTTCCCCAGGTAATTGCCTCCCCAAATTACACAATTAGCATAAGCAAAGGCAATTACAGATCGGAGGCGGATCCTCCTCCCGCGATTTCAGTGGCAAACCGAGGAACGAGGTTAAGGAAGGAAATCGCCTCCAAAAATCAGGGGACGGGTCAACGCGCGTTACCAGCTCTGTGGAAGGCTGAATTAAGAATCCGGGAGCTGCCAAGCAGATCCGAGATTGCGGTGGGATAATGACATTAAGGCCCACGGATCCTCTGTCCTGCTCCTTCCTTTTCCTCCACCACAGGGCTGGGATTTGTGGCCTTTTCCTGCTTTCTAATCGCCCAGAGGGAGACATTAATGGGCAGCTGGAAGGAGAAATTGCAGGGCTGGGCAGTTTAGTGTTAATTATGTTAAAGGCATTAACTAATTTCACTGCGGTGATGAGGGAGGGGGAGGAGGATGCTCTGGGATGTTCTGGCATGTCCGAGGTGCCGGAGGGAATTGGGTACCTGCAGCCAGAGCTGCACAGGCACCTCGGCCCCGTCAGGTCCTTTAGAAAAGGGGAGTTTTTAAGGTGGAGATGTCGAGGTGGTGTTTGCACACTCAGGGCTGGAGAAGCCACGTCCCCTCCAGCGATGCCAACCTGACCCAGCCAGGTGCCTGCAATGGGTTCTGTGGGAAGGACATCAGGGAAACGCTCTGTCCTTGGAGGAAAGGAATTGATCGCGACAGAGAAACCCATTTTCCCCGCGAGAAGACGGTTCTGCTTCCCGCCTCCAGCCCCGGGAGGACGGGGAAGGATCCAGAGGGGCCCACCCGGGGCCGGTGCCACGGCCCGTCCCTATCCCGGGTCCCGTTGTCACTAGATGGCAGTGTGGCAGTAGAGCATCCCCGTGAGCCTCGGAGACCCCTCCAAGCCTCTGCCACCCCTCTGCCACCCCTCTGCCACCCCCTCCAGGCAGAGCCCGCAGTCAGTGCCGCAGTCATTTCACCCCGGGGCTGGTCCGGAGGGATCCCAGGTGGGATCCCGGCGCTCCCGCGCTCCGAGGCATCGCCGTTGCCCTGGAGACAGCCCGTTTTCTGGCTGAGACTTTATTTGGGTGGAAAAAATTAAGGTCTTGGCTGCTCAGCCAGGATTTCTCCCGCAGTGGGCTCGTCCTGGGCTGACGTGCCTGTCTGGGCTCTGTCGGCACAAACACGAGGGTGACACAGATCCCAAACTCCCCTCTCAGTCCCGGGGCTGCAAATAACCCCCCAGCCCTTGCACAGAGCCTTTGGAATGGGGACAGGGCCAAGCACATCTGACAAGGGGAGGCAAGACAAACCTACTCCGGGCTCCCCTCCTTCGGGGTGAAATCTGGCTCTTTAATCCTGGCACAATCCCATGGGAACAACCAGCCTCGAGGAATCAAACTGCCCAGGGGGACTGGCAGCAGAGCCGAGGACTCCAGCACTCCCAAACAAGGAATTCCTCGAGAAAATCAGTTTAGTTCAATCGCTGCAGTGCTTGGCACAGGGATGAACCGATCTAGAAATTAAATTAGTGTGATTTCTGGGCATGGATCAGCTCTGGATTCACAGACCTCCAAGCAGGGCACTGTCTACAGCAGAGTGGATTTTGGGAGGTGTCTGATTTTCCTGCCTCAGCAGCTTCCCTCTGCCCCCCAGGACCAGCAGTGCCAGAGCTGGATAAATTCCAGCAGAAACTGGAGATGGTTTCATTCCGTTGTGGTCAGGTCTGGGATGTGCAGCCCCCCAGGCTGAAACACCTGGTCAGAGTGCACAGGGATACCTGAAAATCGGGGGGAAAATTCACCCCAAACCCAAGAGCAGCTGGGGGGAGAAAGCCCTGAGGGCCAGCAGAGCAGAGGGATGTCACAGCACGGGCAGGGGACACCCAGGGGGACGAAAGATGGGAATAAATAAAGTGGAAGGACTCAGCTCCTCGGGTCCACGACCTGCAGGGCTGGGGTGTTATGAGACAGCCCCTCCCAGGCCAGTAAAACCAGTATCCCACCAGCCCCTTAATCAGGCAAACCCACAGCCCCCTGGATGTGCTCCCAGACCAGCTTGGAAGAGAGATTTTACTCCCTGATTTTGGGCATGGCCAGGCCAGGCCCCAAACGAGGGGGTGAGAGGGTGGGAACATCCCTGACTCGGGTGGGATCCACGAGTCCCTGGGATTCAGCAACCAGAACAAAGCCTGAAAAAACAGGTGGGCATCAAAACGTGATGAGGACCCAGTTGGTTTTGGGGTGTTCAGTGGTGCAGGTGGAAGCTTTTAACCTGCAGAATCCAGCTCAGATCAGGGGGATGCAGCCCAGGGGGATCCCGGTGAGCAGCACTCGGGCCACACTCATCCTCCAAAGGGATTTTTTGGCAGTGGGAAGGAGGGAAAGAAGCAAGATCTGCTCATTCTCAGCCACATTTCCCCCGTCCCCCAGGACCTGTGTTCCCTGACAGCAGGGCATCAGATTTCCAGGGCTGAGGAACAGCCTCTTATCACCAGGGCTGGAGGAAATTGGGGCTGATGGGAGGCCCTGGGAGCCAGGATGGGGTTGGGAGGTTGATGCCTTTGGATCAGCAGCTGCCAGGACAGCACAGAGCTCAGGTCCCTTTGGGGTCACCAACCCTGCTTGGGTAGAACATACTGGGGTGTGTCCCAGGGCGGAATTTTGGGGGTTATCCCTGGGGATTGCTTGGCTGGGGAGGGCACAGCACTCACCTCCTGCCTTCTGGAATCACCACACAGGTCCTGGGGTGGATGAGGGGAAGAGGATGGATGGTGGGGAGAACACGAGCCTGTGCTGGGCTCTGTCACCCTCCTCCTCCTCTTCTGCCAGCTGCTGTGACAAGAGAGAGGAGGAAAGGTGTTTGTAGGGAGCCTCCCATCCTGTTATCCCTCAACCTGTGCCCTAAACCCAGAACCAAACAGGAGGAGCAGCTCTTTCCCAGGAGTCACCCATCCCAGGGATTGCAGCAGCTCAGGATGGGGCTGAGCCCCTCCATCAGGATCTTCCCAACACATCCAGCTGCTCCCTGTTTATTGCAACACAGAGGCTCTGGCTCCAGGTGCCCTCTCACATTCCTGCAGGGCTGGCAGAATCCTTGGAATAAAACCTGCTCCCAAAGCTCGTTGTGTCCCACTGAGCTGCCCCACGGGAAAGGAGCTCTCCATGGGAAGGGAGCTCTCCATGGGAAGGGAGCTCTCCATGGGAAGGGAGCTCTCCATGGGAAGGGAGCTTTGCAGCACACGGGGTCCCATCGAGGTGGGGGTGTCCCAGCAAGAAGCAAAATGGGGTGGGGTGATGGATCCTGCACCTGATTCCAGAGGGATTTTCTTTCCTGCAGGAAATGCTCTTTGTTTCCACCCAGGGAGGGCATTTCTGCTGCCCTTTCAGCCTCTCCTGGGGTGGATACAACCCTCACTCCTTCCCTGGATAAACCCAGGAGTGCTTGTGTGAATGAGTAAGAGTAGAGGGGGATGAATGCAGGGAATTGGCTGGGCTGGGAGCCGGCCCTGCTGGAATCCAAGGATGGGGCTCAGCCTGGAGGACCATCCAGGCTCCCCAGGGCCAGCCAGTCCCACGCTGGGTCTGAGCTAAGGAGGTAATTAAATTACTGCCAGTTGGAGGGACACAGGGCAGCCTCTGGGCCTTCCTTTGCCAAAAACCTTCTCAGGGACCGTGGAATCCAGGGGGGTGCTGGAATCCTGCCCTGGGCATCCCCTCCTGGTGCCCTGCCCTCCTGCAGTGCCGGGGGGACGGAGAGCAAAGAAAAGCTGCTGCACCCACCTCGTCCCTCCCCCTGCACATCGACCTTCCCAGTCCCCAGGCCTGGCTCCAGCTGAGTTGAGAGGATGGGATAACCCTTTCCCAGCCCCTGGGGATAGGAGGCACAGAGAGGGTCGTTCTGCCTCCCCCCCAGCGCCTCCGGATTTGGGATAACAGCCGTGACTCCTCCTGCGGTGGAGGAAGGGGGGTTAATTCCAGGGAAAGCCTCCCTGAGCTCGTGCCCTGGGTGAGGTTATTGGATTTATTCCCCCCAGGACCTGAAGGGAAGGAGCTGCCACTGGAATGTTGTGCCTGGGACCTATTAAACCCCATCCCACGGGTCACACGTGTCCCTGGGGGGGGCAGGGGGCATTTCCTCTCATCCGAGCAACATCCTCCCAAAAAGGGGGCTGGGAGAAAACCCCCAGAGCAGGGGAGGGTGGAGGGACGGGCAGAGAGGCTGCTGGGAGGGAAGGGGAGTTGCTGGTGCAGGTCAGATCCTGCTCAAGGGGCAGTTCCATCCCAGTGGATGTGCAGGATCTGCATCACCCAAATTAACAGCTTCGCACCCAAATGTGCTTAAGCTGCTAAAATTGAGCATCTCTGAAGCTGTGCCCCAGTGAAAACACCTCGTACAGAGCCTCCCACAGCACAGGGTCCCCCCAGGCCCCAAACCCAGAGGTCCATGTCCCCCCCAAGTGCCCATTCCAGGGGGGTCCATCCCCAGCTCACTCCTCAATGTGGGTTCCTGTTCCAGCTCCTCCCTCCAGCCTTTGGGCTCTGCTGGGATGGGGAACCACCTTTGAAGATGCTCAGAAGCAGCAGCATCAAAAGACACAATCCCAAATCAACTTTCCCCCCAGAACAGCCCATTTCCCACTAGGAATGTGGTATCCAGCCCCCAGCATCACTTTTTCACAGAACCAACACCTTCAAACACTCACTTTCCCCCAAATTACCTGAATTTGATGACTTTCCCAGAGGCTTCACATCCTGGGATCTCAGTTCTCTGGGTCATCCCTCCAGGGTCGGCTGCGGACTCCGCAATCCCAGCTCCAGGAGCTTTTCACCTTTGTCTCCATGCAGGAAGGGCTGATCCTGGTTCTTTCCTTCTCTCCCACTGGTCTGGGCACCGAGGTTTAATGGGAAAATGCTGTGGGTTGTTTGGGCAGCAAGAGGAAGGCACCTCCTTCTCCAATTTGGCAGAGGTCGCCTCCACTTATTGCTCCGGGTTTTCCCCCCCGCTGCTCCCGAGGCTTTGAACTGGCTCAGATCCCCTTAATGGGGTTGAGCAACAGCAGGGAAAACACAGGGATGGTGAGGGAGGCAATATGGGGAACCTGCTGGTGTTTAGGGCCTGATCCTGCGGGATTCAGGCTCTTCATCACCTGCCACAGCTCTGTGGAGCTGTTGTTGATAAACACCCCAGGCACGGGAAAGCTCCAGTGGAAACCAAAAGAGGAGGTATTTGGGGAATGTATCACTGTTCTCCTCCACCCTGGGGGCTCACACACAGCCCTCCAGTGACAGGAATGTGATCCCAGGATCCTTAATCCACTTACAAGGATCCAAACATCCACTGGGAAGCAGGACCTCTGCCCCATCCCCTCGGAGTGGAGCACGTTCCCCTCCCAGAGCTGCCACATCTCCTGCTGTTGTGTTTTTTCCAATTAACTCGCTCAAAGAAATTAATGAGCTCCAACAGCTCCAGCCATCACCTTCCCAGTGCAGCCACGAGCCAGAGGGTGTGAGCCTGGAGCAGGGATTGTCCCTGTGGCACAACTGCTTGGACACCTTCACCAGGGACTGCTCTGCTTTGGGGTGGGAAAGAGAGCACAGCTGGAGCTTTGCTTCCATAGGCATGCCGTGTATCCGTGGAAATTATGGAATTACAGAATGCTTTGGGCTGGAAGGGGCATTAAAGATCATCTGGGTCCATGCCTTGGGCAGGGGGTCTGTCCCTCCCCAGTCCTGCAGCTGGCAGAGGTAAAGTCTCATCATAATCAGGGTCTCTCACTCTCAGAGAAGAGCAAAGGAGGTGCCCAGTTTTCCCAAAATCTTTACACTCCAGCAGTGGGTCCCCCGGGGTGAGAGGAGCAGCCAAATGGGAACGAGAGATGAGAAGGAAAAAGGATGGGAGCAGAAGACCCACAGTGCAGATGGTCAGTGCACAGCACCTCTGCCACACCTCCCATGTGCTGGCCCCACTCCTCACCACCATCAAACCCACCTGGTGCCCCTCAGGGGCGCTTTCTTTGGGCCCCAGAGAGGTTTTTTTGGGGGTGGAATTCCTTCAAAGTTCAATGGTACAGGTTTTGTTTCCTATCAAGGGGCCTTTTAGCCATGGAACTGCCTGAGGCTCCTCCAGGGAGATTTGCAGTTGAAAGGTCAAAGCTGTTTCTGGTTCCCCTTATCAGCCTTGGCCGAGCTCAAGGAAACCTCCCGAGGTCACAGGAGGGGCCTGAGCAGGGGGCAAGTGGTGGGGAGGAACCCTGCAGCCAGGAATTCTGCCCCTCTCCCTACAGCAGGGCTGCTCTGCCCTCCCCCCTCACTGTGGGGACAGTGGGACACAATGGTTTGGGGGATCCCACTGTCCAGCGTGGATTTGGCCACTGCAGCCACGGGGTTGTCCCCACTGGTGGCCTCTCAGCTCCCAGGAACTGTCCCACGTCCTGCTGGCACTGCTGGGTTTGGTTCCTTCTGGCTCATCCATTGCCACGGATGAAGATTCCCGTTGGGTTTGGGGACCCCTCCAGGGCTCTGCAGAAGGGACAAAACCCCTCAGGGAAGGCCAAAAGCAGAGTTTGCTTTGCAGGACCGAGTGTCCTGAGCCCGAGCAGCCCCTGAGGGCCAGGGTCCCCCCAGCCACGTGTGTCCCATGGGATCACCTCGCCCTTCAACCCAAACCACTCGGAGCAGAAGCGTCTCCCAACCATATCCACACTGAAACACTTCTGGGATCAGCTCCTGCCTTATTCTCAGTCTTCATCCCCCTCTTTGCACCATCCATCCCTCCAGAATGCCCGTCCAACCACTGCTCTGAGCTGTTGGACGCTCCAATCTCCCCTTCCCCTGCTCCTTCCCGGGATTCCCTGCTCCTCACACCCCCGGCTGATCCCTCCCATCCTCGCTGGGAGCAGGGGCGGCTGGAACCAGTCGGTGGGAAGGAAGAATCCCTGACAATCCCTCTGGTTTCCACACGGCTCCCCCACCTCTCTTTCATCCTGGCAGGTCCAAACATCCCCAGACCCCCTGAAATCCTGACAGGGACAATCCTGTTACGGGAAAACAAGAGCTCCCGCTCCTCCTTTCCTTGGGAAAGCAAATCTCCCTGCAAGGCTGGGAGGGGTGGGAAGCACATGGGGAGGGGGAGAAACAGCCCCTGGAATGCACGAAGGGGGTTTCTCGGGGCCGACCTCCCTTCTCCTGCCTCCCTCCAGCCAAACATTCCCAATCCACCCACGAACGAGCCACGGAAGGGCTGGGGGGGGGGGATTTGTAACCTGTGCCAGGGCCACGTGCCTCAGTTTCCCCGTGGGAAAGGGAAGTGCTGGGGGTGTCCCCTTGATGGGACCACGGGGGTAAGGGCACATCCAGCACCCACCACCCCACTGGAGCATCTGGATCATCCGTGGCTGCTCCACATCCATCAGGAGCAAGAGCAGTGAGAAAACCCAGGGACGGCTCCTTTTCCCGCCACCAGCCGCCAAAAAAATGCCGATTACTTTCAGGTGTCGGCCAGTTAATAAAATCAATCTCCCCTTAAGGCAAAAGGAGGTGTGCGGGGGGGGGAATTCTTTTTTTTTCCGAAGACTAAACACAAACCAGAAGGCAGCAGACTCCGGCGCGTTGGCTCCGCTGTCCTTTCAGGACACACTGGAGACACTTGGCTTCACTTTTTTTTCCTCGCGTTTCGCCCCAAGGAAAAAGAAAGATCTTCCCTAAAATTTTTAGGGGCTGCAAGGAATTTCTCCCAGAAATCCCGAGGCGATGCCATCCCCCGGGGAGTGGCTCCCACCGCTGCTGGTTACAGACTCTCCGGAGAAAAGTTTTTCTTTCCCCGCAATAAATTTTCCATTTACATTTTAAGGGAAGAAAATGTTTTCCGGTGCTTTTGCTGCCTCGCTGTCGGGAATGATTACTCCCAGATTTATTGGGGTTTGCAAAGGAGGCGGCGGTACCTGGGATCTCCGAAACTCGCCGGGATAATGATGCGGGGAGTCCTTGTCAGCCTCAGGTCTGATTTATGGAGCACGATTTCGCCCTTCCCGGTGCGTATGATTTACTGGGATCTGGAAGCGGCTCATTAGGGGATGGGACGAATAAACCCATCAATCCCCCGGGGAGGGGAAGGGCTTTGTCCGGCTCCGCTCGCAAATCTGCGAGGGAATTCCTCGGTGGCAGCGGGACTGGGCTCGGGGCCTCAGCGCGGGGATTCGGGATGGCCGGGATCGCCCCCGGGCCGGCTGAGC
>NW_021940585.1:89101-90327 GCF_001715985.3 Manacus vitellinus | reverse complement strand
GGCGCTTCTCTCCCCCCCTTCCCACCATTCTCCAGATAAAACCCGAACCCTGCCCGGGGTCACCCCATGGAAACCTGGATCCAAAGGACGCTCAGCCCAGCCCTGCACCAGTGAAGGGAATAATTAATTCCCCCCGAGGGAATAAATTTCCACACATCCCCCCGGGAATGAATTCCCCCCAGCCGGGCTGTTGTACATCCCATGGGAAGCATAAATCCGCAATAAAACCCAAATTAATCCGATTTACACCCATTTTTTCCAGCTGCTGTGTTAACCCAGGGCCGGATCCTGCTCCTGGTTATGTTGATCTTAAGTCCAGAGTGATCCCATTTTTTTAATGTCAACATTTGAGATTTACAACCCTTCAGTGCTACTCTAAAATTAAAAACTCGAACCGATTCGAATCCTGCCACTTCCCAGCAAAGCAAATACTGGAGTAAATTCCTTTTAATCATAGATGGGATAAATTCCATTTAATCCCTCCATTTCTGCCCGATTTTTCCAAGTGCTATCACATATTTTAGGAGTCAAAAGACCCGTTTTGCTCCCCATTACACAACTTTAACTGGGATTAATGGCATAAAAACACATCCAGCCCCGCACGTCTCTCAAATCCCAACTCGCTGCCGCTTCCAGGCTTAATTTCCACCCTTTTTTTTTCTCTATAATACGTGTTTTTGGAGCAGCTGGAAGGAAAACAAGCCCGAATTTGGCATCCTGAAGCACTGCCCAAAGCAGCCCGAAATTCCCCCGCACGGCTCAAGCACAAGTCTTTCCTTTTTTTAAAGCAAAAAAATCCATCCCGGCATTCCAGGACGGCGATGGGAGAAGGGATCCATGGAGGAATCGCGGCGTAAAACCGAGTTTATGAGCCCAAATTACCCGCCGAGTGCGAGGACGGAGCCGGATCCTCCTTTAAAGCAGCCCGAGGGGATTAAACCGATTTATTCCCGCAGCTCCTCAAAAGGCCACTACGTTTATTTGGGAAAGCTTGAAATTTTTATCCAGCGGCCACCAAAATAAAAATAAAATAAAAAAAAAAAATTAAAAAAAAAAGTAGTTTTCGCGTGGCTTTGAGTCGAGCCAAAATAATGAAATAATGTTGATTTTTATCGGAATTTCCTCCTTGAAATGCAAAGGAAAGTCCTCGAAATTCAAAGGAAAACTCCTCGGAACGCAGCGGGAAACAAAAGCGCCGAGGCTCGGGGTTCCCGCCGGGACAAATC
>NW_021940585.1:84911-87967 GCF_001715985.3 Manacus vitellinus | reverse complement strand
GTATATTTTATAGAAATGTATATTTTATATAAATTTTATACAAATGTCTACGTTTGTATATAAAAGTATATTTTATCTAAATATAACAAACTTATAAATACATATTTTATATAAATATATATTTTATACAAATAAATCCGTATAAAAATTACTATTATTTCCCCTCATTACCAAAATATTTATTATTTCAAGTCATTTTTTCCTGCCATCCAGAAGCACATTCCTGAGCAACATCAAGCTGCAGCTTGGGATGAGTTGGACCTCGGGAACTGGAGGATTTTCTGGGATATTTGGGATGTGCAGACGGACAAAGGCTGAGGACGAGCCGGGAAGAACCTCCCGGGCATCCCCCGAACGTTCCTCCTTTCAGGGGCACGGAAGGGCCTTTGTGTGCTGTCCCGGCCCCTTTTGTCTCTCACCAGGCTGAGAAGAACCAGGAATTCTTTCCCCTGGGACTGAGAGGAGCAGCAGAGCTGGAGAACATCCCAACCCCTCGGCCGGGATTCCCAACCCCGGGAATGCCGCGGGAGGGAGGGACCCTGGGAGCCCAAGTGCCACCAGGACAGTTGTCCCCTGACTGTCCCTGGCCCCCGCAGCTCACGTGGGGCTCAGCTGCCTCCCTGTTCTCCAGAGGAACCCACAGCTTTTCCCCCACAGATTTCCAGGGACGGGATTTCTTCCCAAAACTGCTAAAAATCATTTTAAAAATAATAATAATAATAATAATAATAAAAAACCCCACCCTCCTGGAGGAAAAGCCCGGGGGGTGGAATTGGACCTGGATGACGGTGCTGGTCCTCATCTACATTTCCCAACCCTCGGGCTGGGAGGGAAAAGTGTCCCTGGGGAAGGAGAAGCCCATTCCCTGGGCCAGGCACTGCTCCAGTCCCTCTCCAGCATTCCCGAGGCTCCGGGTGGCGCAGGGAAATCTCGGCTGGGCAGGGATGTTCCTACAAACCACAGAGCTCTGCCAGCCCTCCCGGCCTCCTGCAGAGCTCCAGGGCACCCCGTGAGCCCAGGGGAGGAGATGCAGCTCCCTGGGATCCTTGGGGACGGTCGGGAAAACCAGTGGGATGCAAAGAGAGTAAAAAAATTCCTCCTGTCCAGGAGCAAGAGAGAAACCGAAAGCAGGAAGCGTTTTCCCTCCGAGGATCCCGCTGGAGTCCTCCTGCTGCACTTGGTGGCTCTGGTGACGCCACTTTTAATTGGATTTGGTGGCAAATCCAATTAAAATTGGGCCACAAAAGGTCATTTCAATCCAAGAGCTGCCCCAGCAGCTCTTCCCTCATGGAGATGTCGGAGCTGGACACCGGGATGTGAAAAGTTCCTCTGGAAGCTTTTGAGCCCAGGAATGGGGGGGATCATCCTCTGCCCTCAGATAAGCTGGTCCAGGGCAAAGGAACCTTCCCTGCCCTGCTCAGTCCCATCCTGACCCCACCTTCCAGCCTTGTCCCAAAGCACCCAACATATCCATCCCCAAATCCAGGAGGATGAGCCCCCCTGGCCTCACCCAGAGCAGAGGGTTGGAGGCAGGTTCAGAGGGAGATCCCTGGAATCCTGGTGCTCCTCCCGCCCAGGAAGGGACCAAATTCCTCGGCAGCTCCAGGAACCGACACCAACTCCCCAAGATCCCACGAACCCTGTGCTGACTTCAGCTCCAAAACCCCAAACCCCACCTGCCTGAGACCTCTCCACCTGCCCAGGAGGGTCCCAGGGATCCCTCCCCCCTGGAAAACCGGCCCTTCCCAAAGCCTGTCCCGCTCCACAGCTCTGCCAGGTGTGGAGGGACTCATCCTGCTCCGAAATCCCCTTAAATGCCAGGAAAAAACCAGGAGTTAAAACTAATCAGCCTTTCCAGGAGTTATGTTTATTGATGTTTAATGATCTGTGCTGGGCCAGAGGCCTCCCAGTCCCAATTAACTGCAGTTTACAGCACACAGGGAGCTGTGGGCAGTGGAAAACAGGAAAAATCCCGGCAGCTCCAGTTAGGGGATTTCCACAGTCAGGGAATGCCATGGGATGCCCCGGGTGGGTGAGGAGGGGGCACTGCCCTCTCAGACCCCCCTGTGCAGAACCAGTCCCTCAAAGGACTCCAAAAGAATAATTTTGGGCAACCAGCCAGGATTTTTCTTTCCCTGAGCAGAGGCTGGAAAATCCAGCTGTGATTTACACCCCAAATCCACCACTCCTGGGATTCCACCAATTTTTCCAACACTCCAACATCACATGACCCTCAGCCCCTGACATTATATTTCTCTCGTGAACTCTTTGAAATGAGATTGTCTCGTAATTCCAGGTGTTCCCGGTGCCAGGATAAAAGCCCTGCCCCGGCAGAGCCAATAGAAGTGATAATGTTATTTATGGTCGGCTTTGTCCCGTTGTTCTGCTGTTACCATCACACATCGGGGATCTGCTGGCTCCTCCTCCACCTCTTTTTGCTGCTGCCACCCGGTTCCTCCCCTGCCCTGCAGCCCCCAAACCTGCAGGGTCATTTTCCCTGGAGCTGGAGCGAGGAATGATGCCCAGGGACGAGCTAAAATTGTTGTGCCCAGGGAAAAACAGCAAATGGAGGGTAAAACTTCTCCCCTCAGCCAAGATTTCTGCTCAGTTCTCCAGGCCCTTCATTTAATGCCCTCTCCGAGGCTTTGAATGCCAAATCTGCCCCTTGTTTTGTGCACAACCCCCCAGAACTGTGTCCCCTCACCCCAAACGAGCCAAACATCCAGTCCTGGGGAGCAGAGGAGCAAAACGGGGCAGGAAAGGGGGGAAAGAAGTCCTGGTGAGCTCTGATCTGCTCTGTCCCAGCCCAGTGCCCACTGCCAGAGGCAAAGTCAGGATCCTGGGATGAGGGGATCCAAATCCTGGGGCATGGGAACAACGACAGGGACATTTGGGAAGCAGGATGGGACCTCCTTGGTGCTGGGAGCAACCAGCCCCCAGCCCAGCAGAGCCCAGCTCCTGCTCCAGGGGCACTGGGGGATCCTGGATCCCGAGTCCCAGGGTCACCATCATCCCTGGATCCCATGTCCCAGGGTCACCATCATCCCTGGATCCTG
>NW_021940585.1:79881-81701 GCF_001715985.3 Manacus vitellinus | reverse complement strand
GTTCTCCCGCTCCTTCGGGATGTTGGTTAAAGGGCTGGGAAGGAGGATCCGTTCCAAAGGCGGCATTTTCCTGATCCTGCCCCTCCGAGGGGACCAGCGATCCACTCCCCCAGGAATCTCAAATCCCTGGAGCCGGGGATTGGGCTGGGATCAGGGCAAACCCGGCATTTTCAGGTTGTCTCCTTCCCTGTGTCGCCTCGGCTGCTGGGGGACCCCAAACCATTCCCCCCATGCCCTGATTCCCCCTCAGCTCTCCCTTTCCCAGCTCAGCTCCTCGGGATCCCCACAGCCCCCAGAGCCGCCAAGTTCTGTGTGTCCCCACATGGGGACAAACACCCCCCCCGGGGGGACAAGGGTGACCCCGAACCTTGATCCCTTTCCATCAACCAGCCCAGAGGTGCAGCAGCACAGAGGGGAAGGGGAGAACCCCCAAATTTCCTGCCCTCATCCCCGGGGGAGGGGAGTTCTTCTCCAGCAAAAAGGCGAGGGGGTAATTTTTACCCCTTTCCAAGAGTTTTCCCGGGAGTTGCAGCTCCAGGGAAGTGCCGACCCAGGGGCACAGCCACTCCCCCTGAACCGAGCTTGAGGGTGGGGGGCTGGATCCCCCCAGAGCTGGGGGCCCTTTGGCTCTGCCCTGGGCGGAAAGGGAGTAGGAGGAGAGGGATGAGGAGGAACCAGGAGAGGAACAGGGCGAGTTCAGCCCTGTCTGCGAGACAACCCCGTGCCCACCTCCTCTGCCCCCTGCCCACCCCAACATCCCGGCGGGGCCCTGAGCCCCCGCTGCTCCGTGCAGGCTTCCCACACCCTCGGGGGGCTTTTCCTGCCCTCCTCTCCCACCTCGAGCAGGATTTTGCCCTCCCCAGTGATGGATTTGCCCTGCTGCATGTCCCTACCGAGCCCCTTTCTCTGGGAGCTGTATCCCAGTCCCTCGGGATAAGGGATGGGATGGGGCTGTGGCATGGAGAGCACTTGGCTTCCTTGTCCCCACTGACACCCCCTCCCCCTGTGCCTCCCCCCAGGTGAGAAGGGCTGCAAAGGTGGGTTCCAGATGCTTCCCGGAGCCTGTCGGGCCCCCCCCAAAGCCCCGGGGGATTTGGGGTGCCCGCTGGCAGCACCTCTGGGTGCCCTGCGGGACCACGGGGCCCCCGAGCTCCCCGAGCCCCTGGGCAAGAGCAAGAGCAAGAAGCGGAGGAACAGGACGACCTTCAGCACGTTCCAGCTGGAGGAGCTGGAGAAGGTTTTCCAGAAGACACATTATCCCGATGTCTACGCCCGGGAGCAGCTGGCGCTGCGGACAGAGCTGACAGAGGCCCGGGTGCAGGTACGGGAACGGAGCCCTGGCTCCAGGGGGCTGGGAATGGACAACCCGGGTGCTGCCAGGCAGAGCTGGAAGGTGGTTTTCCCTCCTCCACGCTGAGGTAGAAGCTGTTTTTCCCGGGATTATGCTAAATCCCAGACGGGAAATCCTGCTCCGTGTGCCCATCACCCACCGCTGGGATGGGGGCGCTGGTCCCTTCTCCCCCCTCTCCAGCACCCCAGGGGTGGGAAGAGCCAAAATCTGGGAGGTCACTGCCAACCTGCCCCCGGACCATCCCCCCTGCCCGAATCCATTATTCCCAGCCCCCTCCCCAGCTCAGCTCCTCCAGCCCAGGAGGGATCCTGGGAGCTCGGCACGGATGGGGCTGGGGGTGGCACATCCTGGGATATGGGGCAGGATGAGCCCGACCCTTATCCCGGGCTCCGCTGGCATCGCACTCGCCGGGAGCTGCTTCCAGAAGTGTCTCCGCGGGGGGGTTGGGGCTCCAGGTGGGAAGAGGAGT
>NW_021940585.1:75698-76617 GCF_001715985.3 Manacus vitellinus | reverse complement strand
CCAAGTGCCAAAAATGCCCCCAAAACTGGGATGCCACCCTGCCCCATCCTGACTGGGGGGGGGAAACCCTGGAGAGGCAGCACCTGGACCCTCTCTTGGGGAGGCACCAAACCTGCTGCTCCAGCCCAATCTGGGCCAAACCCCCAGGGTTTCAGCCCAAACCTGGCACCCCTGGCACAGCCTGGTGCCCCCCATGGGTGACCCCCTCCCCCTGGGCCATCTCACCCCCCTCCTGGCAGGGGGGATCCGGGTCTTCATTTCTGAGCACTAAAACACATTTGTAATAAGTTATTTCTGGCTCTGGCACTGCTGTAGAGTCTGGGGGGGGTGAGGGGGGAGATTCCCACCTGGATTGTGGGTCGGCTCTGGGAATGGGGTTTGCTGCCTCCATTGGGGCTGGATTCACTCCTGGAGCTCCACAGGCTCAGCCCTGAGCTGTCCCACAGGGATGGGGTGGGAACTGGGCCTGTCCCAGCTTCCCTCCCTCAAACCAGGGTGAATCCCTCAGGATTCCATCCCTGGGAGATGCCCCTGTGCCAGGGAAACTGAGGCCCAGCAAGGTGCAAGGCTGAGCTCTGGCAAGGCCAGGCTTTGGGGAGGCTGGGTTTGGTGTCTGGGAGCAGAGACAATCCCAGTGGGAACACCAGGATGGTGCCAGAAATCCCAGGACAGAGCTGGGGAGGGCTCAGGGAATGGGACAGGGGGGGACCTGCCACCCTCGAGGCCACCAACCCCCCAAACCAACAGAGGGGGGGCAAGGGGAACATTAAACCTTCTGGGGACAGGTCAGGACCCCCGTGGGACGTGAGGGGTGACGGGGACAAGGGCAGATGAGGATCCCCCCTCCCAGCTCGGGGTGGGGACACAGACAGAGCCTGGGCACACTCAGGGCAGAGATATCACCAAATATATATAATTT
>NW_021940585.1:70161-72392 GCF_001715985.3 Manacus vitellinus | reverse complement strand
TTCTCCTGCTGCTCCAGCCCCTTCCCCAGCTCCCTCAGTTCTCCTGCTGCTCCAGACCCTTCCCCAGCTCTGTTCCATTCCCTGGACATGCTCCAGCCCCTCAATATCGTTCTTGTCCTGAGGGGCCCAGAAGTGACCCCAGCAGAGATGTGCTGTACTCCCCAGAAGCCCCAGGAGCATGGAGAGGGTGCCAGGGCTGGGTGGGGGAGCCCCCATTTCCCCCGGGGAGCACCCCAGGACTGGCACAGCCGGACTCACCAGGCTCTCAGCCGTCAGCTCCGGCAGCTCGTGCACCACACAGTAGGGATAGTCCAGCACAGAGATGCTGCAGGAAGGACAGGGGGGTCGTGCTGATCCCCCACAGCCCCCACTGATCCCTCCCACACCCCCCTGGCCTGGGGGGCAATGCAGACCCCACCTCCCACCCACTGGAGACTGTCCGTGGTGGGCACTTCCCACCGTGCCTGTGCCCAGGGAGGGGCTCCAGAGGGGAGAGGAAGCAGGGCCCCCTCCCCACAGCCCACAGGGATGCAGGGGAGCAGCTCCCCCCACCTGTTCTTGGCAGTGATGTAGGACATGATGTTCTGGTTGAAGAACTTAAGGATGAGCGGGATGCAGTTGGCAAAGACCAGGTGCTGGGCCATGTACTCGAACTGGGGAGGGGAAAAGCAGGTGAATGGGGACCAGGGGGGTCCTGCCCGTGCCCAAATCCCCCCCGGGGGGTGGGAGGACCCCAGACCACCTCACCTGGTAGATGTGGTTGAGCTTGAAGTGCTTGAGCAGGAGCAGCAGCACGGCAGAGATGGCCTTGACGATGATCTCCTTGTGCCGGTTGACGTCCACGCCCAGCTTCATGCTCTGCAGCACCGTGGTCCTGGGGGCACAGGGGGGGCACTGCAGGAACTGCTTCTTGGGAGGGGAGGAGGGGCTGGGGGGGAATTCCCTGAGAAGCTGTGGCTGCCCCGTCCCTGGAAGTGTCCAAGGCCAGGTTGGATGGGGCTTGAAGCAGCCTGTTATAGTGGAAGGTGGCCCTGCCTGTGGGGTGGAATGGGCTTTAAGGTCCCTTCCCACCCAAACCATTCCATGATTCCATGCTCCTGCAGCAGGGCAGGGTCACATCACCCAGGGAGTCCCAACCCAAACCCTTCCTGGTTCCTCCTGTCCCCCTCTCCCTTCCCTTCCCACCCCATGCCAGCCCTCTGCTCCGGGGCACTCACGGCATCTCCTCCGGCAGCACGTCTGCCAGGATGTTGATGGAGTCTGTCTTGGCTTTGGAGGTGGGGGCTGCAGCCAGGAGGATCTTCAGGAGAGCAATCTGGGGAGCAGGGAGAGATGGAGAGGGGATGGGGGCAGGGGGCAGGAACAGGGATATAAACCTGGGAGGCACCACTGGAAAGGGAGGATCCCAGAGGATCCCAGTACTCCCAGCTCACCATGTACTGGGGCAGGCTGGGCAGCAGGCCCTGGTACAGGATCTCAGCAGGGACTTGCTCCACTTCCTCTTCCCCCTGAGGCCAGAAGAGACCAGAAAACCTCCACCAGTGCCCTGGCCCTGGGATATGATCCCAAGGGCTGGAGACCCTCAGCCCAGAGAAACCCCTCCCTGGTAGAGCAAACATCCCATCCCATCCCACACTCACTCCAGACAGTGGGGAGCGCAGGAATTCCTCTTCCATGTGCACCTGGACCTCAGCAATGGACGTGTACTTGTGCTGCAGGGGGACAGGGGGGTCAGCACAGCCCCCCCAGCTCCCACCATCCCATAATACCCCTCCTGGATCCCTGTCCCAAGGGTGGCCCATGTTCATGGGCAGGGTGGGAGCTGCTGGACTCAGCCATGGACAATCCCAGGAGCAAAGGAAGACAAGAAGGGATAAAGCCCCTAAGAAAGGGATAAAACCCCTCAGAAAGGAATAAAGCTCCCCAAGGAAGGGATGAAGCCCCTTAAGGAAGGGATGAAGACCCTTAAGGAAGGGATGAAGCCCCTAAGGAAGGGATAAAGCCCCTATGGAAGTGAAGAAGCCCCCTAAGGAAGGGATGAAGCCCCGCTGGATGGGAAGAAGAAAGGGATGCAGCCCCCTAAGGAAGGGGCTTGGACAGCCTGGGAGAGCAGGGATGGGATGAGAACTTCAGGCTGCTCCCACCACAGGGCTGAGGAAGGGGGAGATGGCTCAGGAAAACCCTCTCCTGAGCTGTGCTGGGGGCAGGGGCTGGGGAAGGGACTGCAGGGA
>NW_021940585.1:67875-69276 GCF_001715985.3 Manacus vitellinus | reverse complement strand
CGGACCTTGGGGGCCCAGGGCAGCCCCTTGGGGCAGGTGATGCGCTCGCTGGGGGGGTGCTGGGTGGGGGGGGGCATCACTTCATCCCGCTCCAGGGGGAAGGTCTCCCCCTCCAGGCTGTTGTCGTCGTCGTTCTCCTCCTCCTCCTCCCGCGAGTCGTCGGCTTTGTAGGGATCGCGCTCGTTGAAGGCGTCCAGGTTGTCCTGCTTGATGAGGGCCTGCGGGGGGGCAGAGCATCCAGGGAATGGGCCTGCTCCAAGGGCAGTGCCCAGCCCCCGGAGGAGACCTCGCTCATGTCACCGTCCCCTCGATGACGTCACCATGCCCTCGGTGATGTCATCATGCCCTCAATGATGTCATCATGCCCTCGGTGATGTCACCATCCCCTCGATGAGGTCACCATCCCCTCACTGATGTCACCATCCCCTCGATGACATCACCATGCCCTCAGTGATGTCACCATCCCCTTGATGACATCACCATCCCCTCGATGATGTCACCATGCCTTCATTGATGTCACCATCCCCTCAATGACATCACCATGCCCTCGGTGATGTCACCATGCCCTTGATGATGTCACCATCCCCTCGATGACGTCACCATCCCCTCGATGACATCACCATGCCCTCACTGATGTCACCATGTCCTCAGTGATGTCATCATGCCCTCGGTGATGTCACCATCCCCTCAATGTCACTGTGTCCTCACTGATGTCACCATGCCCTCGATGATGTCACCATGCTCTCGATGACATCACCATGCCCTCGGTGATGTCACCATGTCCTCACTGATGTCACCATGCACTCACTAATGTCACCAACCCCCTGATAATGTCACTATCCCCTCAATGATGTCACCATGCCCTCATTAATGTCACCATGCCCTCGATGATGTCACCATTACCTCACTGATGTCACTATCCCCTTGATGATGTCACCATGCCTCCCTGATGTCACCACACCCTGACTGATGTTACCGTACCCCCATTGCTGTCACTTCCCCCTCGTTGATGTAACCACGTCCTCACTGATGTCACTGTCCCCTCGTTGCTGTCACCGTACCCTCGTTGGTGTCACCATGCCCTTGATGTCACCACCCCCTCATTGCTGTCACTGTCTCCTCATTGATGTCACCATGCCCTCCCTGCTGTCCCTGTCCCCTGTTGCTGTCCCTGTCCCCCGTTGCTGCCACCCCCCCACTGTCCCTGTCCCCTGTTGCTGTCCCTGTCCCCTGTTGCTGTCCCCCACTGCTGTCCCTGTCCCCCGTTGCTGTCCCATCCCCCATTGCTGTCCCTGTCCCCCACTGCTGTCCCTGTCCCCCGTTGCTGTCCCTGTCCCCTGTTGCTGTCCCTGTCCCCTGTTGCTGTCCCCCACTGCTGTCCCTGTCCCCTGTTGCTGTCCC
>NW_021940585.1:65396-66889 GCF_001715985.3 Manacus vitellinus | reverse complement strand
CTTGTCCTGGGAGGCCTAAATCCTTTTCCAGGGTGTAAAACAGGAGCTGCCTGTCCCTGTGCCCCCCTTGTCCTTGTGACAGGCAGGAGGAACAGGAGCATGTCCAGGAATCCACAACTGGAGTGTCCAGAGCTTTCCCTTCCTGGATCCCATCAGGAATTTCACTTTGGGTCCATCCTCGATACCCAGCTCCAGATTCCAACATCCAACACTTCTCTCTGGGGGAAAGTCTGGGATTGGGTTTAATAAGGTGCAAACTGAACACCAGAAGAGGATGGAGCAATTACAGCCAGATCCAAGGGCAGAATTCCCTCCCATGCCAAGCATCAAAGCACACATCCCATATCCCATGGCCTCTCCTCACCAGCACAGTCTTCCAGAGCAGGAGCAGCACCTTCTTCATGGGGAAGTGCGGAGCATGGCCGCTGCAGAACTTGGTCACCATCCCAAAGAGCATCACGGAGAAGGGCTCGTTGTTGTACAGGGGGGCTCCTGCAACCACACAGTAGGATTATCCAGGAATTCCTCATCCCTGTTCTCATCCCCACCAGCTCAGAGACCCCCATCCCACCCCAGACAGCTCCCTCTCCTCTCCAGGGCCTCAGACCCTCCATCACTTCTCACCTCTGTGTTCAGAGGAAACAATGCCCCATGTTTTTCCTGGGAAGAGAGCACCCAGCAGCAGGAAAGGCTGGATGGCTCCTCCTGCTCACCCTTCCAAGCTGAGCAGAAACCAACCCAGTGCTGCCAGTCCCTGTTAACCAAGGCCTGGAGGCAAATCCCACCCGCTGTCCCTCCCCAGGCCTGGCAGCTCCCGCCGAGCTCCGGATCCTCACCCAGCTCCGCTCGGAAGGTTTGCCTCATGCTCCTCCACTCGGGCTTGTCCCCCTCGGCCTCCTGGCGCACGGTCTCCACGATCAGGTACATGATGTTCAGCAGCACCCTGGAAAACACGGCTTGGGATGAGCTGGGATGAGCTTGGGAAGCACTGCTGGCACCCAGCATGCCGGGACGGAGATGCAGGAGGTGGGCTGGAGCTGCCTTGGTAACGTTTGTGCTCCTGCAGGTACATTTCTGGTCTCTAAAGCAGGGAAAACAGCCCTGGATTGGCAGGATGAGGTGAATTGTGAATATTTTCAGGGAGTTTTGGGCTCTAAACCAGGAAAAATAGCCCTGGATTTGCAGGAGGACGAGGTGGATGGTGGATGTTTGCAAGGATTTTGCTCCTCCTGGAATATGCTGGAATTGAACTGATTTTTTCCAGCATTTTCAGCCCACACCAGATCCAGATTCCATGCCAGTGCTCAGGGAAAAGGTCTCTCCAAGTCCAAGCCGGAAAAAATCTCCGTTCCCAAATTTTCCTGCTCTCACATCCCCGCCCTGCCCCGTTCCTGCTGTGCTGAGCACGAGGGACACCCATGGATGCTCACGGAGCTCTGGCCCCCCAGGGCCTGTCCCAGCTCCCCAAAAGTCCTGGAAAAGCCTGGCCCCCC
>NW_021940585.1:58241-59466 GCF_001715985.3 Manacus vitellinus | reverse complement strand
CCGGCCACTGGAGGCCGCCATGTTGGGAGGGGCGGGGGGGCAGATCCCAAATTTACGGGCCTGGAACGAGGGAATTCTCAAATCAAAGAGCTTGGGGGGCTCAGCCCCCAAAGAGGGGGCGCCTGGCAGTGCTCAGAAGGGACCCAGATGGTGTCTAAAGCTCAAGTGAAAGTGCCCGGAGGGGGTGAGACCCCAAAATTCCACGGTTCTAAGGACGCTCAGGGAATTCTGTTGGGACCCAAAATCCATCTGGAGGTGGCCAAAGGCGGGTCTCATTCCCTACTCAGACACAGCTCAGGGTCCCCCCACAACACCAAATAAACCTTCCGGAACCACGAGTGCTCGGCTTTTCCTAATAGTTTAATTAGATTTAATGATTTATTGCTCATCTGCGAGGATTAATATTGCATTCATTAAAAATCATTCATATACAAAATAAACCTCTCCCTGCTGCTGCCCCCAGGCCCCCCCTGCCATGGCTTGTCCAGACACGGAGCCCTTGCGCCCCAAAAGGGTGGGAAAAGGGGGGGCCAGGATTCCCAAATGAGGGAGAATCCTGGCTCCTGGGAAAGGGGGGATGCTCCTACTCCCAGTCCATCATCACAGGCGCCCTCCCAGCTCGCTGAGCCCTCCCAGTGAGGTTTGGGGGGTGGTGGAGGGGAATGTGATCCCCAAAATCTACAGGGAAGGCGAGGCGGGTGATCCCCAAAATCTGTGGAGCAACCCAGCAACATTCCAGGAGGAAACCAGGCAGGGTGGGAAGGGGATGAGAGGGGGGTGATCCACCAGCACCTCTCCCATCCCCCTCCTGTCCCCCACAGCCCCACAAATTCCCAGGGGGATCCCGGGGACGGGGGAAGGAGCGGCTCCAATCCCGGGTTCCGCAGCATCTCCATGACCCCTGTACCGGGAGATGCCGGAATTGGGGCTCTTCCCGCCCTCCCCGGCGCTGGGGCAAGGACAGAGGCGGTTTGGGGAGGGGAAAAAGAGCCAAGAGAAACCTCCCGGGCTTGGAAGGAGCGTCTCCCACCCCCAGGAAAAGCTGCGGGAATGGGGAAGGGAAATGTCAGCAGGGGTGGGGTGAGGAAGGGGCTGGAAAACACACGGGAAAGGGACTGGAAAACACTTGGGAAAGAGGCTGGAGAACAGCTAGGGGAGAGCTGGGAGGGCCGGGACAGGGAGCAGAGGGCCCAGGGTGTGGGAAAGGCTCATCTCTGCATCCAGC
>NW_021940585.1:53999-58131 GCF_001715985.3 Manacus vitellinus | reverse complement strand
GGTGCTTCCCATTGGGAGACAGGAAAGCAGCCACATCCTGGGAAACATCCCTTAGACATCCCCTTGGAACATCCCCACTCTTGAAAACAGCTCTGGAAGGACTGAGAAGGAAAAGAGGAAGAAAAAAACCAACTAAACGAAGAAAAAAATGGTTTAAAACTCAATTAAGGTGCAGTTTGGCTAAAAAAAAACCCCAAAAAAAAAACCTGGGAGAGATGAGGATAATGCTGGGAAAAGCGACCCCCATCCGGATTCAAGATTAGCACCCTGAAAAAACTCCCCCCCGGGCCCAGGTGGTCACTAAAGCCGGGTCAGTGGCCACCAAAGCCGGGCCACGTCGGCACAGGGGCCTGGGGACCCCCCACCCCATTCCAGGCGTCCTGCAGGCTCCGCTCTGCTCCCGGGAAGTGCCCGGAGCAGGGATCTAGCAGCTAAAACTGGGCTCTTTAAGGCAATTTAGAAGTTGCAGAAATTCCACACAAAGAAAGAAAAGAGAAGAGAAGGAGAACGGAGCATCTCCGGATCCGCAGGGAGACCAGGGTGGGAAAAAACACCAAAGGAAAGCAAAACAAACCCATTGCTGCGGGAATGAAGTGCCCTGGGAACAGCAGGAAAGGGAAAACCTCTCCCAAAGCCAGGGCTGGGAATCACAGGCTTCAGCACATGGAAGCAAGAAGCAAATGCCAGGTTTGTCTGGTCAGGTCAGACTGAGATGTGATGGTGGGAAAGGGGGAGGAAAAGAAATCCTGGCCTTGAAACCACAGAGAAATGTAAAAACAGGAAAAATGGCTTCGGGGAGGGGGGGGGAAGGAACAATAAAAAAAAAGGTAAACCAAAATAAAAATGATTTTTAAAAATAATCTCTCGAATGTTGCCTTGTGTGGTCTGGTCCTTCTGGGAATGGTCCATCAGTATCTAGGAGAGAAGGGGCACAGTGAGGGCTGGAACACAGATCCTGGGAGCAGAGGCTGTGCCAGCGCCAGGGGATCCCAAATCATGGAATTCCAGACTGGTTTGGGTGGGGAGGGACCTTAAAGCACATCCCATCCCGCCCCTGCCATGGGTAGGGACACCTTCCACTATCCCAGGTTGCTCCAGCGTGGCCTTGGACACTTCCAGGCTTGGGGCAGCCACAGCTTCTCTGGGAATTCCATCCCAGCCCCGCACCACCCTCACAGGGAAGAATTCCTCCCCAGTATTCAGTGGGAAGCCATTCCCTGTGTCCTGTCCCTCCATCCCTTGTCCCCAGTCCCTCTCCAGCTCTCCTGGAGCCCCTTTAGGCCCTGCAAGGGGCTCTCAGGTCTCCCTGGAGCCTTCCCTTCTCCAGGCTGAGCATTCCCAGCTCTCCCAGCCTCCAAATCAAAGGCTCTCCAGCCCTCGGAGCATCTCCGTGGGCTCTCTGGATTCACTCCAGCAGCTCCACATCCTTCTGCTGCTGGAGGCACTTTCCAAAGCCCTGTCCCCGTGGATCTGGAGGTGCTCCCAGCCCTCACCTGTAGTAGTTGGGTTTGAAGGGCCCGTTCTTGTTGAGCCCCAGGTACTTGGCCTGGTCGTCCGTGAGCTCCGTCAGGTGGGCGTCGAACGAGGGCAGGTGCAGGCTGGCCACGTACTCATCTGGGAATGGGGCAGGGAAAACGGGATCAGGGGGACCCACCCCCCCCTCACACCCCAGGGAGCTGAGGGGGGGGTCACCATCGCCACCATCACCATCACCCCCCCGGAGTCACCACAACCCAACGGCTGGAGCAGAGCTGAGCCCAAGCCTGGGCTGGATGTGCCCCCAAAGGCACCAGGATGGCATGGAAAACCCTGGAGAAACCCTGGGGAAGGGAGCATAAGGAGAGGGGATGCCTCCCACGCTGCGGGACACCAAGGGAAATAAATCAAACCACCCCCACTCGTTTCGAAGTTGCTGCCTCTGCTGGTTTCCCTGAACTCCTTCTCCCTCTGGAAGTGTTTCCCAGCCCTGGGGTGAGTTTTTTCCTGACATCTCACACAGCTGGCGCACAGAATTCCTAAGGAATTCTTCACTCACCCATCTTCTTGGGCAGCAGGTAAACGTCCTGCTTGTAGCGGCCCTCGGGAGCATTGTAGAGCTCAATCAGAGCCAGAGCCTGTGGAGAGCACAGGGATAAAATTTGGGAATGCTCAGGGACAGCCCAGGAACACCCAGGGATGGCCACCAGCCACGGCAGCACAGGGACAGTGACAAGGACTTGGGAGCCACAGGGAGGGCACAACCATTTCCAAGGTGCCCTGAGGGAAAGGCTCCCAGCTCAGGGCATGTCCAGAGTCCCTCTGGGAAGGGGGTCAGGGTCAGGGATGAGGGGATGACAAGCTGTTTGTAGCAGCTGGGAAAAACCCCATGGAAAAACATGAGGATGGAGGACAATGGAGCAGCTCTGCCTCTCTTAAACCTCTGAGAGCTGCTGTGCCACGAGGGAAGGGGGGGATTGCCAGTCCCTGCATGTTCCCAGCCCCACCAGTGTCCAAGTTCCCAACCCCATCAATCTCCCCCTTGTTCCCAGTCCTACCAATCCCCTCCCTGTTCCCAACCCCACCAGTCTCCCCATGATCCCCGTCCTACCAGTGTCCTCCAGTCCCACCAGTCCCCTCCATGTTCCCAGTCCCACCAGCCTTGCTTTGAGGTAAGCCCTAAACCTGTCCTAGGGGGTTTAAACCTCAGCTGGGGGAGTTTAAACCTCTGCTGGGGAGCTTAAATCTGTGCTGTGGGGATTGGAATCTGTGCTGGGGGGCTTAACCTGTGCTTTGGGGGCTTGAAACCTGAGTTCAGGGGGCTGAAACCCGTGCTGGGGGGCCTAAACTTGTGCTTGAGGGGCTCAAGCCCATCTCCCAGCCCAGCAGGAGATCTGTGTCATTCGAAATCTGCACCATTTCAAAGCTCTCCCAAAACTTCCTGCACCCAAAACACCAAGTTCCCACCACCATTAATCCACCCCAGGGAAGAGGGGGTTCCTGTGGTATTCCAAGGCCCCACCCCAGGGTGTTCCCAAAGCATCTTCACCCCCGAGGCCCCTCCTGGGTACAGACCTGAGTGGTGGCTGTGATGGAGAGGACAAAGGTGGGAACTGTGGAGCAGCTCAGGTTGAGCAGCCGGCCCTGGGGGAGAGCAGGAGTCACCCCAAATCCAAACCCAGTCGACATTCCAGGTGGGATTCACCTCCATCCCCTCCCGAGAGCCACTTTTGTGCCCAGAGCATCCCAACTGTGTCCCAGCTCCCACCCCAACCCTGAGCTTCAAGGCTGGGGAGTGTTGTGGTCCCTGGAAAAGCCAGTCCCTCCCTCCTGCCAGAGCAGCTCCAGTGGGAAGAAGAGGAGCCAGATTCCTGCCTGGGAATCCCTGGCACAGCTGGAGCAGGTGGGTTTGGCTACAGGAGGGGTCTGACAGACCCAGCTGTGGGTGCGTGTGGGACAGGACACACACCCCTGCCTCAAGAAAAGGACAGAAAAAATAATAAATAAAAAATAATAAATACAATAATAAACCCTTTTCTGAGCCCTGAAGCTCTTCCCAGTGCTTTTCCACCTGGATAAACCCATGATTTCCCACCAGGAACTGTGGCCCAGCTCCCCACATACCTCAGCCAGCAGCACCACCCGCTTCCCATCGGGCCAGATGACGTGATCCACCTGGGAACGCACCCGCTCCCACGTCAGCTCGGGGGTCCTCAGGCTGGTCTGCAAGAGGAGGAGGGAGAGCTGGAGCCACGGGAGGAGGAGCAGGGTGGGCCAGCCCATGGGGCTGAACTCACCACGTCGATCTCGGTGTTGGAGTGGCCCATGTTGCAGACGATGCAGCTGTTCTTCATCCGGTCCAGGTGCTCCCGCGTCACCACGTTCTTGTTCCCTGCAGGAACAGCAAAACCAAACCCCCTGCGTTCTCATTCCCTGAACTCCAGCTGGAGAAGCTCAGCTTGGGGCAACATCTGATGAACTTCCCACCAGGACGAGGCTCCTCCTGGTCGGGACAGCGGAGAAACATGTGGGACAAGTGCTGTCATGGGATGTCCTGAGCTGGAAGGGACCCGCAAGGATCAGCAACCTCTGGCCCTGCCCAGGACACCCCAAAATCCCACCCTGTCCCTGAGAGCATTGTCCAAACCCTCCTGGA
>NW_021940585.1:50261-52314 GCF_001715985.3 Manacus vitellinus | reverse complement strand
CCTGCTTTGAAGAAGTCCAGTAAAACTCAGGACAGGCCCTGGAGACAACGACTCCCAGCACAACTCCCAGAGGCCGGCCCAGAGCCCTGGATGAGAGCCTTGGTGGGGCAGAGCTGGGCTCCACTGGTGCCTGAATAAATCAGGGAGCGAATTCCTGCTGGGAAGAGCCTTTGCAGCTCCTGCCAGGCCCCGCTCAGTGTGGGAGGACAAACACCCACACAGACATGCACAGATGGAGGGAAGGTGGCAGCTCCCTGCAGTTCCAGGGCAGAATCAGTGACAAGCCTGTGAGATGATCCCCCTCTGCCAGAACATTACTCCCAGGAAGCTGCAGCCTGTCCCTGCTTGGTGAGAGCCAGGCTGGAGCTGAACTGGGGCCAGGGACAGCAGATGGAGCCCCGTGGGGAGCTGTGGCTCAGCCCAGTGTTCCCAGCAGTGTCAGCTGTGCAGCCCAGCTAATCTGCAGCAAACTGGGAAACCTGAGCCCTGATCTCTGTGAGATTTCCCTGGTAATCACTCCCCAGGTCGGATCCGCTCCTTCTGGCAGGGACAAGGGCTCTTGGCAGAGGGAAGTGGCGGGTGCTGGGCTCAGGGGAGGCCAGCACAGCTCACGGAACTCACCTCCCCATAACCACAAACCACCACCTGCTTCCCTCCAAACATCACATCCGTGGTCCTCTTCAGGCTGGGGGACAGAGAGAGACCCGTGTTGGGAGGAGCCACCCCCCAGAACCAGGCCCTGCAGGGCACAGCAGAGTCTGAGCCCCGCTCAGGAGGAGCCAGAGCCAAACCCACCCGTGGGAAGTGCCAGGAGGGGCAGCAGGACTCACCCATCCAGGATGGATTCCCGGCAGCAGTACAGGTTGTCGAACTTCTGCTTGGTGACGGAGTCGTTCACGTTCATGGCTGGGACACACAACTTCCCAGCCTTGGAGAGCTGGTACAGCCTGGCAGAGGGCACAGGCAGGTCAGGGCAGGCGGCAGCAATCCCTGAGGGATGTCCCTAAGGATCAGCATTCCCAAATTCCCCACCTGTGCACGCCAGTCACGCTCTCCTCCACGATCCCTCGGATCTTCTTGAACACGCTGGGATATTTCTTATAAACCCAGTGGGTCAGGTCCCCACCATCATCCAGGATCTGGGAAAAACACAGAGCAGTCAGGCCTCCCACGGGGAAAAGCACTGGCTGGGGACAGGATGGGGGAAAAGAGGTGGAGAACGTCTTGAGGCACTGCCGGAGGGCCAGGACTCCTGCCTGCAACTCGGGGTCTCCTCCCAGCACGGAGGGTTCCTTACCCCTGCGAGGAGCTGCGGGATCCCAACGGGATTTCCTGCCTCTCCTACTGCTCTGCAGCCTGGACATGTGAGCACAGGCAGCACTAACTAACCCGGCTGAGCTCAGCACGGCACAACATCCATCCTGGAAGCAAACGGGAGAGGAGAGGCTGCGGGAGCTGCACGGACACGGACATGGCCTGGGGACCACGGCCCCTGACCGGGGGGACATCGGCCCAGCAAGGGAGACATCCCAACTCTGGGAGAGAGGGGTGGGATCTGAGCAGCTGGGAGAGCTCCCACAGCGGGAAAGAGGTCCCATGTTTCTTGGCTGTCCTGTGTTCCTTGGCTCACAGCAGCTCCATCAGGAGCTGTTCCCATGTCGTTGGAATGTGCCAATGTCTCTGCAGCTCCATTAGGAGCTGTTCCCATGTCATTGGGATGTGCCAGCCCAGGGAATCATCCCTGCAGCTCCATCAGGAGCTGTTCCCATGTCATTGGGATGTGCCAATGTCTCTGCAGCTCCACCAGGAGCTGTTCCCAGCCCAGGACATTGTCCCTGCAGCTCCACCAGGAGCTGTTCCCAGCCCAGGACATTGTTCCTGCAGCTCCACCAGGAGCTGTTCCCAGCCCAGGACATTGTCCCTGCAGCTCCACCAGGAGCTGTTCCCAGCCCAGGACATTGTCCCTGCAGCTCCACCAGGAGCTGTTCCCAGCCCAGGACGTTGTCCCTGCAGCTCCACCAGGAGCTGTTCCCAGCCCAGGACGTTGTCCCTG
>NW_021940585.1:31898-48981 GCF_001715985.3 Manacus vitellinus | reverse complement strand
TGTGGAGTAAATGTTACAGGCGGCCCAGCGGCACTGGGCACCCAGGGCACAGAGGGTCTCGATGAGCACCTGGGGAGGGAAACAGGGATCAGGGAAACAGGGATACAGGGATATACAGGGACACCCAGGGCACAGAGGGTCTCGATGAGCACCTGGGGAGGGAAACAGGGATCAGGGATCAGGGATACAGGGATATACAGGGACACCCAGGGCACAGAGGGTCTCTATCAGCACCTGGGGAGGGAAACAGGGATCAGGGAAACAGGGATACAGGGATACAGGGATCAGGGATATACAGGGACACCCAGGGCACAGAGGGTCTCGATGAGCACCTGGGGAGGGAAACAGGGATCAGGGATCAGGGATACAGGGATACAGGGATCAGGGATACAGGGATCAGGGATACAGGGGCACCCAGGGCACAGAGGGTCTCGATGAGCACCTGGGGAGGGAAACAGGGATCAGGGAAACAGGGATTCAGGGATCAGGGACACCCAGGGCACAGAGCGTCTCTATCAGCACCTGGGGAGGGAAACAGGGATCAGGGATCAGGGAAACAGGGATCAGGGATCAGGGATCAGGGATACAGGGATATACAGGGGCACCCAGGGCACAGAGCGTCTCGATGAGCACCTGGAGAGGGAAACAGGGATCAGGGAAACAGGGATACAGGGATCAGGGATATACAGGGACACCCAGGGCACAGAGGGTCTCTATCAGCACCTGGGGAGGGAAACAGGGATCAGGGATCAGGGAAACAGGGATCAGGGATCAGGGATCAGGGATCAGGGACACCCAGGGCACAGAGCATCTCTATCAGCACCTGGAGAGGGAAACAGGGATCAGGGATCCAGGGATCCAGGGATCAGGGAAACAGGGATACAGGGATACAGAGACACCCAGGGCACAGAGCATCTCGATCAGCACCTGGGAACGGGGGCAGGGATCAGGGATACAGGGATCAGGGATACAGGGATACAGGGATACAGGGATCAGGGACACCCAGGGCACAGAGCGTCTCGATGAGAACCTGGAGAGGGATACAAGGATCAGGGATCAGGGATCAGGGATGAGGGATACAGGGATCAGGGATCAGGAATACAGGGATACAGGGATACAGAGACACCCAGAGCACAGAGCATCTCAATCAGCACCTGGGAACAGGGGCAGGGATCAGGGATATCCCAGGGATCAGGGATACCACAGGGATCAGGGATATCCCAGGGATCAGGGATATCCTGGGATCAGAGATATCCAGGGATCAGGGATACCCCAGGGATAGAGGATACCCAGGGATCAGGATACCCCAGGGATCAGGGATACCCTGGGATCAGGGATACCCTGGGATCAGGGACACCCCAGGATCATGGAAGGCCTGGGGCAGCAGTGACAGGCACAGGAACCGATCCCAGATCAGCTCCTGGGGAAAGGCTGCAGCACTTCCCAAAGTGTTCCTGGAGTTCTGAAGGTGCCTCATCCCTTTCCCAAGGCTGGGATTCTGTTCCCCAGGGAACAGGGGGGCTCTCCCCGGGACTCACCGCGGTCTGGGCCGTGATGTGGGTGCAGCCCACGATCTTGGCTCCAGCCAAAGGCTTCTCCCCCTGGGCTCTTTTCCTGAGTGAAATCAGAGCAGACATGTCTGCAAAAGGAAGAGAGGGGTTAATGCCGGCTCTGTCCGGAGCTGCTGGAGCTCCTCTCCCACTTTTGGGCTCTCCCAGGGTCCCTCCGGCCCCACCACCTGTGCTGGAGCTGTTCCACAGCCCGGGAGCAAACTCCCCGTGCCTGGGCTGTGCCAAACGGGACCAACCACGGGGTCATTTGTCACTTGGCCACGCCAGGAGAGAGGGGTGGGCCTGGCTCTGCCCCGGGAGGCACCGGGGACAGCCACAGCCCTCGGAGCACCCAGGGGTGACCCCGGAGCTGCCACACCTCAGGAGCTGCTCCAAACGGGCCTGGATTACCTCCCCCTTCTAACGGGAGAGCAGTGTCATCCAATCACCCCACTGGAAATGGGAACTCGGCTTCCCACGAGCCTCGTGGGAAGGGCTTGGGGCTCCCGGTTTCCATAAATGTTCCAAGATCCTTGTCCACCCAAAGCCACCAACATTCAGCCCCACAAGGGCTCGAAAATGGCTGTGACAGGGCACCAACGTCTGCTGGCACATCCAGCTCTTCCCTGACTGATCTGAGGGGGAAAACAGGCTCTCCAAGGCTGGAGCAGGAGTGGGAATCCCCAGGGCTCAGCTCCTGGTCTGCCCCAGATCCCATAATGCCAACATTCCAGCCGTACCTTGCTCCGCGATCTCGATCTCCCGGCGCCCGAACTCGGCCTGTTTGATGTTCTTCACACAGAAATTGCTGCTGCCCTTGGAGTTGGTTTGTTGCTTCTCCCGGGGGGACACCTCGTCATCGGAGCTGTCTGTGTAGGATGCAGCTACCCCAGAGGGGAGAGACCTCAGAGCTCAGCCCGTCCCACCCCTGCCACGGGCAGGGACAACTCCCACCCGCCCAGGTCGCTCCAAGCCCCGTCCAACCTGGCCTTGGACACTTCCAGGGATGGGGCAGCCACAGCTTCTCTGGGAATCCCATCCCAGCCCCGCACCACACTCACAGGAAGGATTTCTCCCCAGTATCCCATCTAACCCTAGCAGTGGGAAGCCATTCCCCCTTGTCCTGTCTGTCCATCCCTTGTCCTCTCCAGCTCTCCTGGAGCCCCTTCAGGCACTGGAAGGGGTTTGAAGATCTCCCTGGAGTTTTCTCTCCTCCAAGCTGAACACCCCCAGTCTCCCAGCCTGTCCACCCTCACTGCTTCCCCCTTTGGGTGTGGGATGGATCCCAGGGTGCCCTCCCTGGCAGGGGACAGACCCTGGTGGGAGCTGGGCGGTCAGGGAGGGGCTCTCTGAGGTGTTTTGTGTCCAGCAGCACCTCCAACTCCGATCAGGACTGAGCAGTTGGGGCAGGGCTCGCTGTGGGTGTTGGCCTGGAGAGCTGCACTCCAGTTTTCCAGTGAGGAGAGGGATGGAGTTCCACATGCTGCTGCAAGAGCCCTGAGCCCCCTGTGCTGGTGGGGGGAGTGTGGGATGAAGGATCTGCCCCTGCTCAGGACAGCTGGGAATGCCAAAGAAACCCTCTGGCTAAAAGGAAGGGGGGAATATCTTCTGAATCCAGGTCTTATGAACGCAGGGACCTCCCATCCCTCAGGTTTCTGCTCTGTTTCCCTTCCCAGCTTTCACTCATGGCTCAAACTACCAATCTCCTAAGGAAGGCCAACATCCTGAAGGAATTTTGCACTCCTGTTCTCTACAACAGCAGAGTTATCAAAAAGTAATCAATGCCTGAGCCTCGGGAACCATCCCCTCCGTGTCCAAGTGCAAAGAGCGGCACCAATCCCACCACAGGGTGTGAGCAGCACATTCCCAGTGGCACCAGGGCCGGATTTGGGATATGGGACATACAGGGGCAAGGACCTGGCACCTACCAGAGCTGTAGCTGTCTGTGGAAGACTGGGAGATGGAGCGGGACAGGGAGCGCCGGCCCGTCTTGGTCGGGAATTTGGTGAACTCCTGCATGTCATCTGCAAACTGGATTTGCTGGGAGCAAAGGGAAGAAGTGCTGGATCAGGGGGTGACCCTCAGGGCATGACACCTTCCGTGGCTGCCCATGGATCCCTTCAGTCCACCTGGGCTGCCCCAGTCACAAAAAATAACGTCACCAAACACAACAAGGCTGCAGATCCCAAAATCCAACCCCTCGATTTGGACCCTCTGCCTGATCCAACTCGAAAGTTAAAGCAGGTCTGACACAACACCTGAAGGTAAAAAGAGCATCCAGGAACCTCCCCTTTAACCCATTCCCAGCTCCAGGAGGCTCCTTTAAGGGTCACACTTGTCCAACCCAAATCCATGCCCCAATTCCGCCAGATTTCTGCCCAAAAACTTCAGCAGCAAGAAAGCTGGGACGGTCCCCGCAGATCCCTGGTGCTTCCAGGTTCCTCCCCAGGAGCAGAGCATCCCCCAGGTTAAAAACACAGCACATCCCTCCAAAACTGACACTGAAACCTGGGCAGGAGAGAACATTTCAACAAAGAGAAGTTGACATTGCATTGGCTTCCACCCTCCTCGGCAGGAAATGTTTCCATTGGAAGAGGATCCCCCAAAAGAGCCACCCCTCCTTCCTTTCTGGGCCAGAGGCAACTCCGGGCTCCAGCACTTCCACTGGATCAGCAAATGTAACTCATTAAAAGGGGGGGAAATAACCCAAAACTGCTGCACTCGCCCGGTGTGAGGTGCAAAGGGACTCACTGCTGCTCCTGCCAGGGAAAGACAACGGAAGGGAAAGGGAATTAGGGAAGGCAGCAGGGAATCCACCCTGGAGCCCCCTCCTTGGAATGCTGCAATGCAGGAGAGACCCCAACAGAGAACCCTCGGATTGTGTCTCTCCAGGATTTAATTCTGCCACTTCCCAGGGATGAGACATCGTGGCAGGAGTGGGATTCACAAAGCACCCCCAGGAGACCTCGAGGGGATCCCGGATAAACCAAGAGGAGGGGAAGAGACAGCCCACCAGGGCCTCCAGGAGGGGTTTCCCAGGCCACAGCCATCCCCAAAACTCCCTGAAAGCTTTGATGTGGGAAACAGCCTTGGAGAGGAGAGGAATGGAAGGATTTAGTTGGGATGATCCATTCCAGAAAGGAGGAATCTGAGCAGGGGAGGTGCAGCACCAGCATGGCTTTTTGGGGTGGAAAATGGAGCTATGGATCCTGCAGAATCCCAGAGGATGGGCCAAAAGCAGTGTGGGATTCCCTCAGGAGGGGACACAGGACAAGTGGGATGATGTGGGACTCCAGGAACAGCCCAGCACGGATCAGATCCACCACCAGACAAGCATCCCAGGCATTCCTGGGGGTGCTCCTGCTGAAAGGTAGCAGCTCCTCCATCCTGGACATGGATCTGCTTCCCAGACCGGACCTCCCAGCACATTCCAGTTGGATTCTGACACTACTTGCTTGAACTTGTATCAGTGGAAGGAATGGGAATGCTAAATGGAGTTTGGGGGTTTCATTTCCCAACTGTTTGAGGTAGTTTGGTGCAGAGGGAGGATCCAGAAGGAATCACAACCCCCATTCCCATGGGAGAGCAATGGGAGGATCCAGAGGGCACTACAACTCCCATTCCCACAGGAAAGCAGAGAGAGGATCCAGAGGGTCTCACAACTCCCATTCCCATGTAGAGTAGAAGGAGGATCCAGAGGACACCACAACCCCCATTCCCATGGGAGAGCTGGTGGGATAAGAGGGGCAGAAGCACTTCCAGACAGGTACCAGCAGTGTCTCCACATTTCCCAACAAGGAATTATATTTCTTGGATCAATCCTTCCTGGACACTCTGGGAAGGGGTTGTGCCACCTCTGTGCCAGCATATTCCTGGCGGGCATTTCCAGGGAGGGAAAAATCTCAGCAATTCCAGGACAAGATTCCCATCCCTTCACACCAAGCTCTTCCTCTGGCAGCTCATCAAACCAGAGGGAATAAAACCTCCACCCATAAACCAGGTGCTGGCATTGGAACAGCCTCGAGTGTCAGCTGGGGAATTCCCTCCTTCTCAGGAAGAGGTGAATCCAGGAGGGAAAAATGAGACAAGGCACAGACAGCCCAGGGCGCTCCAGCCCAGGGTGCAGGTCTGTCTGTCCTGGATGTGGGAATCCTGGGATAGGGCACTTCCCGGCAGGGAAATATGCTGCCTGGATGCTCTCATGGAGCAAAGTTTGGGATGTGTTGGGAAGGAGAGGATGGGGATGGAGGGCTGTTGTGCTCCCTGATCCCACAACATCCACAGGACGATCTTCCCTCACCCCCTCAGAGCACCGGCCGTGGGTGCTGAGCCAGCTCCAAGGCACAGCCCCCCTGGCAGGAGGAACAGCCCTTGGGGGAACACGGGAACGGCGGGATGGAATCCAAGGGGAAAGCAAAACACCCGAGTGCTGAATCACCCCCGGTAATCCCGGCCGGGGCTTTACCAGGCTCAGCCCAACTCCCCAGCTTAGCGAAATCTGCCCTGGCTAAAATTATCCTCCAACACCACGGGCAGCTCCCGAGCCCGAGCAGCCAGGGGCACATCCAAGCCCTGGGAGACCGGGACGTTCCCGCAGGGCCGGCAGGGAGGCCGGGAAAGGCTCCGGAGCAGAGTGCGTGACCGGAGCCCCCCACGTGCTGCAGCTGCATTAAGGAGGCAGAGCAAATCTCCTAATCCCTGGGCTGCCACCGGCACCGGAACTGGCATTCCCGGCTGGAGGCTGCGGCTCCCTGCGCTCTGGGAGTCGCATCCCCAGCCTCATCCTGCTGGAAGAGGTTTCTCCAAGCGGGTGGAGCACGAGGGGTTGAGAGCAAGGAAAATATTTTTTTGTCCCAGGAATTCGTGGCCAAGGAGGGAAAACAAGGCGGGAGCCACTTCCCTGCACAGGACTGGAGCCGAGGGGTTTCCAGGGTCGCTATCCCGGAAAAGGAGGAGATGTGGATAAGGGGCTGGGGGAGCCAAACAGCCTTGGAACAGCAGGGATTTGGGGAGGTGTCCTGTAGGAAAACACCAGGATCCACCGTCTCCCGCCAAGTTCTCACAGGGCACTGCTGCTCCCAGTCACACCTCCAAGCTAGGAGGATACTCTGATCCCTTGGGGAAGCTGGAGCCACCGTGTCATTCCCACATGGATCTGGCACTTCCCAGCAACAGATGCTCGTTTTCAGCTCAATCCACCCCTTCCAGAGCTGGAGCTGAGGGAGCATCGGCCCTGCTGGTACAGCCCCACATCCCAAAAAGGGCCCAAATGAGGCACCAGGGACCCCTGGATGCTCCCAACACCAATCCCCTTGTCCGGCTGCACTGTCCAGAGCACTTCAAACCTCCAGGAAGCTGAACAAGGAGCTGCAACAGGCTTCTGCCAGGGTTCTAAGGATGAATTCCGTGGGAACAGAGCCCCAGAGCAGCAGCAGAGTGTCCCCAGCACACCTGGCCTTGGCTGGTTAATGATTATGGCACAGGGAGGGCAAAGAGATTCCAGGGGGGGACTGGCACCCTCGGCTGGGTGTGCCATTCTCCACAGCACTTTCCCAAGCCCAGACACCAAGATCCCAAAAGTCCAGGATCCCAAGGACTTTCCCAGCAAGTCAGCCCAGAGAGCAGCTTTTGGAGCTGACAGAGTAAGGAAAGTTCCACCCTCTGGCTCTGAGCTCCAGAGGGATTTGTGAACGCAGCTGGATTTACAGACGGTCTCGGTGTGTCCCTCTCACACGGGAACAGCCCCACTTTCATTTCAAAACTGATTTTAACACTCCTTCCATTCCCAGAGCAGCTCCAGAGAGGCTATTGAGCTCCTCTGCTGTGCTCCACATCCCTGATTCCATCCCAGGCAGCCCCGGGGGACAGCAGGTTGCGGAAGGAGGGTTTGGAAAGCATCCACCAGCTCCCAGCTGACCCAGCTCAGCCAGGCACAGGCTCCAGAGAGAAAGGACACGTGCCAGGAGCAGCTCCAGGCTCCATCCCACCATCCCCAGGTTTGCCTCAGCAACCCCCATTTTTAATTATTGTTACTTTTTCCCGGGGACAATGTGAGCGTCGGCACATCCGGAGCGGGGGGGAAAGTGCCCTCCCAGCCCCTGCTGTCCTGGATAATGGGAAGGGGGGACAGGAGCAGGCTCCACACGTCACCCAAGGTCAGCAGGACCCCCCTAAACCCCTCCACACTCTGGAGTTTCACATCCAGGGACGTGAGGACACGGCACAGCCGCCCAGGGACAAACAGCAAACTGGGAGCAGCCCCGGAACCACCTGGAAAGGCAGGGAGACTCCAACCCACTGCTGCCCTCCTGGAAGGATCCAGAGTCCTGGGACTTCTCCTTCGGCTCAGGACTATTCAGAGCAGCCAGTTCCCCTTATTTAACCTGTCCTCCCAAACCCACCCCCCCCCGGCAGAGCTGGGGGGGCACTGCCAGGTGCCCAACGCTCCCTGACGTGACCTGTCTTTTAAGCCCATAATTTCTTTGTCATTCCTGGGAATTCAGCCAGATTAGGAATGTTCTACAGCTCCAATGAGCATCCTCCTCCTCCTCCCCAGCCCCACTCCCACATGAGGTGGGAGCAGCACTCAGATCAGGGCTGGGTTTTGCACTCCTGGGCACCTCCGGGTTTCAGGTTCCAAGGATTTCTCATCTGCAGAAGGACCTTTTCCTCCTGGGAATGCTGTGGTTTTCCCAAGAAGGAGCTGGGTCTCTAAAGGACAAGTTGTTTTAATCCACTTATTTGCAGAAAGGAGGCACTCCAGGGGCTCTTCAGTCCCCTCAGCAGAGAAAAAAACCCCAGATAATCAGGATTTTCCTCCTTTCCAGGTCAGACAGAGGAGTGGAGCCGGTTCCCTCGTGCCACCTCCTCCAGGAGGGCACAGACCCTTCCAGGATGCTTCTTCCACAGTCACCCACGCTTCCCAACCAGAAGGAAAGAGCCATTCCTGAGGACACCCTGCCCCATTTCCCCCTTGGATGAGGGGCTGAGGCCATCCCAGCTCCCAGGGCGTGTTCCCTGTGCTGGCCCCGGGGTTGGCACTGCTCCCGCCGGGGCCGTGCCAGGGCACCGCGTTTGTTTAGAGGATTTGGCTGCCCTGTCCCCTCAGGCCCCCTCTGTCCCATTTCCAGGCTGGAAGAGCCAGCCCCTGTTCCCACAGGATGGGGCTGGGAACAGGGGACACACGGAAGGACACAGCTCCTGCTCCCTGACCCCACAGGACATGGATTTTGGGGTGGGAAGCAGCAAGGAAGACAGAGATGCTTTTAGGGTTCCTCTCCTGAGGGCTTACCCAGCCTGGAGGGGTATTCCTGGATCACAGCATCCCTTAAGGATGGAAGGGAAGGACAAGCTAGGTACTCAGAGTGGAGGGATGGGGGATCAGGATCAATAAGGCTCCAGCTCACCCCCACCCCAAACCACTGCCAAGGGGAGGGGTTTGAGGGGGATTTGGCCACGGGACTCAAACTATCCCCTCTTCCCACTTCCAAGTGAGCCAGAACACACCTGGCATGGCAAAGGGCTGCAGGAATTCCCAGGGGGCTGCGGCCCAGCCATGGAAGAACCATCACATTCCCAGTTCACAGCAGCAAAGGATTCCCAGGCAGGGCCCAGGGCCGGGGCAGTGCCCACCCCTCCAGCCCCAGCATTCCACAGGGATGCAGGGGGAGCAGGATGGGCGCTCAGCAGGCACCTCCTGGCCCTCCACAGCCTGGGCACTCGGGATCTGGGCAGAGCTGGAAGTGGCACCATCCCCAGGAACAGGACCTGCTTCTGCTCCAGGCGTGGCCTTGGCAATAGGAGAACTTTCTCCTGGTGGTTCTCCCAGCTGGGAGAGGAAACCTCGAGGGCTTTGTCTGGACAACACAGGGAAGGGGCTGCTCTGGGAAGGGAAGCACGACCAGTGTGGAATTCAGTGCTCCTGGATCTGCAGCTCTCCCTCCAGAGGGTTCCCAGGGCAGGTTGTTCTCCCTGCCTGGCACACTCCCTGAGCAGGAATCGCAGCCAAAGCTCCACCTGGAAACCTCTCCACTGCTCCCAACAAGGAAATAAAAGGACACTGAGGTCCTGGCAAGGCAAACTGGCCAAGCCCTGATCCCAACCTTCATCCTCCAGGGCCAGGGAAGGGCTGGTCAGGGAAAAAACAAAACCAAAACAAAACAAGTTTCTGTGAGTCCAAGAGGAGAATTAAAGACACAAATCCCAAAACTCAGCAGAGGAGAAGAAACACCTGGAAAGAAATGGATCCATTCTGAGGGTTAACAGGCTGGAAATCACACCAAGACTTCAGTCATGGTGGGAATCCCTGTAAATGCCAGGAAAAGGAAAAATAAACAGAAGAGGGATTCAATGAAAGAGATGAGATCTTGAGTGTTAAACAGTAACTGGGAATAACTCCAGGGAACAACTCCTGCCCTGTGAACACCTGGAGGTCAAAGGTGGGATCCAGCAGGAGCAGAGGGAAAGATCCCCACCAGCAGATAAGGGATCCAGTCCTTGGACTGCAGGAATGGAGGCAAAGGCTTTAATGGAGAGGGATAAACCCTGGGACACAGGGAGAACTCCTGGGACACAGAGGGAGAGCTCCTGAAATATATAGGGAGATCTGGACACACAGGGAGAGCTCCTTCCTGGCAGGAAGAGCAGAAGTCCAATCCCTGAGATCCTCCCCAGTTAACCCCAGGAACTCCAGGGATGCCCAAACAGCCACTGGTTTAAGGACCTCCCAGATTTCTCCCCTCTGGATTCATCCCCAGGGCCAGTGAGGGTTTGGGCAGTGGGATAACTGGTGTTAACTGGAGTTACCACGCTGGGAGTGCTGCATGGACAGGACACAGGGAATGGCTTCCCACTGCCAGGGAGCAGGGTCAGATGGGATATCGGGAAGAAATTCCTCCCTTTGAGGGTGGGGAGGCCCTGGAATGGATTTCCCAGAGAATGCCCCATCCCTAGAAGTGCCCAAGGCCACGTTGGACAGGGCTTGGAACAACTTGGCCCAGTGGAAGGTGTCCCAGCCCATGGCAGGGGTGGAGCTGGATGGGATTTAAGGTCCCTTTCAACCCAAACTATTCCATTATTCCATGACTGTGGGTTAAATCACTTCCAGCAGCTTGTGGGGCAATCCAAGGACTGGCAGCAGTGGAGCTGGAATCCCATGGAAATGTGTTTGTGTGTCAGAGCTGAGAGGGAATCAGCTCTAATTAGCATCGAGTTTTAAACTAATTAGAAAACTCCTCTTCCAGCACAGCTGTGGGAGACCACAGGAACGCTGGGAAGTGCTGTCAGAGGGCTCCTGCAGCAGCTCCACGTGGTCTGAAGGGAGGCTTGGCCACGGAAAAACCCAAATTGCAAACCCCAACCCCCTCCTCCACAATCCTAAAGCAGCCCCCGTGCTTTGGGGCAGGAACTGTTCTCCCTGCATCCCACCTGCCTCCTTCCCTCCCCGCAAACTGCCTCTCAAATCCCAGCATTCCAAGACGTCTTTGGGTCTTTCCAGAGACCAAAACAGCAAATCCCACCCGGGAGAGGGTCCAGCTACTCCCAGCTTCCCTCAGCAGATGCTCCATTAAAGGGGAAAGCACCCAGCGGGATCAGCATGGAAACAGGAATAGCCTGGTTTGGAAAAGTGGGAATCCATCCTGCTCCTGCCCCCATCCCCAAAGGCCCCTCACAGTGGTGTTTCCACCAGAGCTGCCCATTCCTCTTTATCAACACACTGTTTTCAGCCCTGGAAATGACTTGGATTTTGATGCATCTGGTTGGAGGCAAAGCGGGAGAAACCTCAGGCTGTTCCCTCCTCAGGAGTGTGAGGGATCACCACCAGGATGGACAAACACCACCCTCCTGGACCCTGGGAGCAAAGCCAACCCCTTCCTGCAGACAGGGCTGATTCCATGGAGCCCCTTCCTTTGAAATGACACAGAATTCTCTCCCTGGGGATGGTGAGCTCGGAGAATACTTGGAGAAGGGGCTGGTTAATGCAGCAGGAGCTGTGCTGCCTGTCAGAGCTGATGGATCCAAGGTCAACAAGGAGCAGCCAGATGTTCCCACTCCAGAACATGCCCAGGTTGGATGCAAAACTCTCCCCACAGAGCAGGAATGTGTGAAATCCAGGACTCCCTGCTGGGAGGGGAAAGGAGGAGGGACAGAAAACAGCAGACACAGGTTGAACCTCAGCCCGGGCCAGCTGGAAGGAGGAAACCAAAACATGAATTTCGGGAAGGCAGAGCCCCAGGACCCTCCTTTTCCAGGCTGGGAGGAGCCATTCCCTCCACCCACACCTTGCAGATAAACCAGGCTCCCAGAGCCCCCACCCAAATGCCAGTTCCCAAATCCAGGCTTCCAGAGCCCCCCACCCAAATGCCAGCCCCTGAATCCAGGCAGGAATGGGTGCTTCCAGCCAGCCCTGGGGTGTGGGGGCAGCCAAGGGGAAGCTGCTCCCACCTCCAAGGGCTCCCCCCGGGACAATGGAGGCTGCTGGAGGAGCTGGAACATCATGTCCTCGGCCACCTCCGTGCCTTGGCTGTCACCAACCTGGAGCAAACAGATTCTGCAGCAGCAATGAGCTCGTTACCAAGGCCACCGTATTGATCCCGGAGTGACAGGAACAGTCACAGCCCAGGCAGCCCAACTCCACAGGGGCAGCTTCCCAAAGCAGGAACAGCCTCCTCAGCCTGCTTTCCCAGGGGCCCAGAGCCCAGAAAACACCCCAACTTCTGCCCTGGGAGGGTGGGGAGGCCCTGGCACAGGTTGCCCAGAGAAGCTGTGGCTGCCCCTGGATCCCTGGAAGTGTCCAAGGCCAGGTAGGACGGGGCTTGGAGCAACCTGGGCTGGTGGAAGGTGTCCCTGCCCATGGCAGGGGGTGGGATTGGATGAGCTTTCAGGTCCCTTCAACCCAAAGCATTCCCAAACCATGGCAGCTTTCTCCTTGGAAGCTCCAGAGCACCCATTCCCAAGGTCTGCCATGCCAGGGAAGCCCATGGAGATGATGTGGGCAGAGGGGGACAGTGCAGAGCAGATTCCAGCACTGCCAAGGGGGACCAAGCCCTGGAACTGTCAAATGCCCTGAGAAGAGGCTCCACAGACCCTGCTGAGATGTCACCATGATGCTCCTCCTTGGTGGCACTCCCTGACCCTCCTCCCAGCCCCTCCTTGATCCACCCCATGGCTCCACTGAGGGAGAAGTTTTGGCACAGGTTCCTCCACACAACAGGTCCCTGAGGCCACCAGCAGGTCGTGGGACATTCACCTGGAATGTCACCACCCCATGCTGGGTGAAGGTGAGCCAGAGGCTCCAGATAAGCAGCTCTGATCAAAGGGCTCAGCAGGAAACACAAGGAGCCCTTTGCAAAGGCAACCGAACCACAGCGAATCCCTTCGTGTGAGTGCTGAAATCCCAGCCCTCCCCTGCTCCAGCAGCTGGGATGAGGCACCCACCGACCCCTCAGAGGAGCAACATGGACACAATCCTCACCTGCAAAGGAGCAGCTCCAAACTGACCTTGAGAACCTGTTTTCCAGAGTAAAAAATCCAGTTTCAACCTCTAAAACGGAGCACAGCAACTCACTCCAAAATTTGCACGGGCTGGAAACTCTTCAGGTCCCAAAGAAATTGTTGTGGAGGGCTGGTCCCCAGCACAGACAGACCTTTCCCAAAATGCCAGGGTAAGGAAAACACCAGGCTCCTGCCAGCAGTGTGATTCCCACGCTCCAGACCTCGCTGTTCCCGTGGGAAGGGGCCTCCCAGGATGGGTGGTCTCCACACCCACACCACCCAAAGGTGACAAGGCTGGGGAGGACAAATATCCAGCTGCTGTCCCTTCTCCAAAGGGCAGATGTGGAGTGGGAACCCAGCCTCCCTCAGGGATTCAGGAAGCTACAGGCCCTGGAACATTTTGAAGATGGTTTGTGCCCATCAGACCCCCAAAATCTCCGTGTGTCCTGCTCTCAACAGCTCAGTGAAGCACCTTCTGGCCCTGCAGCAGTGCTGGTCACTGGGACAAGCCTCCCCTCTGGACAGCCAGGAGACCCCCAAAGCACCAAAGCCATAGGAAGGACCCAAGAACAACTTGGAGGAGAAAAACAGAGTGTTCTGCCATGTCCCACAGCCCTGGGGGGAACTGGCTGCTCCCAGCCCCAGGAAATCCCCTCCACTCCAAACACCCCCGTGCTCTGCTCTGGGTCAGGGTACAACCCTGGCACCTTCTAACACAGCAACAGGTTCATTCTTTAGGGTTTTCCTGCACCCCAGGGAAGGCCAGACCCACCCCAGGTTATCCAGACGAAGGAGGATGAGCTGTCCAACTCATCCCAACCCCAGCACCTCATCCTGAGAAGGAAAAACTGCAGTGACGGAGCAAAAGAGCCAAAGAAGTGAGGATTTGGGCAGGGATCAAGGAGAGCTGGGTGTGTGGAGCCTGTGGAGCAGCCAGGACAGGAGGGGGTGGCCACGACCCCAGACAGGCTCACAAAGGCACAAAGGATTTATGGACACCCGGACTAAGGAATGGAACTAAAGGGAGAAGAAAAACGAGTGGCTCTGGGAGCTCTGTCAGGACAAACAAGGACAGCCCCGTCCCCCTGACAGGCCCAGGGGGAAGGTGGTTTATTATCCCCCAGCCTGGCAGAGCTGCAGGACCTGAGACGAGTCGGGACGGAGCAAAATGGGGCAGAAACGGGTCTTTGAAGGGGCTGGGACGCAGTGAGGTCAGCGGTTCTGGGAAGGAGGCTCCAGAGAGGACACCCAGCCCTGCCCAGGGGCTCCATCTCCTCTGCCCAGCCTTTCCCTGCTCCATCCCAGCCACCCCCACGCAGGCAGTGCCCGGCTGGCACCGCAGAGCTGCAGCACCGAGCATTAGCATTCCCTGCCACAGCTCCGGGGGATCCCTCTGGAGCTGGAGCAGCGCCGGCACCCGCAGGGACAGCACACCCCCAAATCCCCCGGGCACAGAGACCACCCCGCTCACCTGCCCAGAGCCACACCAGAGCCTGTTCCACGGCCAAGGAATGCTGCAGGATTCCCCAGGCTGGGGGAGCCCGGGGGTGATCCCACCGGGAAGAGGACACAGCAGGGGGAGGTGACAGGGACAGCCCCAAGTGCCCCCTGCCCTGCCACAACCGTGTCCTTCCCACCCCAGGGCACCCACAGCTCGCCTTGGCCAGGCATTTAAGGCTCCACTGGCACGGACTGGGAAAGCAAGTGCTGCCAAGGGCACCTGCAGTCTCCAGGGAGGCAGAGGAGCAGATGCCCAGCCGCAGCAGGGATGGCACGGGGGGATGGGGCTGGGGAGGAGCAGGGCCTGCCCTTGAGCTCCCCGAGCCCCAGCCAGCCCCCAGCCTCAGCATTCCCAGCCTTCCCCAGCAGCACCAAGGCTGGACAAGGTGGGAAGCTCAGCATCGCTCCCCTCTGCCTGCAGACCACAAAGAACCACCTCACTCACAGCAAACTGTGACAGCCCAACTCCCAGGAACTGCAGGGGAAAGGGAGCTCTGGCAGAGCCAGGCAATCCCAGCTTTTGGGGGAAATCCACCCCATCCCTCCCTTCCCCTGCATTGCACTGGCTCCTGCTTCAACCTGGAGACGATCACATTTGATCTCTTACCTCCTGTCGGTTCACTTTTCCACCTCAAACGAGTCCCTGACAAGGGGAAATGCCAGCGATCCCTGGGGCTGGATCCCAGCTCCAGGTTCCCCAACAAGGAGACACTGACTTCTCCACAGCACCCACTGCTTCCAGCTGCATCCAAGGTGCCTCCCCAGCTCTCAGTGCCCAAACTGGCACTTCCCCTGAGCTCCAGCACAAGTTAAAGCTCCTCTGAAAAGCCATTCACAGGGAGAGAGGGAGCCTGCCCCAAGCTTGGCCACATTCCCACCCTCCCCGTGTCCAAACACCTCCCGCAGAGCACACTGGCAAAGCTCAGGGAGCCCAAACACCCGGGCGGGAGCTGCTCCAGCAGCACAGAGTGATCCCCGTGCTGGGAATCGTCTCTCCCCACCATCTCCACCAGCCTCTGACCACGCCAGGAGCTCCAGGGCAGCACAAAAGTCACTTTTGGTGGAATCAGAAAGGAGCTTTAATGGTTTAATTGCGCTGCTGTTCCAGGAGCAGAGCTGGGGGCACTCAGCTTATCTCAGGAGGGCAATTCTCCTGCCCCGGCCTTTCATCCTCCTGCCAACGCCTCTGCTGTTCCCCAGCTCTGCTCTTTGCAGGAATTAGCCAGGCAAGGAAAACAGTGGCCCCGAGCGATTTGTGGCCAAGCTCAGCCCTCTCTGCCTGCTGATGTTATCAGCTCAAATGTCGGGTGTCGCTCTGGGCACCTCCAACATCCTCACCCGGCCAGGAAAAGCTCCTCACCCTGAACAACCAGCTGCCAATCTGGGGGGATACAGCACCTCCCACCCCTGAGACACCCCTGAGACACACAGACTTTGCCTCTGAGGATGCTGGATCGATTCCTTTTCACCTCTTTTGGCCCCATGGATACTCTGGGATGAGCAGTTTGCTGTCCCCTCACTCTGACAAAGATGATGGTTATGAAAAGGTAAAAACAATCTCTGAGCTGGAAGAGACAGATCCCAGCTCCACATTCCTCTGCTCCTTCCTCCAGGCTATGTCCACAGCCCAGATAAACAGGAGTCTCCAACTCCCTGGGTGAGGAGGTGCCTCCAACCCAGTTGACCTTCCCCAAGGGTCAGAGCTCCCTGATCTCACCTGGAGCAGGCAGGAGAGACTCCCCCAGAGAACGAGGATGTTCCCATTCCCTGCCGCTGCCCTGCCTTCTCTTCCACCACTGGCAGGTCATTGCAGCCCCGAGGGGAGCACGATGTTCAGCACGGCGGGGACCTGCGGCTGCGAGGATCCCAACGTGGATCCCAGCATGGATCCCAACGTGGATCCCAACGTGGATCCCAGCATGGATCCCAGCACGGATCCCAACGTGGATCCCAGTGTGGATCCCAACGTGGATCCCAACGTGGATCCCAGCACGGATCCCAGCACGGATCCCAACGTGGATCCCAGCACGGATCCCAGCATGGATCCCAACACGGATCCCACCATGGATACCACCATGGATCCCAGCATGGATCCCAACACGGATCCTACCATGGATCCCACCATGGATCCCAACACGGATCCCAGCACGGATCCCAGCACGGAGCTGCCCCCCAGAACACCGGGAATTCAGCACCGAGCCCGGAGCCCAGGGCTGGGAGTGCTCACCCTCCTAAGAGGGAGTTACCTGGGTTAGTGGGCGTCCTGCCCACCCTCAGTGCCACCCATGCATGCCAAAGGAGCAGCACTGGGACTGGGGAGGTTTGGGGAGGAACGGGCTGAGGATCCCAGAGCTCCTGCGAGGCCTTCGAGGATGGAAGGGTTCAGAGGTGACTCGGGAGAGCTCAGCACCAGCAGCCTCTTCCCAAGCCCAAACATGCTCCCACCTACTCCCCCAACACATCTCCTGTCCCAAAATAAGTCCAAGCCCCCGAATTCCCCGGGCTGCCCTTCCCAGTGACCCACAGCCAGATCCCAGGGC
>NW_021940585.1:24983-30090 GCF_001715985.3 Manacus vitellinus | reverse complement strand
TGTATAGAGTATATAATAGAAGTAATGTAATTATGTGCTATATATAATGTATAATATAGTTATGTATAATACAATTATATGCATAACATACATATCGTTATTAAATTATATAAATTAAATAAAATGATAATATACATTTAAAAGAAATTACATTTAAGTATCATTTATTAATACATAATGATTAATATATGAATTAAATGACACTTTAAATAAATTATTACATGAATTAAATTAAATATAAATATATAAATTAAATATGTATGTATATGTAGATTCATAAAATAAATAAATTTTATTAATTAAAGATGAATTGCATATAATTGAATAAATTATATAATAATTATATATATAGTAATATATAGTAATTGTGTAAATTAAAATAAATAGTTACACGTTTATAAGTTGTATATCAAATATAAAAATTATATAAATTAATTATAGAATTTTATATAAATTAGATCTAAATATATATGCTAGTAATATTAATTAATCTATTATTTAATTTTATTGCATAATATTTATTAAATAATATTTCGTTTACATAATATTTTATTAAATAATATAATTTAATTTTATTAATTTAATAGATTAATTACATAAACGTTATGTCATTATGCGTACATTGCGCACACATTATATATGTTTAGATACAAATATTTTAATTAAATAAATCAGATTAATTGCTTCAGTTCGATTATTAGTTAAATCCCGGGCCGGGGGTGCTGAGCCCCCTCTGCAGGTGCTTGGCCCGGGCAGGACCTTCCTCCCTCGTCCTCCTCCTCCTCCCGGGGGTCTCCCTGCGGGGGGGTCTCCTCTGACCCCTTTATTCCGGGGAGAAGGGACGCCCCCGGCCCGTCCCCGGGGGCACCGAGGGGCCCGTCCTGCCCCTTGGGCAGTGGTGCCCGGCTCTGGGTCCCCAAGGGGCTCTGGGGACCGACCCGTGCCCCTGTCCCAGGACAGGCCCCCCCTGTGCCCCCCTGCCCCCGGGGCACCCTGACCCCGACCCCACAGACAGCGGGGGGGTCCGAGCCCTGCTTTCCCAGGGGCATTCCCTGAAAGTACAGCCTGGGCAAACATCAGCACTCGGGTTAAAACCCCGGGGGGAAGTACAGATAAGGGCCTTTAACCAAAATCGCTCTGTCTGGCCACAAAACGGTCCCTGGCCACCAAAATCCTGCAGCGGCTCCCGGGCCAAACCCCTGTCCCGGCCCCGCCGTGCCCCCGGAGCCGCGGCCTCGGGGCCTTTCCGGCACTTCTGCCCCGTCAGCAGCTCTGCGGTGCCCGTGGCCACGCCGGGGAGGGTTCCCAGGGCGGGCAGAGCCCGCGCCGGGCATTTGGGGGGGTCTCGAGGCACTTGGGGGGTTCTTGGGTTGGTCTCAGAGTGCTTGGGGGGTTGGGGGCAGCGGATGAGCTGGGAGGTCCCAGCCCTGCCAATGCCACAACCACCAGGGATGCTGGGGACCCCCAGAACCCCCGGGGTGGGTGGTGGGGTGGGGTGACCCCAATCTGTCCTGCCCTGTCCCATCCTGTGCCAGCCCTTGCTCCAGGTCCCAGGAGCCACTTGCTGATGCCTTTCCCTCCCAACACCCACCTTTTCCCCCAAATCCTGTTTTCTCATCCCATCAAAGCAGCTTTTTAAGGCACAAACACCCATTTGGGACCCCCGGGGTGCCACCACCCCCTGTCATTCAACACTGGGGAGGGGGGTTCTTTTCCCCCCTCCCGTACAAGCGTGGAGGGACAGGGATACAACTCCATGTCCCCCCCAGCTGTGGGATCCCCAACGTGGGGGGTTAGAGAAGGTTTTGCCCTCCCAAATTGCAGGGGCCTGGGGTTGGGGAGCTGCTCAGGGCACAGAATCTCCTCTCTGCTCCCACTGGGGTCGGTGGTAGGGTGGGGAAAGGCCACCAGCTGGGGACATGAGAAGCAGAAGGACCCTCCCGGCCTGAACCTCGGGATGAGGAGAAAGGCTTTCACTTTTTTCCTGCATTTTCCACGTGCTTCTACAGGTTCGGGCTGCTCGGAGCAGCCAGAAAAAGCTGGGGCTGAGGGATTTTGGGGTGTAAATCCTGAGCTCTCCCAAAGCTTTAAGCTGCCATCATTCAGCTCCAGAGTGAACACCCTCTCCTGGGCAGCCAACATCCACCTGGAGCTGCCTGGAGCATCCAGGAGCAGGGAAGGGGCTCTTTGCCCCCAGCACCCCCAAATCTGGGCACTCTGCCCATCCTTAAGAGCAGCCTCCGACCTCAAATACCCCCCAAATCCGACCACAAGGATTGTGGCCCGGATCCAGTGGGATATTTATAGGATATTTATAGGTCCCACTTCCCTGGGAAGGGGATGTGGACCTGGGAAACCCCCGGCTGCTGCTGAGGAGAGGAAGAGCTGGGCTGACTCAGCTCCTCTCGAGGAATCCTGTTTGTCAGCAAACGACCGGCCACAAACGCTCCTGGATCCCATCCCGCCCTTCCCAACGGCCGGGATGAGCAGGGGGAGGGTCACCCTGCACCCCCCGCAGCTGGGAGGGGCTCAGGATGGTGTGGAAGCCCCCCAGTATCCCCCCAGAAATGCCGGATCCCTGCAGGGGGGGTGGGACATGGGGCTCCCCCGCTCCTGGAAAGAGGGAAATGGAGCCAAGGGGGCTGAGGGAGAGGAAGGAAATGCCTCTTCCAGCGCTGTCTCTCCAAGCAAAGCGGCTCCAGGAAGCTCTGCCTCAAGTGTGTTTGCTTTAAGCAGCTGCTTCACGCAGATTTTGGGGGGGCCTCAGCGGCGGATCCGGCGCCTGGAGCTCCCAGTGGCGGGGGCAGGAAGGATGGATCCATCCCATCCCTCTGCTCTCATTCCAGTGGCCATGAACTCCCACGTGCATCCACAGGGAATCGGGGCAGGGTGACACAAGCCAGGACTTTGCCCCTCAGGGACCCCAGGGCTGGCACAGGGGGGGGTCACAGGCTCCAGCCCCCCCTCACTTACACCAAGCTACACCTCTCTGTTTATTAATAATATTAAATATACAAGTTGTTTTCCATTATTTTCTTTAAATAGATTTTTAAATGCCTTTGTATAAAATATTTCAACATTTCATTGTATAAAAAAAAAAACAAACAACAAAAAAAACCACAAACCAACAAAAAACCCAAACAAACAAAAAAAAAGGCAAATTCAATCCAACAGGGGTAAAGGCAAGTTTTCCCCCCCAGGATCAGCTCCTCCATGGTGTAAACTTACACCACAGCAGGAGTTTGGCCCCAGCCTTCCTGCTGCATTAGGGCTTTCCTCCTGCTTTACACCAGTCCCTCACACAGGAACCCCCTCTCTCTGACAGTCATAAATACACATATATATATAAAAAACCCAAATTAATAGCGATGCTTTCCTTAAAAGCAGTTTGGTTTGTCCATATTTTCATCCTTCCTAGAAAAATAACACTTCAAACCCCCAGAGCAGCTCAGGCCATGCTTCACCCGGGGTCGGACGGAGCCGCTGGATTTTAGGGGGTCTCCAGAGCTGGTGCATCTTCCCAAATCCAGCTGAGCCTAAAAGCCCCCAGAGGCGTGGCTGGGGCTGCTCCATCTCTCAGGTCCATGTGGATCCCGTCCTTCCCGGCCCCATTCCCTTCTCCAAAACGCAGGAACGGGATCCCAGCGAGTCCAGCTCGTGGCAAGGACCCCGCGAGGGGCAAAGGGGCCCCTCCAAAATACTTGTGCAGGATAAAGACTCTCATCAGCTCTATTAAAAACAGCCCCCGAGGAGGGCGAGGCCGAGGCCAGCTCGGACACGGAGCGGCAGGAGGATGGGAATGGGGACGGTGTCAAGGGTCACCCCCAAACCCGGCCCCACACGGGCACGGGGGGGGGCTTTAAATATTCACAGTGTGAGGGTTTGAGTTGCAAATCAGGGCTGGGGGGCCCCCCACAGCATCCAGGATGCTCCAGCTGAAGCCTTGGGAAAGGCAGGGTGGAGGGAGGCAACGGGTGCTGCTCCAAACCAGAAGAGCCAGAGGATTGAGGAGCTGGACCTCTCCATCTTCAGCCACGTCCAAGCAGGATCCACCATTCCAAATCCAGCATCTCCAGCTCAGCACCACGGCGTCACCTCAGCCACTGCCACCATCCCGTGACAGTCCAACGCCTTCCAGCCCGTCGCTTCCCGGTGCTGGGGGTCCCCCTGGGGGCACAGCCCCCCATCCCTTTGTCCCTGCCAGGGAGGGGTTGCAGTCTCTGGCCGAGGGAAGAGGGAGCGTCGGGATCCTTCCACCCGGATCCGTCCCCCACCAGCTTCACATCCCGCCTGGGGCCCTGGGAAAAGCAGGAGAAACGTGATGGGGAGCTGAGGATCTGCCAGGGAGGGGGAGAAACGCATGGAAACCACAGGAAAAAATACTCGGAGTATTAAGAAAGCGCCGGTAATGGATTAACGAGCTGAGAAACCGCACGCTGGCAGCGCTGGGGCCCAGACCTGCTCCTCTCCAGCACCTTCCCACCCAGAATTTCCCTGCCTGTGGTCCAAGGGGACAGTCCAGGGAGTCAACATTGGCTTGGACAGGAGCCCTGTGAGGTCCCATCCAACCCCTGCTCACCTCAGAGGTCCTGAGTCTCCAGCTCTGGACATTCCCTCACTCCCTGCAGCGCCCTGGGAGGGAAAGGGGGGTGGTTTAGGGCAGGGTCGCCGGGGTGGGGGTTCCCAAAGCCCCCCCAGGCAGGATGATATCACACCCACCTCCTCTCTGGCTCCTCGGGGTCGCAGTCTCCATCTTCCAGTGGCTGCTCCAGGACCTGTGTGGAGAGAGGGAAACAGGGAATGAGCCCAGGGGAAGGGGAAGATCTCCCCAGTAACACCCTCCCACCCCACTCAGCTCCTCCACTTGTCCCTCCATCTCAAAATGATTGGGAAAACGAGGCTCAACCCCCACTGGCCACGCGGGAAACTGAGGGGGGAGAGGCTGTCGGTGCGGGGAGGGGGGTCTTACCCTGCACTTATACTTGTAGAAGAGCAGCCCCCCCACTGCCAGCAGCACGGCCACCACGCCGGGCACCACGACGAACACCAGGGGCTCCTGGAGGCCCTCCCGGCCGGGCGGCTCCTTCCTGCGCTGCTCTGTGCCCGG
>NW_021940585.1:20300-24533 GCF_001715985.3 Manacus vitellinus | reverse complement strand
GCATCCCGGGGGGTGGCACCGACGCCGTGTCACCCATGGCGGCCCCCGGGAGCTCCTCGGTGCCCGAGCCCCCGTCCATGACACTGGGGGCCTGGGGTGGGGCCTCTAAGTCAGCGAGGGTGGCACGGAGGGGGCTGGGGGGGAGCTGGCTGCTAACGGGGGTCCCGTCCCTGCCCGAACGGGTGGCAGCAGAGAGGGAGGGCTGGGTGGCAGGAGGGAGGGCAGGGGACAGGCAATTGCAGTCAGGATCTGTCCCCACACCTGAAAGAAGCAGAGAGAAGAAACGGCCGTGGGGTCACCAGCCTCCAAGAGGGGGGCACAGCCAGCAGATCTGAGGGCGGGGGGAGCACCCCCTGGCCCTTCCCCGGGGCAAGTGGGTCAAACAGCCCCCAAAAAACGGGAGAGGCAGGGGACAGGCAGGAGCAGGCAGGAGCAGGCAGGGCAGGGAGGTGACAAGCAGCAGGTGGGACGAAGCAAACCCGTGTCACCGGGTCCCCTGAGCCGATGGCAGTGGGTTATCCAGGACTTGCAGGAGCCAGACAGCCACGTTTAACATCCCCCAGGGCACAGGGACACGGCACAGCTCCCACAGGGTGACAGGAGACAGCTCCTCCAGGGCCATGCAAACACAGCACGGGGGGCAACATCACTCTCCCTGACAGCTTGGCCAGGGCACACTGAGGCAGCTGCAGTGACACAGCCCAGGGCATGCAGACATTGGTGGCACAGCAGTCCCAGCACCTCCATTTCTCCTCTGGGGCTTTGAGTCGGAGCCGAGCCTGATGCCTCCAGCCAGCCCTTGGAGATGCCTCCCTGCCCCCCCTCAGCACCCCTCCCTGGCCTTGCTTCCAGCACATCCCACCTCCAAAGGGCAGCCAGCCCCTTCTCCCCCTGACACTGATGCAGAGCTCGCTGACACAGCACCACAACCACCCCCCCGTGACAAGGACCGAGGTGCCCACGTGTGCCCACAGACAGGGACACGTGGCTCTCAAGCTGCTCCATGCAGGTCAGCCCAAGCCCCCCCAGCCTGGCACGGGTTTAACTGGGCAGAGCAAAGCCTTGGTATCTCACCTGGTGGGGATTCAGCCCCCCTGGGCCCCGGGCAGGCCCTGTGGTAGACGTGGCTGCAATCCTTCTCAAAGGTCTCCTGGTTCTGCAGTAGCTGGTTGATGTCCTGGAAGAAATCCTTCACCAGGACCAGCATCTCATAGGGGGAGGTGGTGAACTCCTTGAAGCACATCTGGGACAGCTGGAGGAAGTGCCAGGCTCAGCGTCAGCCCTGTGACACACCCAGGGTCCCCATCACAGAGCTCCCAGGGCAAGGTTTGGTGGCTCCTCGTGTCCATGGACACCCCAACTCTGCTCCACATCATGGTTCTGCCCGTGCACCCGCCCCAGGATGGTCTGGACACCCCGTTTCACCCCAAGATGAGGACCCAGAGCCAAGGACACTGTACCATCCTCTCCTCATCATCCTCCTCCCTGATGCAGGGGTCGACGTTCTCGTCGATGCTGTGGTACATCCTGCGCACCGTCTGCATCTTCCTGGCGTTGGAAGAGTTCTCCTTGAACTCTGTTCGCTCCAAAATCTTGCCCAGCAGAGGAAAGGCGGCTTTCACATAGCAGATGGAGTCGTTCTGAGGACACGGATCCCCCCAAAAAAGGGAGAGTGAGTGGGCACTGGGTGGGCACTTGCCTGGGGGAAACCCTTCTACAATCCCACAGGATGCCCAAACTGGGACCTGGAAGCCACCTGGCCGAGCAGGATTGGTCCTTCCTGGGCTGCCTCCCACAAAGGGAGACAGGAGAGGGGAGATCTGGGATCTGGGAACCCCCTACCATGCACCAGTCCTGGAGATTTGGGATCTGGGAACCCCCCACCATGCACCAGTCCCGGTGCATGTCCTTGTCCTCTTCTGTCCCCAGCAAGGAGCCACTCACCAACTGCATCTTGTCGATGAACTTGAAGGAGACCCTGCCCGGGTGCTGCATCTGGGTGTCAGCCTGGAAGGACAGAGCAGGGCAGGGGTCACCCACATTCCCAGGGGACAGGGCAGGGGCTCTGAGGGGCTGGAGCTGAGCAGCCCCAGGAGTGCCATGCCCTGGGAACCAAGGGGCGCCCAAGTCCCCTGAATCTCCCAGCCCTGCTTCATCCCACACCATCCTCCTCCTCCTCCCCCTCACACAGCCACATCCCCGAGGCCAGTGCTCTGGCAGGGGCGAGCCCAGGATTCCTGCTCCCACCAGGATGTTGCACTCCCCTGGCTGCCTCTCCCTGTCTGCTCCCGCCCCACCTGCCCTCCTCCTCCTGCTCCTCTTCCTGCCGGCGCCACGGCAAAGCCCAGCCCCGCCGAGCTCTCCCCGCTCCCTCCGCCAGACCCAGGCTGCAAAGGAGCAGCCCGGCGTGCAGGAGGTGGCCGTGACACCGAGGTCACGCATCCCCCGGCATCACAAAGCGCGGGGGTCGCCCCCGCGGCGCCGCCGGCCCCCCGTGCCACGAGACCCTTTCCAGTCGGAGTAAAAACCCACCCCGAGCAAACCCCCTCCCTCCGGGCCGGCATCCCAGGCTGGGGGAGCCAGGGCTGCCAGAACTGCCGGCCGGCGATTCTCCTCCCAGCCTGGGATGCCGGCCCGGAAACAATTGCTCCATTATCCTGCAGGCGCTGGAGCTCCTCCATCTGCGAGGACAGGGCTGCAATCCCCAGCAGGAAAAGCGCGGCTTCCATTCAAACCTGCTCCATCCCACGGCCACGCACCCGGCTGGAACCCCCGGGGGTGCAGAGCAAAGGCTCCAGGGACGGGGGATCCCCTTTTCCCCCACAACCAGCACCCAGTTTGAACCCCCGGGGGTGCAGAGCAAAGGCTCCAGGGCTGGGGGATCCCTTCTTCCCCCACAACCAGCACCCAGTTTTAAAGCCCAGGGGTGCAGAGCAAAGGCTCCAGGGCTGGGGGTGCAGAGGGGGCTCGGGCAGAGGAAGCTGAGCAGCTTCTGGTTAAAGTGTGGTTGAAGAGGAAGAGGTGAAGGAGCCCGGACACAGCGGTTACACGGAGCTCGAAGCAAAAGCAGCCGCGGATCCGGAGGCGCCGCTCCCGCCTCTCTCCCGCCTCTCTCCCGCACTCCCGGCGGAATTTAATCTGCGACAACCCTGCAAATCCCTGCGTGCCCCCGATTCCCGCTTCTGCCCTGAACATCCGCGTGATTCCCCGCTCGGAGGTGAGCCAAGGGCCACGGAGAGGGAGACACGGCCCCGGCAGCGGCTCCGGGGGTTCGGGGGGGTGCCAGCCCCCGGAGCTGCCCGCGGGACGCCGGCACCCACCGCCCCAGCCCTGCCGGCTCCATCGCCCACCCGGCCTGGCCAGCGGCCTCCCTCGCTGCCTGCCACCCACCCACAGCCCCACTGCCAGCCCAGCTTCCAGGCAAGCAGCTGGACTCAGGAATGCAGCCGGATTCCTCCGCTTAACCCCTGCGGAACCGCCGGGAAAACACCCCAGCCCGCAGCGCCGGCCTCTCCACCGCTCCCTCAGCGCCCCTGCGCCCACCCGGGCCCGCGCCTGTCCCCTCCCCGGCCACACTCCTGCTTCCCTCTTCTCCCATCCCTCCTGCTGGCACTTTTCCACAGCCACCTTAATAAAGGCACAACAACTGTCACCCCTCGGTGCCCACTTGTCTGCGGTGCCCACGGATGCTCAGCTCCCGGGTACCATCCCTTCGCTGAGGGAGCTGAAAACCACCTGATTCCCTTATTTCGGCCCTAAATAACGGTTGATTCGTGCCCGCCCAGCCCCGAGCGATCCCCCATCCCCCGGCACAGCCCCGGGAGGGCACTCACCAGCTCCTGCAGCTCGGCCAGGTGCCTCTCGGTGATGATCTGCTGGCAGTAGCTGTTCTGCTCCGTCTCATGGATGCTGCAGACCAGGAGGAGGAGGAGAGACGACAGGAGGGTGCAGCGGAGCAGGGACACCTGAGCACGGCACAGGAGAAGCTTGGAGCAGGGATAACCCCACACCGAGCCCCCTGCCCTTCCCCACCACCCCCCACCTCTGTGGTGGACAAGGCTTGGCCACGGGCCAGCAAGATAATCCCACTGCGGTCCTCCAACCCCGCGCCCGTCCCCATCCTATTTTTAGGAGCACCAGGTCAGCAGGGAATTTCCCAGGGCCCGGTGACACAAGCCTGGATGTGGCTCTTGGTCACCTCCACGTTCCCCATCCAGCCCCTCTCCCCTCTCC
>NW_021940585.1:13856-17803 GCF_001715985.3 Manacus vitellinus | reverse complement strand
CAGACCCACGTGTGTGCCCCAGACCCACACACAGACACACGTGTGTGCCCCAGACCCACACAGACACACGTGTGTGCCCCAGACCCACGCACAGACACACGTGTGTGCCCCAGACCCACGCACAGACACACGTGTGCCCCAGACCCATGCACAGACACACGTGTGCCCCAGACCCACGCACAGACACATGTGTGTGCCCCAGACCCACACACAGACACACGTGTGTGTGTGCCCCAGACCCACACAGACACATGTGTGTGCCCCAGACCCACGCACAGACACACGTGTGCACAGCCAGCAATGCCCAGGGAGCCTCCCGGGGGAATCGGGGGGTTGGGATGGAGCCGACAGGGACCAGGGAACAGCAGAGGACCCGGATGTTCCTGCAGGGCTGATTCCCACCCCACCGGTGCTTTTCTGACACGGAGGTGTGTGAGCAGAGCTGGGGGGAGGGCAGGAGCGGGTCCCAGGGGGCAGGGATGGATCCGTGGGCACGGGTGGGCACGGACAGAGCCGTGGGCACGGATGGATCCTCATGGGCATGGACGGATCTGTGCACGTGATGGATCCATACATGTGTGGATGGATCCATGTGCATGGATGTATCCTCATGGGCATGGATGGATCCACATGTGCATGGATGGATCCATGTGTATGGATGTATCCTCATGTGCATGGATGGATCCACATGTGCATGGATGGATCCATGTGCATGGATGGATCCACATGTGCATGGATGGATCCATGTGTATGGATGTATCCTCATGGGCATGGATGGATCCATGTGCATGGATGGATCCACATGTGCATGGATGGATCCATGTGTATGGATGTATCCTCATGGGCATGGATGGATCCATGTGTATGGATGGATCCACATGGGCATGGACAGATCTGTGTACGTGATGGATCCATATGTGCATGGATGGATCCATGTGCACGGATGTATCCACATGGGCATGGATGTATCCACGTGCATGGATGGACCCACGTGTGCATGGACAGATCCATGTGCTTGGATGGATCCACATGTGCACGAGCAGCGCATTTGCATGGATGAGCATGGACACCTGTGTGCACACGTGGGCCTGGACACACACGTGTGCATGGATGGATCCATTTGCATGGATGAGCATGGACACCTGTGTGCACACGTGGGCATGGACACACATGTGTGCATGGATGGATCCATTTGCATGGATATGCATGGACACCTGTGTGCACACACGTGTATGGATAGATCCACACAGACAGGGACAGTTCCATGTGCATGGATGGATCCACACAGGCCTGGACAGATCCGTGGGCATGGATGGATCCACACGTGCCCAGATGGTCCGTGTGTTTGTGCAGACCCATTTTCCCAGGTGTGTAGCAGGGATCCATGAGTGCATGGATGGATCCACGTGCAGGGAAGCCACACAGATCCCAGTGGGATGGATCCATGTGCAGGGAAGCACACACAGATCCCTGTGGGATGGATCCGTGTGCAGGGAAGCACAGACAGATCTCCATGGGCTGGATCCATGTACAGGGAAGCACAGACAGATCCCCGTGGGATGGATCCATGTACAGGGAAGCACAGACAGATCCCTGTGGGCTGGATCCATGTGCAGGGAAGCACAGACAGATCTCCATGGGCTGGATCCATGTGCAGGGAAGCACAGACAGATCCCTGTGGGATGGATCCATGTGCAGGGAAGCACACACAGATCCCAGCGGGATGGATCCACGTGCAGGGAAGCACACACAGATCACTGTGGGATGGATCCATGTGCAGGGAAGCACACACAGATCCCTGTGGGATGGATCCATGTACAGGGAAGCACAGACAGATCCCTGTGGGATGGATCCATGTGCAGGGAAGCACAGACAGATCTCCATGGAATGGATCCATGTGCAGGGAAGCACAGACAGATACCCAAGGGACCAGATCCAGGGCGGTGCAGCAGCAGCCCCATTCCCAACTCTGGGATTTTCCCCTTGGCTTCCTGTTTGTTTTGCAGGCACTGGAAGCAATCAGTGAGCACGAGGTGATCCAGTGCCGTGCCAAGGGCTCCTCACCCGCCCAGTGAGACAGAAAGCCAAGCTCTCCACAAACACAGCGGGGTCTGGCTGTGACAGGGGAGGTGGCAGTGGGGCCACTTGTGGGTGACAGCCACCACATCCGAGCTCTGAGCCAGCAGGATCTGCTCCCCGGGCCGGAAACGCTGCTGGGGCTGCAGGAGCTGCTGCTGAGGGGTTTCCTCAGAGCTCAGAGGATCCCGAGCAAGTGGAGCGCCGGGATCAGGGACCTGCAGAGGAGCAATGGGCAGCTGGGGAGGAGCTGGGATCTGTCTGGAGCTGAGGACAGCAGGGACAGCCCCGGGATGGCATCAGACCTGCATGGGCACGTGGGGGTCACATGTTGTGTCACACGTGTGTTATCACCCAGGTCTGATCAGCCACGGGTGTCCCTGAGCAACAGCCACAGATAAACATCTGGGGGGGGAGGATGGGGGTTAGAAACCAGCCGACTTCACAAAATAACCCCTTTCTCCCCAAAACACCAAGGGGTTGGTCTTCGTCCTTCACCACGAGCTGCCCTGGGAGCCTCAGCAGCCCCGGGGTGGGAGGAGACCGGGGTGGGCACCGGGGACCCGGTGGGTGACACAGCACCGGGGGTGACTCACGGGGACCCCGTGCCAGCACGTGGGGCCCTTTCACACCAGCTGAGGCCACTCTGCTGCTTCTCCCCAGCTCACTCACCCCCCTCCCCCTCAAAGTGGCCGGAAAAGTGTCACATCCCAGTCATGGGGCGAGCAGTGGGGCAGTGGGACGGGGGGACAGCGGGGCGCAGGGACGCAGCACAGAGGGACGGGTTAATATTAATCCACCTCCTGCGTGACGAAGGGCGAGACCAGCAGCCGCCTCTTTCTTTTTGGCAGGGAAGTGGTTTTTTGCCCCTCCTCCCCTCCCAAACCTGCTGAAATCCCTGAGTCATGGGGCAGAAATGGAGCCATTGGGAGGTGACAGCGGTGGCAGCAACACCCGTGCCCTCAACAAGGCTGGAAAAAACGGGGGACGAAAAACTCGGGCTGGTTGTTCCCTCTCCCAGTTGCAAACTGGGACCAGTGGCAGTGTCACCACCCACTGACACTGCACCGGTGTGGGGGCTGCTGTGCCCACCCAGAGGGGAAAAGTGGGGTGAGGCTCTGGGGGTCCTGGGCATCCTGAGGGTCCCCAAGTCTGCTGGCACCCGGCACAGGGGGTGCAGAGATGGAGGAGGGGGATGCAGGGATGGAGGAGGGGGATGCAGGGATGCAGGAGGGGGGATACAGGGGTGCAGGAGCAGGGATATAGGATGTTCCTGGCTCCGAAGGACCTGGAGCAGACACCAGCACCACCCCTGTGCAGCCACATCTCCACCGTGTCTGAGTTTAGAGCATCCCTGCACCTCAGTCCTGCTGCTTCCATGATTCCAGCTCTTCCCCCATGGGAGCAGGAGCACATCCCAAACCAGCATCTCATTTTGGGAGGCCTTTCGCCCACCAGCGAGCCCCAGATCAGGGATAAAACCTGCAGCATATCCGATCCCCCCCGGCTGCGTCCAAAGCCGAGCCTGGATCTGGCAGCGCGTCTGCGGAGAAAGTTATTTCCAGCAGGGAAGTGTTGCGAGATCCTAATCTGTTCCTTCCCGGCGGTGATTCACGGGGCTGGGATGCCGATGGACGAGTCTCCCGGGCACTCAGCGGAGCCAGGATCGCCCCCCCGACACGATCCGCGATGGAGTGGTGTGTGGCCAGGCTGGAAATCCCCATGGAAAGGTCCCCAGCCGGTTCCTTCGGGAGCGGAGGAATGCGGGTGGCAGGCGCTCTCCTCATCCCGCTGCCAGCCGTGGGATCGGGATGTGTCCGTGTGGTTGGAGCCTTCGTCCCGCGGCAAACCCCCCAGTTCCTCCCTTCCAT
>NW_021940585.1:6204-11146 GCF_001715985.3 Manacus vitellinus | reverse complement strand
TGAACTTCAGGCAGCTTTTGGAGGCATGGTGGTGCCGTGGGAGCTCCCAGTGGCTCCACACCTGGATCCATCCCTTTTCCAACACAGGGATGAAGTTCAGGCAGTTTCTTGGAGGGATGGTGGGGCTGGAGAAGCTGGGGGTGGCTCCAGACCTGGATCCAGCCCTTTCCCGTGGCAGGGGTGAACTTCAGGCAGTTTTTTCGAGAGGTGGTGATGCTGAGGGAGCTGTTTGGGGCTCCAGACCTGAATCCATCCCTCTCCCGACACAGGGAGGCGGCTCAGGTGGCTGTTTGGGGGATGGTGGTGCCCCAGGACACACGTGCTCCCCCCCCCGGCTGTGCTGGCAGCCCTGGCTGGGCCTGGGGGTTCATTTTGGGCTGAAAACAGGAGATTTGGAAGTGTCACAAAGGTTCATGGGGGGAGGGGGGAGACCAGGGGGTGCCGAGGAGTTTGGGAGTGTCCCAAAGCACCCCCACCCTTACATTTCTCCATCCAAACCCTGCCTTTGGGAAGGGCCTGGAATCCACTCCCATTTATTGAAAGCATCTCTGGGGCTCTGGAAAACAAAATAAATGTGACCCAAACACTGAGTCCGACCCCCCCTTCCAGGCAGCCCCAGCTCTGGCACCAGGGGAAGGGCCAGGGATGGAGCAGGGCCAGGAGCGTGCCGGCATCTCCTGGCAAAACTCCGCCGCGTCCCATTCCCGCTGCTCCCACGCTCCCAGGGCTAAATCCGGCCTTTCCCATCTCCCTCGCAGCTGGACGAGATGCTCCTGCCTCCATCCCAGTGGGACCTTCCCCATCCTCTTCCCCCCCACCCCTCGTGATTCCTTCTCATCCGAGAGCGATGGGACAACCCCCCCCCCGCTGTTTGTCTGGGGGGGACCCGGAGGGGGACACTCCAATTTCGGTGCCTTTGCTGCTTTTCCCAGGAAAGCTGATGGTCCTTGCAGCAGGTGGGATGTGACCCTGCTCATCCAGGGAGCAAACACCCCATCCTGCAGGGGGGACCGTTGCCGGGGGGGTGAGGATGGGTGGGAAGTTTTGCTCATGCAGAGCTGGTCAGTAATGGGGTCCCGTGGGGGTTTTGGGGTCTGTGGCGCTCAGGGCAGGAGATGTTTTGGGATAAGTGGGATCACCACGCCAAGAGCATTGGATCATCCCCGGGACAGCACAAACAACCTCCAGCCACCACCAGAAAAACAGAGGCTGATGCATCTTGGCATGAGCTGCTGCACCTCCGCCCAGAGTCCCGCCCGGAGCCCCCGGGAGCGCCGGGAAGCGGCTCCTCAGCCCCCCTGGAATCCTGCAGGGAGGGTGGGAATGGCGCCTGGAGAGGCTGGAGAGCACAAAAAACCCGATAAAAGCCCTGCCAGGGGACTTATGGCCCCAGAGAGGGGGGGATGCTCAGGGGACCCCCAGTGTGGGTCATTTTCCATGTGCTTGCAGGGGGAGGAGGCAGGACTGGGGATGGGATGCAGGGCTGGGGTTGGGATGCAGGATTGGGGGTGGGATGCAGGATTGGGGTTGGGATGCAGGATTGGGGTTGGGATGCAGGATTGGAGCTGGGAGGCAGGACTGGGGCCGGGGATGCAGGAATGGGGATGGGATGAAGGATTGGGGTTGGGAGGCAGGATTGGGGTTGGGAGGCAGAATTAGGTTGGGAGGCAGGATTGGGGCTGGGATGCTAAGTGTCTCCAGGTCATGGAGAGACTCAGCAGCTCCCAGCATGATTCCTCACACCCAGAGGAGTGTAGGGATCCAAGGATTTGGAAAGATTCAGATTTAGGAGCCGAGATGAGCCAGGCCAGTGCCAGCCCAGCCCGGAGAGAGGAGCTGGGGCTGATCCAGCCCCAAAGCCCTGGGGAAGGGCAATGCCACGGGGCCAGTCTGCTGCTACCACCCCTCCAGTGCTCCTAATTAAGGATAATCCCTTGGAATTTTGTCCAGTGGCCACTGCTGTCGCATCTGCGGGTCGTGCTGCATTTCCAAGGAACCACAAGAGTTTTCCATCCTCTCTGGATTAGTGTGTGGTTCCCGCCCCAGCAGCCCCAGGCTCAGCCAGGACACCATGTCCCCAGGGGTCCCCTGGGCTGTTGAAATTCCTGATGCCCCCCTGGCCCAGCCGTGCCCCCTGGGGACAGCCCAGCCCCTGGAGGTGGCACAGGCACAAGCGATCCTGCTTCCCAGAAAACAGCCCCGAGGGGACTCGGGATCCCAGGGGAGCTGCCCTGTGTCCTTCCAAGCCAAGCTGCACCAAATCCCAGGGCTGGTGGCCCCGCTCCATGGCCCTGTGACTGTCCCCAGGGACTGGGGAGCCCCTGGGTGTCCCTTCAATGCTGTGGAAAAGCAGGACACGAGCTGGGATCAACATCCCGGGGAGCACCTGGTCACTCGGTGGGTGGGATAAACCCCCCTGGAGCTCCTGCCTCTGACACCCAAAGGGTCCCTCGTGCTGTGCTCATGCCCCCAGGCCCCACCTCGGATCCAGCAGTGCCTCGGCCACATCTGGGGCTGATTTTCCAAGCAAAGCCACATCGGCCTCTGGGATGGGGAAACCGCGCCGGGAAACCCGGCGGGAAGCGAGGCAGGAGCCCGAGGGGCTGGCCAGGATGTGGTGGCTTGACCAGGAGGAAAGTGGGGCTGGGTGGATGGGAGAGGGCCCCCAGAGCTTCCCCCGCCCACCACGGCCAGAGCCGGCCGTGGGCCCGGCGGGAATTACCGCAGAGCCAGAGGCATGTTCCTGCGGCGCTCCATGACCTTCACCGCCACGTGCTCGGCGAGGGGGAAGGAAAGAGGAATTTATCTGCTTTTAATTTTTAAGAATGAACTCTGCCTGAGCTCTCCCGGGGGGGGCCAGGGGGTGAGACGCACTGCAGCAGCCTTTACACGGCAGCAACAACCCCGGGGGGACGGCGGAGCCTCCGGCCCACGCGTGGCCGGGACGAGGGACGGATGTGACGGAGCCGTGTCCACCCCCAGGACCCCCCCTCTGCCTTGTCCCACCCTTGTCACCCACGGGGCCGTCACTGTGACCCCCTGGGCGCTGCCCACCCCACCCTGCACGTCCTGGGTGCCCGAGGGGAGCTCGGCTGGGAAACAAGGGAAGGGGAAGTTGTGCTGAGGGTCATAAACACATCAAAACCGTTTGTGGTTTCCTCGGGGTGACATCCTCCTTCCTTCTGCCAGCCCTGGTGACATCCTCCATCTCCATCTCCCAGCCCCGGGTGCTGTCCCAAGGGCTTGGCTCAGGGAAGGCAGAGCTGGATCCCAATCCCGCCCCAGGACTGGAACACCCAGGATGCAGGAAGGGAAATGCCCATGAAAAAGAAGGAAAATATGAATTCTTCCTGGTGAGAGTGGCACAGTGCTGGGATGGAACCCACCTCTGTCCCCAGGGGTGCAGCCCACCTCCATCCTCAGGGATTGTCCCATCTCCATCCTCAGGAATGGATCCCACCTCCATCCCTGGGGATGCCAAAATCCTCCCTGGCTGCAGCAGAGACCAGGATGGGATTTAGAGTGGGAACCAAGTGGCCACGGAGCCCTTGAGTGGCTGAAAACACTGCAGAAAAGGACAGCAGCTGGGATCAACTCCCTGGAAAAGCCCAGACCTCTCTGAGCCGCTGATTCCTCCTGCCCAGTGCCAGCTCTCCCAGCTGGGACATCCTGGAGGGCTTTGGCTCCAGGTCAGCCCTTCCCTGGCTCTGTGTCCATGGAGGTCCCTGACCCCAAAGCAGCACCTTTGTTTCAGGGTCAGGGAAAAAGAATGGAACCCCAGGAAAGCAGGAGACACCAGCAGCAGGATCACCCCCTGGACATGGATTTAAGAAGGAATCATCACCCAGGAGGATGGAAATGAGCCGATGGATTCTCCATTTGCAGCTCCTGGCACAGGGAGCGAGCAGGACCTGCGCTCACCGAGAGATGGATTAGGATTGGGATTAGATCTGGGATAAGAACCCAACAACCTCCCTCCACGCCCCCAAAACATTCCTGCCTGAGGGAGGCAACTTTCTGCTGCCTGGCACCAGGAGCACCCCCTGGCAGCTCCTCTCAGCTCCCAGGGATCAGCAGGAACAGGGATGTGCCCAAACTCCGCCGTCAGCACCGGGCGCTTCTCCCCTTGGGAAGGGAAAAGCGGATCCAAGGGGATGAGCTTGGCCTGCCCCGGAGGGGGCTGGGTTTGGGGGTGTCCGGGAAGATGCTTCACGTGCCAAAGGTCCAGCTCACCCCCCCCCGTCCCCCCAGGGTGCCGCTTTTGGGCTGCTTTCCCAGGATCCTCACACATTCCAGCCGGGACCGGCGGCTGAGTCAGCCCGGACTGGAGGAGGGACCTGCCAGGGGACAAGGGACCTTCCAGCCACCTGACCCCCCAGGGAGGGGCAACACTGGGCACCCCAACCCCCGGGCACCTCGTTAACGGGACATCCTCATTAATGGGACACCCTCATTAACAGGACACCCTCATTAACAGGACATCCTCATTAATGGGACACCCTCGTTAACGGCACACCCTCATTAACGGCACACCCTCTTTAACAGGACACCCTCGTTGATGGGGTACCTCCATCTCATGTCATCTTCATTAATGGGACACCCTCGTTAATGGGGTACCCCCAGCTCAGGGTATCCTTATTAAGGGGGCAGCCTCATTAATGAGGGACCCTCACCTTTGGGGTGCCCCCTCATCTCCAGGGCCCCCTCCTTAATGGGACACCCTCATTAATGGGGTACCTTCATCTCCAGGGCCCCCTCATTAATGGGACACCCTCATTACTGGGGAACCCCTATCTCCAGGGCCCCTCATTAATGGAGTACCCTCATTAATGGAGTACCTTCATCTCCAGGGTCCCCTCATTAATGGGACACCCTCATTACTGGGGAACCCCCATCTCCAGGGCCCCTCATTCATAACGAAGGGTACCCCCTCATTAATGGG
>NW_021940585.1:2753-4069 GCF_001715985.3 Manacus vitellinus | reverse complement strand
TTTATTTTATTTTACTTTATTTTATTTTACTTCATTTTATTTTATTTTATTCTTTTATTTTATTTTATTCTTGTTTTCCTCTTTATTTTATTTTACTTCATTTTATTTTACTTCATTTTATTTTATTTCACTTCCTATTTTTCCTTTATTTAACCTTGCTGTTGATTTTATTTCGTTTTATTTCACTTCATATTTTTCCTTTATTTAATTTTGTTGTTGATTTCATTTTGTTTTATTTCACTCCGCTTTATTTTATTTTACTTCACTTTATTTCATTTATTTTGCTTTATTTATTAAATTGCATTGCATCACATTTGTTTTATTTTATTTCGTTTTCTCTTATTTTATCTCATTCCATTTATTTTATTTTCTCTTGTGTTATTTAAAGAGCAATAATTGCCCAATTCCAGCCTCTAGATCCCAAAATCCCCTTTTAATTCATTCTTTTTTTATAGGCTGGGATCTCTGAGCCCCCTCAGCCCCTCCCTGTGGCCTCTGAACCCCAACTCCTGATCCCCCCTCCTCACTCCCACCCCAATTCCAGCCCCGGGATGGCTCAGGGACCCAGTATTTCCCAAACCACTGGTTAGGGGTTGGATTTGGATGGGATTTGGATTTGGGTTGGTTTTGGGTTGGATTTGGGTGGAATTTGAGTTGGATTTGGGTTGGGTTTGGATTTGGGTTGGATTTGAGTTTGGATTTGTGTTGGATTTGGGTTGGATTTGGGTTTGAGTTGGATTCGGTTTGGATCTGAGTTGCATTTGGGTTTGGGTGGGATTTGGGTTTGGGTGGGATTTGGGTTGGATTTGTGTTGGATTTGGGTGGGATTTGGGTTGGATTTGGGTTGAATTTGGGTGGGATTTGGGTTAGACTTGGGTGGGATTTTGGTTTGATTTGCGTTGGTTTGGGGTTGGATTTGGGTTGGGTTTGGGGTTGGATTTCAGTGGGATTTGGGTTGGATTTGGGTTGGTTTGGGCTGGATTTGGGAGCCATTTGGGTTCGTTTGGGTTGGTTTGGGGTTGGATTTCAGTGGGATTGGGGTTGGATTTGGATTTGCGCTGGTTTGGGGTTGGATTTGGGTGGGAATCAGGCTGGAGATGCTGCCTGGGGCTGGCAGAGCGTGGACACACCTGGATAGACTGTCCATGACTCCAGAGAGTTGGATGTTCCTTCCCCAAAACTCCCAGGGAGCGATTCCAGGACCTGCCCCCCCCTTGTCCGAGGTGTCCCTGATCCCGAGGGATCGTCCTGCCTGAGGCTCCACGGGGTGGGATGGGGCCAGTTCCTCCTCCCTGCTCCGCTTCCCACCGGAGCCA
>NW_021940585.1:0-2196 GCF_001715985.3 Manacus vitellinus | reverse complement strand
GGGACCCCCCCACGGCCTCTCCCTCCACACCCCGACCAGCTCAGCCTCATGTGCCTCAGCCCCATCTGCCTCATCCTCCCTGGAAAGATGCCAGCGGAAGTTGGTTTTCCCTGGAAAAACCAGCAGGTTGACCCCATTCTCCTCCCCGTGGTGCCCACGTGCTCCATATTCCAGGGGGCATCCACGGTGGGGGGGGCTTTGGGGTCTCCAGCCAGCTCTGGATGCTCCATCCAGGCCAGAAAATCCCCTCACTTTCTTCCAGGACAGAGTTGGGATTCCTGGGCTTTGCTGAGATCCCATCGGGTCCCTCGGATCCCGGGGTGGGGGATTTGCTGGCTGAGCTCTGCTCACCCCTAAATTTGTGGGGATTTGGGGGTGGAGGAACATCTCAAGGGTCAGATCCTGGCCCTGGAGAGGAGCTGCTCTGGCAGGACCTTTTGGGAAGCTTTTGGATTGGGTTCACCCCCTGGTTTGGGAAGCGACGAGGAAGAGGGAAGGGATGGGAAGCAGGATGGAGACAGCTCTTCCATGGGGGAATTCATCCCAAATGCCAAAACTGGAGCAGAATAAACCCATTTCCAAGGGCTCCCTGGGGGCCCTGAGGGGCTTCCCAGCACTCCAGGAACCCATTCCCCATCCCGGAGAAGGACCTGGGATAACTTCGGAGGTCCCACCTCCCCGCCCTCTCCCACCCCAGCCACCACATCCAGCCTTTCCCCAGCACCCGGAATGTGGGAAACATTGGGAAGCACCTCCAGACCCTCCGGGGATTCTCAGGAGCTCTGCCACCCCCAGCCCAGGGCTGTAACCTGCTCATTTGCATGTCCTTATCACCCCTAATTAAACCCTTGTGGTACCCTCGGAGCCCCCCCCCGCCCTGGAAATCCCAGGAGCTCTGCCACCCCCAGCCCAGGGCTGTAACCTGCTCATTTGCATGTCCTTATCACCCCTAATTAAACCCTTGTGGTGCCCTCGGAGCCCCCCCCGCCCTGGAAATCCCCGGGATGTGCTGCCAGGATCGGGGAGGGTGGGAAGCAAACAGGACGGGTCCCACACACATGGGTGGCCTTGGGGACGTTGGTTTTCCCTCCTCACCCTAAAAATTCTTGCAGGTTTGTGGCCAAAGCCACGGGGCCGTGGAGGAAATCCAGCTTTTTGTGGGGTCGTGTCACTCCCGGCCCAGCCCCGGCCCAGGATCATGGTTCAGGATTTGGGGGGACACGAGGGATGGGGCCACCGAGTGCAGCTCCCTCGGTGAAATGGGGAAAAAAACCATTTCAAGCTCTTCAAGGGAAAAAAGCTGCTGGTGGGGGGGTCACTGGGCTCCATCTGGGAGGGATTCCCAGCCGTGGGAATCCCTGGCTGAGCTGGACGTGGTCACCTGTCACCCCGGGGGTCACCCACTGCCCACCTTCTCCATCACCCTCCAGAAACGGGAGAGGGGAAAAAAATCAGCCCCCAGGGAGTTTCCCCGGGGGATTTTGGGAAGCCAACGAGCCAGGAAAGCCCCAGGGACTTCATCCTGTTCCTCTGAAGGGATGGGATCGGTGACGCGCTGGGAAAACCGGGATCGGCCGGAGCAACGTGGACCAGGACACCCCACGGGCACTGAGCTGGTGGCACCGGGGGCTGGGACCCCAAGGGGGGAACCCCAAGGACATTCTCAGGGCAGGGAGGGGTTTGGGGGCAGAGCTGAGACAGGACCTGCAGGGGTGGCAGAGGAGTGACACCCCAGTGACACCCTCCCCAGAGGGACCAGCAGGGTGAAGGACACAGCAGGGTGACAGGACACAGCAGGGTGACAGGACACAGCAGGGTGAAGGACACAGCAGGGTGACAGGGACCAGTGGGGTAATGAGGACCCAGCAGGGTGACAGGAGCCAGCAGGGTGATGAGGACCCAAAAGGGTGATGGGGGACAGGAGGGTAATGGAGACCAGGAGAGTGACAGGGACACAGCAGGTGACGTGGACCCCGCGGGGTGACAAGGACCCAAAAGTGCAACAGGGACAAGTAGGGTGACAGCGACCCAGCAGATGACAGGGACAAGCAGGGTGCTGAGGATCCAAAAGGGTGACGGGGACCAGAAGAATGTTGGGGATCCAGCAGGTGACAGGGACCAGCAAGTGACAGGAATGAGTAGGGTGACAGTGACCCGGCAGGGTGACAGGGACTAGCAAGTGACAGGGACAAGCAG
>NW_021940584.1:6137-8386 GCF_001715985.3 Manacus vitellinus | reverse complement strand
CCAGGACAGTGGTCCCAGAGCAGCCAAGAACAATCACAATTGCCTTGTCCATCCCTCAGGCCATGGGGCATCTCAGACAGGGCAGAGCAGGTGACACCTTGCAGGGCTGAGGGGCCTCCAGCCCCTGGCAGTGGCAGCAGGAGCCAGGGAGACACTGCCCCTACTGCCAGGAACTGGGGGTGTGTGCAAGGGAAGGACTCCTGTCTCTGCACAGCCCTGGGGGTGTGAGCAGGGCAGGAGCCCAGCTCAGCTCTGGAGCCCTGTCAGAGCCCTGACACTTCTGGGGTGACTCCAGGAACAGCCTTCACTGGCCCAGGGACATTCATCTTCCCAGCCTCACACACATCCCCTGCAAAGGGCCCTGTCTCCTTCATCACCCTGCTCTGCCTTTCTGGCCTGGTCCTTTCATTCCACACCAGCAAAGCAGCCTGGGCACCATCTCACCTGGGCACTCAGAGGGGTTCTGGGACCAGGACTGGTGTTGTTCTCCAGAACATTTGTCCCTTTTCCCATGGCACAGGGCACAGCTCGCTGGTATGACAACACTGCCAGGGACACATACCTTGGAGAGACCTTTGACAGCAAAAATAGGGAGATGAAGAACAAAAGAGGCAAAATTAGACACACGAAATGTGTTCAAAAAATTCAGCTGCTCCTCTGAACAATATTTCTTCATTTGAATCATTGGTAGGAAATTTATTTTGATAAGTAGCTGTACAAACCTGTTCATACAGTGAGTGAATCAGGTCACAGAATATGGATTTGGTTTTTCGGTGAAAAAAACTATGAAAAAATTCTAAAAATTTATACAAATTAAAAAAAAAATAACCCTTTAAATGTTGGACAGGAAACCTTGAGCAATTTCTGTAGAGGTTTCCACTCTCTCCTAAAATCCACACTCGTGGCTTCAGACCATGACTTGCCAGAGCAGTCCCAGAGCTGGCCACTGCCCAGAGATGCCCTGGGGCAGCTCCAGTGTCCAAGTGGGACAAGTGGCCCAGGGTGTGTGGGAGCCCTTTGGAGCAGGAGCTGGTGGGCAGGAAGGGCCCATCTGGGGAGGGTCAGGGAATCCCCCCCTGCAGCCCTGCTGCCCAGGCTGAGGAGGGTCCTCTCCAGCCCACAGCACATCGTGTGCCCTTGGGGGCTGGGCTGCCAGGGCTGTTCCCAGGAACTGACTGGCCAAGGAGGGCAGGCAGATGCTCAGGGGTCCTGAGGGTCATCACAGAGCTGAGCCCATCCAGATGAAAGATTTGGGGAGGTCAGGAGGAACCTGCACAAAAGGGATAAGACAATTGGGGAAGGAAAGAAAGGCTTGGCCAACAGAGATCAAAGATTTCATGAGGTAAAACCAGGTGCAGTTAAGGCTGAGGGTGCTGCAGCACAGCCTGTGCAAACATTCCGGATGGGTCTTTCCCCTTTTTGTAACCTCAAGCCCCAAAACTACCTAAAAGTGCTGCCCCTCCCATTGGAAGGAATCCACTGCTCTACTCCCAGCCTCAACCTGACCTTGAAGGCAAAGCTCAAACCCAGAAGTCCAGATTCTTCTTTGTACTCCAATGCCCACCTCTATCCAAACCTGCACTGTCAGTGTGAAAATCAAAGCTTTAATCTTGACCCAGCCCAAAACCCTCTTCCCCTAATCCTGAAGCAGACACTGCCAGCAGAACAACAAACCCCCCTCAGCTTCTGCCTAATCCCCACCCTGAGCTCTAAACCCCAAGCCCTGACCATTAAGCCCCCCCACAGCCCCTGGGAGCAGGACAAGGACCTGGAAGGCCCCGGAAGGCCCCGAGCAGGCCCAGGGGGTTGGCAGAGGAACGGGAGGTGCCCTGTCCCTGCTCAGCCTGTGGCACACAAGGAACAGAGGGGCGGCAATGCCAGCAGGAGTCAGCGGTGCCTCAGGATGCCGAGGGGGCCCAGGGCTGCCAAGGGGCTACCAGGTCACCTCTGTCCCAGCCCTGCCAGGCAGCAGCAGCCTCGGGCACCAAGAGTCAGGGGAGCCGTCTGTGCACACCCCTGAGAGCTGCCCCAGTTGAGTGTCACTCTCAGGGGTCCTGAGGAACTCTGGGGTCTGGCAACACAAACCTCCTAGAGTTTTAGAAGGCAAAGAGGCCAGTCCTGCCCTGGGGGTAGAATAACCCCGAGATGAGGGCGGGGCCCTGAGGAGCTCTGGAGTGACCCCCAGGAGAAGGGCCTGGGCTCTGGCAGGGATGTCCTGTGGCACAGGGGCTCAGGATCCAAGTTCAGAA
>NW_021940584.1:0-1752 GCF_001715985.3 Manacus vitellinus | reverse complement strand
GTTGCACTTTTTAAAGGTGCAAGGAACACTCAATTCAACCCTCCCAGTTGAATCAATAACACTCCAATAAATACCCACATCAGAAAAGCATCTCTTTTAAGTCCTGAAAACCAGACAAGGGACTTTCCACATGGGTGTCCTGTCATCCAGAACTATTAGGGAAGAATTCAATAGAATAAAGAAGTCTGGAAGTGTTCTGTCCAAGATCAAGGTGAGATTCTCTATCTTCTAACATTTCACTGACCTAGGAAGCAAGAATTTGGCACAGAATTAATACTGGAGAAAAATGAGACCAGTGAAAGATCCTGAGCTCGGGAGAACCTGACTGTGCTGAGGAATCAGAGCTTTCACCCTGGGAAATGAACTGCTCTGAAAGAGTGGGAAGAAACCAGGAACAAAGGCTGAGTTGAAATGCTCAAGAGTAAACAACTCCTTCCTCACCAAAAGGTCTGAGCTCCCCTTAACTCATCTCTAGACATCCATGGAAATAAAAGAGCCTGACCTTGATCCCAAGGGAAACAAAGACAAATTCCAAAGCTTTAGCTGGAGCAAGGTTGGGGGGGGGATGTGTCACTCCTCTGTGACATCACATGCTCCCCGTGACATCACATCCTTCCTGTGACATCACACCTACCTTATAACATCACATCCTCCCCGTGACACCACATCTCCCCTATGACGTCATGTCTTCCCCTGTGACATCACATCCTCCCCAGGACATCACATCCTTGTTGTGATATCAAGGCTCCTCTATGATGTCACATCCATCATATGACATCACATCTCTCCTGTGATACCATATCATCCCTGTGACATCACAATTCTTCTGTGACATCACATCCTTCCTGTGACATCACATCTCCTCTATTATGTCACATCCATCAAATGACATCACAGCTCCCCTGTGACATCGTACCTCTCCATGACATCATAGCCTTCCCTTGACACCACAGCTTCCCTGTGACATCACAGCCTCCCCTATGATGACACAATCATCATATGACATCACATTTCCTGTGACATCACATCTCTCCTGTGATATCATATCATCCCTGTGACATCACATCCATCATATGACACCACATCTCTCCTCTGATAATATATCATCCCTCTGACATCACACCTGCCCCGTGACATCACATCTCCCCTAGGACATCACATCCCTCCTGTGACATCACATCTCCCCAGTGACGTCACATCCATCATATGATGTCACATCTCTCATGCGGTCTCATATCATCTCTGTGACATCACACCCTTCCTGTGACATCACATCCTTCCCTATGACTTCACAACCATCATCATACCTCCACATGACATCGCAGCTCCCCTATGACATCACATCTTTCCTGTGACATCACATATCTCCTGTGATATCATTTCATCCCTGTGACGCCACGTCCTGCCCTGTGACATCATATCATCCCTGTGTCAACAAGACTCCCCTATGATGTCACATCCATCATATGACATCACATCTCTTCTGTGACATCACATCCTTCCTGTGACATAACATCTCTTCTATGATGTCACATCCATCACATGACATCACACCTCTCCTGATATATAATATCCTCCCTGTGACATCATGGCCTGCCCTGTGACATCACATCGTCCCCATGAAATCACAGCTCCCCTGTGACATCACATCCTTCTTGTGACATCCCACCTGCCCTGTGACATCACATTCTTCATGTGACATCACATCTCCCCTATGACATCACAGCCATCATATGACCTCACATCTCCTCT
>NW_021940583.1:5593-7504 GCF_001715985.3 Manacus vitellinus | reverse complement strand
GTCCAAGGCCAGGTGGGAGCAACCTGGGCTAGTGGAAGGTGTCCCTGCCCATGGCAGGGGGTTGGACTAAATGTCCTTTCAAGGTCCCTTCCAGCCCAACCCATCCCATGGCTCTCTGATGGTGCTGTGGGGCTGCTGCACTGAACCCTCCTGGCGGTGAAAGCTTTTGGCAAATGGCCCCTGGTGAGATGTGAAGGAGCAGAGGGTTTGTTTGATGTCCAACATGTAACTCCCCAGCCTGTGGGAGCAGAGCCAGGCCCCATCCCAAGGGATTTGGGCAGCACCATCCCTGGATTCATGGTTATGAGCCGGAGTCAGACCCTGCTACACTGGAATGAGATGGGCTTTAAGGTCCCTTCCAGCCCAATCCATCCTGGGATTCTGGAATTCTATGACAAGACTCCTTGTCTCGCAGAAAGGAACAGGTACATACAATAAAATAAAATAAAATAAAATAAAATAAAATAAAATAAAATTAAAAAAGACCAGCTTTCTCCATGACAGAGGAAGAAACCACCCAGATGTCCCAAATGTGCAACGCGAGTTCTTCGCCGTCTCCCGTTCCCCAAACGTTTCCTGCCACGTTCGGGATTCGCGTGCCAGACGCTTCCCTTTTCTATGGGATTTGGCAGCCTGTCCTCAGACAGTTGGCCCCGTGCCCACCAGGCACCACGAGTTCTGCTCTGACATGTTATTGCCTAATGTGGTGGGAAAAATAAGTAGAGCAAAAACCCAGCCCTTCCGCGGGAACGGAGCGGGGCGGGGGCTGAGGGGAGGCGGGATGAGCTGGAAAACAAACATGGATATGATGCAGCAAGTGCATCTATTGATGTGGCATGTACTGTGTAAGAGAGGAAAAAGAAGTCCCCAACACGTGTCTGGACCCTGACAGAGGCTCAGCAACAGCCACTGCAGCCTCCAAGCCTGTCCAACTGCAAACCTGAGGGTGATTATTCCCAAAAAATCCTGTCTAACTTGTCCAACTCACTCCTCAGACATTATGGGAATTTTCTTCTTTTGGGATGTTTACACAGAATTGGAGAATCCTGGAATGGTTTGGGTTGGAAGGGACTTTAAGGATCATCTCATCCAACCCCCTGCCATGGGCAGGGACACCTCCCACTAGCCCAGGTTGCTCCAACCTGACCTCAGACACTTCCAGGGATGGGGCAGCCACAGCTTCTCTGTGCCAGGGTCTCCCCACCCTCACAGGGAGGAATTCCTTCCCAATATCCCAACTAACCCTGCCCTCTGGCAGTGGGAAGCCATTCCCCCTTGTCCTGTCCATCCATCCCTTGTCCCCAGTCCCTCTCCAGCTCTCCTGGAGCCCCTTTAGGCCCTGGAAGGGGCTTTCAGGTCTCCCTGGATCCTTCTCTTCTCCAGCTGAACCCCCCCAGCTCTCCCAGCCTGGCTCCAGAGAAAAGGTGCTCCATGCCTTAATTCTTTTGTTATTTTGCTCCTCTCCAGAGCTGAGGATCCCAACCCAGCCCGGCACAGGACAAGAAACAAAGGGAAAACCAAGACAAAGGACCAGAGGAAAACAGTTTCAAGCTCTTACCAAGTTAACCATTTAAAAGTGGTTAATATTCAGAGGTCCTAAACCCCTTCCTCAATCCCAGTGGCCCAAAGCCACATCCCCAGCCAGACACACTGAGTGACACCTGGAGCCTCCTGGGAAAATCCTTCCAGTTAAATCACAATCTGGGGCAAACTGAATCTTGAAAAATTCCACTCTTTCAGGTACCACTTTGGGGGGCTGCTTTGCCCTGGGGGGAATCACAGAATCCTTTAGGCTGGAAAAGCCCTCCAGGATCATTGAGTCCACCCTGTGCCCCATCCCCACCCTGTCCCCCAGCCCAGAGCACTGAGTGCCACCTCCAGTCCTTCCTTGGACACCTCCAGGGATGGGGA